>NW_027210656.1:2085000-2175000 GCF_029030835.1 Brachyistius frenatus
AGCTGAAAGATGAATGTGTGTGTCCCGTTCAGTGGGTGCGGGTGAAAATCTACCCCTTGCTATATTTATCTTCATAAGAGCAGAAGGTGCATGTGTGTTTGTCTGTATACATACTGGGTTGTGTGCCTGGACTCTGTGTGTGTTTGTTTTTGTGTGTCTGTGTGTAGATAAATTCATTTACCTCACCTGAAGAAAAAAAAAAGAAAAAAAAGAAGGGGGCCCTTGCTGCTTTCTAGCTGCACAAAAAAGGTTCAACAACATAGATTTTTCTTGATTCTTCAACGTAATGCACATCAAAATGTTGCCATATGCGCCGCGGCTCCAAAATAAGCAATTCAGTCAATCGGATGTCTCAGGAGTTTGCGAGTCGCAGCGTCTTCACGCTAAATTCCCAATTCCTAAACTCCTTCCTTTTTTCATTTCCATACCAAAATGTATTTGTTGATGCACAGATTCCAAATAGTTTATAGCCTATTTGCGATCTGTCATGTTGCAAAGGCTTTCATATACCAAAACAACAACCACGACCTTTCCCTAAAATGCAGCCGAAACACCCACCCCCTTGTAGATAATGACGGCCTGTCGTGAGAGAGGAGAGAGAAACACGAGTGTGGTATTATTAAGCGAGACTAGTTTGTTCGGGAGAAGTGTTTTCGGCTTTTAAAAAGTTCCATTTTGCACTCCCCAGGTGCCGCATATGGGGCACCCCAGGGAGCGTGTGTGTGTGTGTGTGTGTGTGTGTGTGTGTGTGTGTGTGTGTGTGTGTGTGTGTGTGATATGTGTACATGGGCGTAATATGTGTGTGTTCTCTAAAATATTCTGACTGAGCTGTCTAGCGGCTCACAGAGCAGAGAGATGTGTCCTGTCTCCTGCATTCAAATGTGAGTGGGTTTTGGAGAGCAGAAGTAAACAGATATGCTTGCTTGAACACACACATGAGAACGTGTGTATGTGCACACCTGCCGTTTCGACATGTATGCATGCATGTACGCACAACCACACACAAATACCGTATGAATATGAGCACAGGACATTTGAACATGAGACATGTGTGTGCAAGTGTGTGTCTCCCCATCTGTTGTCCGTCCGTTATTCAACCTATCTGCCCATCAATCTCCTCACTGGAACGTCAGCACGGCTTTGCCACGCGGCATCATTCAACCAATAAATATTTAAAAAAGAAGGTTTCATACAGGACAGTCATCAAAAAGCCGGTCGTCATGGACGTGCCCTTTCATGGCCTGCGAAGCTACAGTTTTATGTGGCAATATAAACCTCTGCAGGTCTACATTCTCAATTCACTCCTTAAGCTCTTTAATTCTTTTCCATATCGCACTTGCAGTATATGGGCTGTAATATAAGATAGCCCAAGACAATGAGCTGTCCAGTTGCCAAGGGGGTTAGTTGACAGCGTGTTATGAGGGTGGAGGCAGAGGGGATAGAGTGAGGTCGAGTGAAGGGTAGGATGGGGCCCTTCA
The DNA here is from genome assembly GCF_029030835.1 of Brachyistius frenatus. Taxonomy (NCBI): domain Eukaryota; kingdom Metazoa; phylum Chordata; class Actinopteri; family Embiotocidae; genus Brachyistius; species Brachyistius frenatus. The sequence continues at coordinate 2,086,479 of NW_027210656.1, forward strand.
AACAAAATGTGACCCCTTAAAAAGCCTCCTTGCTACCATCTTTCCTCCTACTCGTCCCGATTTCTGCTCCTCCTGCTCTCACTGTCGTCCCTCCTTCCCTTCGCTTTTTCCTCACTCAATCCGTTCACACACAGATGTGTTGTCTGTCACGACCATGATGATAAATTAGCACGGGTGCTGCTGGTGAAATAGGAGCTGGCGTCTGAGTGCAGAGGGCGATCCGGTGGACAATGCCAGGGATGAACCAGTGATAGTTCAGCTGTGGCTCGGTCTGGAGAAACACTTTGGATGGGGACGGCGTTGGAGTCGTATTTGCTTTCAGTACAGTTACAGTGCAACTGAATGGGACTTTATGTGAAAGGCTGTCAGCCAAAAAAAAAAAAAAAAAAAAAAAAAAGATTCTTTATATCTGTTTCAGTCACGGGAGTCGTACTTCTTTTTTTCATTTGATTTATTTCCCCCCCCCCCAAAAAAAACCTAAAACAAGGATTAACAACCATAGTGTCCTCCAAACATTTAATTTCAGACATTACTTATTTAAAATAAAGAAACAGCTTTAATGTAACTTTTAAAGTGGATACGATGTGACAAACGAATAATTGTTTGTTAAAAAATTTTAAAAAAAGACAAAACACATTTTTTTTTTTTTTTTTTGGTCAGATAATGGGAGAATGTTTGAGATGCTTGTGCTTGTGTTTATCCTCATGCCAGCAAGTACAATCACAATCTTTGCAAAATCTTTGGTTACAACAATACATAGAGCACTGCAAAAATTGGTTTCATGTTTGTGTGTTTTTGTGTGTGTGTGTGTGTGTGTGTGTGTGTGTGTGTGTGTGTGTGTGTGTGTGTGTGTGTGTGTGTGTGTGTGTGTGTGTTGGGGGGGTGGTTAAGGGGGAGGAGGAAGGGGGGGTCTGCACGCATGTGTAGGTGTTTTTTTTGTGTGTTTTTTTGGAGTGAGATTCTTTTACCTGCAGGCTTTGGTTTTTGTGCGCTTGTTTGTGTCTATGCTTGCATTTGTGTGTGTATGGACATGTGTTTCTCATGAAGGCCCATGCCGGGCAAATTAATTCTCAGAAGTTGCGTGGCAGGGGCTCTCCTTCCCTTTGAAATGGGGCATGCTGCTCCCTGTAATCAATAAGTCAAGCCATCTCGGCCGCATGTTGCAACCCTCCCGGCACACAGATGAAGAAGCCCAATTTACTCATCATAAATTCTGATTCCCACAATAAATATGAGAGGAGGTCCCATGGTATTAGAATATCTGGAATCTCAGGGGCGTTTGAAATGCCGACTGGTCCTCGCCTCGGCCTGGAGTTGCTTTGTTGGTTGGAATATGTGTTTTGTGTTGAATAATAATGATGTGGGATCAGAAATATTTATTTCTGATCTGAGAAAGGAAAATTCAAAAGGTATTTTTATTAATGAAAGTGTCCTGTTTTTATACCAGCATTTGCACAACATAGAACATCAAATCAAATCCATGTTTCCAGATTCAGTGAAAACACATTACGTGCATTACAGACATTTTTGTCTACCTTTTGACAAAATTTGCCTGTTCCTTAAATCTGGGCATTTTCTAATGAACCCCGACAGGCACCTCCAGACAAGACAAGTGGTGACGTGTGCAGGCAAAGGCATGTGACATCGGGGACACGCTAATCTAACGGACAAGTGCTGTCTCTCCTGTTTAAAGGCCCTCTGCTCAGTAGGTCCAGGCACATGACAGTGACCCGGGGAGGGGAAAGTGTGGTGAAAATGTGACACACCTACACAGGGCGGGATGGGGGCTGCTGAATCGGCTCCTTGAACAAGGGTTAGTTTAAAAAGGGGAGGGCAGGAATAAAGAGAAGAAGACTCTGTGCACGCATTTGTAGTATCCGTGTATCTTTGTTGGCGATCACTGCATACAAAGCTACTTGCACCACAAACAGAAGCGTTGGCAAGTGTCACTGTATTTGTATGCATGGCGCAAAAATGATTTAATGCAACATAGCATCCCCGACACCAGTGGCGCTCTATCTATCGTCTTTTTGGCAAGGACTTCCTGCTCTGCTGAGCGGTTCCGTCGATACATGACATTTATGAGGCTCCCGTGAGCTCTGGCACATGTTGCCCAGACAACTGAGACAGCTTCAGCGCCATGACAACAAAACGCCAAATACTGTCACGGCCAAATGTGAGTGGCCCGCGGCCAACATGGCAGTTGAAAAAGTCCAGGAGTGAACAAAGCAAAAATTTAAACAAAAGCTTGTTTCAGTTGATAAGAAGAGAAAACACATGACATGAGATGATAAGAAGAGAGGACAGGAGTAAGACTTCAAGAGGAGACTAGATTTAGAAAAAAGCAAACCGGAGGAGAAAGCACTTTTCCCGGCTAGTCAATACAGCTGTCTTCATTTGTAAGGCAGTGTTAAGAGCACTAATTCCTGACCTGTTAGTTACATCTGAGAAGAGAGAGCTTTGCCGGGTGCTAATCCATAAGTCTGCTGCTAAGTGGTTCATCAGCGAGTGCCTGAGATCGAATGTCACCAATTAAGATGCCTAAATGCCTAGCTAATTGTGCTCAAAGTATAGCGCTCTGTCTCTCACATGATCACACATGATTAGCAACGGCACGCGCACACACACACACACACACACACACTCACACATCTTGTTAATTGTGGGCAGCTCAGCTGAAAGGCTTGACAACATGAAAGCAGTTGTACGTATAGGAGAGAACACACGCGTTGATTGGCAAAACAATTTACCCACATAGTCACATCATTAGCAATTAAGATCAGACACGTTTCAGCTTTTATTGGCCAATAAAACTGAAGGAAGCTTTTAAAGGCTGAGTATTTAAAGATAACCGAACTCCATCTGAGCAGCAAAATTAAAGTAACCCGAAACAAGCCGACGTAAATACACAATTAAAACGACATGGAATTAAATTCAACATTGATCCCATTGCTAATGTAATCAATGGAACCAAATTTGAATATTTCAAAAACAATTTTTTTTTCGGTAATTCTTACGATATCGATTCATTCTCATTTCCTAATAGGAGATTCTTTCTCTGCACGCAGCATAACACTTCCAGTGTGCATTTGGAGGAGGAGGAGGAGGAGAGATCTTGTGAAGAATGAGAACAGATAACATCTGCTCCAGGCCTCTCCCTGCCTTGGCCCACAGGTCTGAGGAGCAGAGCGAATTGTGTCTGAAAGGGGGATGATACCCATCGGAATGTTAATGGTGCTGAATATTTCAGAGGTGGGATCATCACATGGCAGAAGGAGGACGGGTGGGTTTTCCCGAAAAGCATTTAGCGGTTGAAGTTCCTCTGTTATTGTAAACCCGGAGTCAAAGATGATTTCAATGCACGGCTAACAAGGCCCGGTTGCTGTTGGGGAGGTTTAAGATTGTTGTCTCTCCCTCCTGTCTCTCTCTCTCTTTATCGCTCTCATAACACGCTAAACAAATAGCTGAAGCTTCAAACAGCTTTGAATAACAAATTTGGTTTCCTTTTTAGTTTAATTATATTTCATTTAACTTTATGGCGCAACCAAACAAAACTAAAACTAAACAGAAAAATCCTTCTCGACTTAGTCAAAAGCTGGATGTGCATAAATCTCAGGATGTGCAGCTTTTTTGTGAAAGAAGCCGTCTTCAGACTGAAATCCACTCAAAAGCAATAAACACAGGTAACTCATATTCCTTGTGGCTCTTTTACAGTATTTGTCATGATGAAATATCAGCTAGCCTTTACACATATGGTAAATCCAGTTACCGTAGCTATATGACATAAGTGGTTCTTAAGGCTTTTTTTTTTTTTAAGAAAGAAAGAAAAATCTTGGGAGCCATAAAAAAAAACAAAAAAAAACAAGGGGATTGCCCCAACAGTCCTTATAAACATCTGGTAACCACTACGGTACCTTTATTCCAGCCAAAATGACTGGTTGTGTTAGCCTTGAGAAAGCGAGAGACACAGAAGAGGGATAGACTGCGAGGAGGCTCTCTGTTGGCCAAAGTGAAACTGAAGTTCTTTAAAGGGGGGAGGAGAAAGAAAAAAAGAAGACAGAAAAGGAGGGAACATAAGGAAGAGACGAGGTCTAAAATTAAGAGAATTATTGCATGCTCCCAGATGTGCGGGAGGAGGATGACCTGGGAAAGTTAAAAGTTGTCCCCCCATCAATCATTGCCATATGCTTCTAGAGAAATGGATCCTGCAGGACACTTCATATTCCTCTTTCTGATTAGTTCATTTGAGAGATGGGGGGTGGGGGGTTGGATGGTGGCGCGCTCTGAAAATGGACGACCCTGGTGTAACCCAAGACCAGAGTGGGTTCAATGTAAAAATTAAGGCCTGCTATTTAAGACTTCAGGGATCATTTTTTTGTCGATCTCATCCCCCCCTGTGCTCCGTCTTTTCTTTTCAGAGGTTGGTGTCAGGGAGCGATAGAGCGAAGGCAATGTGTTCTTAACTCTGATCAAAGCAAGGAGAGAGGAAAGCTTTTCTAATGACTGGCATTCACTCTCCTTTCTTAATCCATCTCTCCTCTTCCCCTCTCCTGTCTCCCATCCCTCCCCTCTCTCTTTCACTCGCCTTTCTCTCTCAGGGCATTGGTAATTATCGGTGAGGTCTTAGTGACTGCAAATGAAATTACCATTTAAGAGAGAGGGAGAAAGAGACATCCCCTTTGCCATAGGAGAGGGCTTAAGTGAGGCAGCTAGGGTTTCAGCTATTGATTTTTAAACTGCTACATCAGAGAGTGTAATGCTTTCATAATTTCAAATAAACTGTCTGGTTACGAAGTACTAATGAGAGAAAGAGTGAGAGCAGACCAAAAGAAGTACAAGAACGACAGGGGTTGAATTTTAAGTGTTGACGTGCATACAGGGAAATTAAACTAATGTACTGGTCAGACAAAATGATCAATGTGTCAATAATCCCGCAGCAACTGGTAGTTTTTCTCATTTATGATAGCTGCTAAATATTTTACATGTGATAATTGATGGTGAAAATGTAAAACACAATTGCACTGATTTTACAGCCAGTAGCGGCAACAGGTAACCAATAGAAATGGGAAATGTAGAATGTGTCGCGATTTCATTTCCCACAAACACCAGCGCTCAGCTGGAAAAATATACTCTGGCAAAAATAATTAAAAAAACAAAACAATTTCCAGCTAGCTTTTATTTTTTTTTTTTAAAGAAATGACCATGCCGGGTCGTCACTCTTTCTTGCCGATGTAAGTCACATGTTCCTCCGAAATTTTAAACGTGCGATACATAGAATAATATTCCTGTCCAAAGGTAATTGAAGCTTTTCTAGTAATAGAATGAAGAATGATAATAAAGATGAGGGATAGAGAAAGGAAGATGGATATTTGGATGACACTGCATAAACCCAAATCTCTCGCTCTTTCTTTCTGTTTTCCTCTCCCTCTCTCTCTCACCACAGACCGCAGGCCGTTGGAGGCAGCTTAGAAATCTCTTACATCTGGAACAGCCATAATTCGTGGGATTTGGCCTGACAGCCATGACAGGCATTGGGGCGGCCAGCAACAACTGTCTCCTGTGTTAGCAGCAGTGTGTGTGTGTGTGTGTGTGTGTGTGTGTGTGTGTGTGTGTGTGTGAGAGAGAGAGAGAGAGAGAGAGAGAGAGAGAGAGAGAGAGAGAGAGCAAGAGACAAAGAGTGACAACATACTGTATGTGTGTGTACACATGCAAATTTTTGTTTATGCAGGGAACTTGTGAAGATTAGATCCACCTGAACAGGGTTGGTCGGCACACAACTTTTTATTCATGGGACTGAGTTTGGAAACCCTATAAACATTTATCATAAACATTCACAGTAAAACAGTGACTGAGTACAATTACTTTTAACTGTACCTTTTTATCCTACTTTATATGTGAACTAAACTATGTTAAAGAGATCAATATTGTAAAAATATTTTTCTAACTGTAGTTATGTTGCAGATTCAAACTGTATTTTCAAAGAAATATGATCAACAAGTAAAATGTGATGTATTGTTATAGATTAAACTATTTAGCTTTATGTTCATAAATAGGCATATTCTCATTTTGACGAGATGCATTAGTGTGGTTTTAAATAGCGAATCAATAATTTTAATCTGACCATATGTTTATGATACATTTACAATATTGAATAAGCACATGACACTAAAAGGGGCTGGTTTGCATAATTAGCACCGACTTATTTTTGATATTTTTAGTACAAATAAAGTACATTTTTACTTTTAATTTAAAAAACAAAATTCTACTAATTCAAGAGTATTTAAAATTTTTGCCCTTGCTGCTTTGACTTTCCTAAAAGTTAGAAATATTTATTCTACCATGTGTGTAGCTACGAGTGAATTGACAGAACTAATATGATGAAAGTCAATTCACTAAAATGATTGTTTAACATATATTTCCAGAGGACACTGTACACCTCTGTGCTTCTACATTTTTTTGGTGTTTTTTTTTGTTTTTTTGTGTGACTATCTTCAAATACAAATGCAGGAGACATAAGCGGGCAAAGAAAAGCAGCAGTGTCCATGTGTTTCATGGCGTGCCAGAGGCTCCCTGTGTCGGCCCTAAATATTACACACAGACAGTAGCTATCACTTCCAAGCCTGAAATCCCACATTCCACATTCCTGATTCTAGCGGCTCCCCTGCTAAGCTGGGCACCACATGAAGAGCCATTGTTAGAGAGAGAGGGGTCATGTATCTCTCTCTCGCTCTCTCTCTGTCTGTCTGTCTGGAGCTCGCTCTCTCTCTCTCTCTCCCTCCCTCTCTCAGCCCTCCTTCCCTCTCCCCTCTGCTTTGTCTCTCCGCCCATATATCTCTCACTGTCACAGGCTCCATCTGTGACTCTCTTGCTCCGTCTGTCTTCTCCACCTCTCCCTCTGCCGGTTTATCTTTATCTCTCTCACTTATTCCTCCTCTCCTCCGCTGTGCTTTGTCGCCCACTCTCCCACTCAGTTTTTTTTTTTTTCCTTTCCGCCGCCTTGCATGTGTTTGTTTATTTCTTTCTATACCTCAGCTCAGCCTTCCTGTCGCCTACTGATGCTGTTTGTCCGCCACTCTCCTTCTCCCTACAAGACTCTTACTTTGCCTTCTGCTTCTTTTTCCTTTGTCTCTCTCTTTCTGTATCCTGCTGCCTGTCTCTCCATCTCCCTCTCCCTCTGTGTCTCCAGATATTCATGTAGAGATTTTCTCACATGTTAGATATAGATTTATGACCCCAGCCAGATCCCCGTGGCCACTAAATTTGATACCATCCACTAAGCCACATTGTTTTTTTGTGTGTTTGGGCTTGTCTGTTGTGTGCCCGACTGCGGGTAAGTAAGTATGTGTGCCTGTGTGTGTGTGTGTGTGTGTGTGTGTGTGTGTGTGTGTGTGTGTGTGTGTGTGTGTGTGTGTGTGTGTGTGTGTGTGTGTGTGTGTGTGTGTGTGTGTGTGTTCATGCATTACAAGGTGGAGGCGGGTGACTTTTAAAGGGTTAGCTTGGTACGGTGGGCGCAGAGGAGGAATTTACAGTTTATTGAAGCACAGCAGTAAGGTGTGTGTGTGTCTCTGTGTGTGTGTGTGTGTGTGTGTGTGTGTGTGTGTGTGTGTGTGTGTGTGTGTGTGTGTGTGTGTGTGTGTGTGTGTGTGTGTGTGTGTGTGTGTGTGTGTGTGTGAAATAGTGAGAGAGAAGGAGAGAGAGTGCCTGCAGGTGCCAGGTGACCAGGCTAACCTCTTGGCTGGTGTTTTGGATTTAGCCTTTGGATAGTGGCAAAAAAAAGAAAAGAAAATTGAATGCTTTTTCAATTACAGATCAGAAAGAGAGTGAACAAAGGCAAGAGTCAAGGAAAAGATGAGTTATTGGGATCTAATATATCAAGGCTTTGCACTCCTAAATATCTGAGTGCATTAATTTTGACTCGTGGAACATTTTGTGCTTGAACATTTTTGGAGAGTTCAGCAAAGTCTCATAATTTTGTTCACTTTTTGAAATGATTTTTCCCGTAAAAGTTGTTTGAAACTACGGATGTGTGTCATCAAAATTTGTATAAAACTAAGAAGTTGTTCTTCCTGCTTTTTTTTTTTTCTTTTTTTTTTTTTTTTATGATAATCTATGATAGGGTTCTCATGCATTTGACATCCCACTATTGAGCTGTATCATGTCTGAGCTCAGAAGCATCCGCACATAAGTGCAAAAATAGAAGATGGGGAGAATAGAATATGAAGACACACAGAGACACACCTGTAGAAGACCGTCACTGTTACTGTGTTTTTTTGTTGTTGTTGCGTGTTATTAATTCTGACAGTAGTCTGTTTAAAGGCACTCGTCCTCTGCCATGCATATTTTATTGCCTGTAGGTGGTATTTGTTGTGTATTTATGTCTGTTTGTTTGAATACTCCGTTCCTTCAACCCATTCCACAAGTTGTCAGGGGTGGGGTATTTTAAAATGGCATTGTAGAGTGCCGAGGATTGTAATATTGATGTCTGTTTGTGTGATGTGAAATGGTATTTGTCTTTTGATGTTTGGCTCGGAGGAAATACACAAAATAAAGGTGTGGTTTTTTTTTGGGCATGTTTGAGTTCGAGTGTGCGTGTACGCGTGTTCCTTCAAATTGTTTATCTGTCAGTCAGACGGAGTGTGTGCGTGCGTTTTTCTCGGCTAGTGCATGTGTTGGCATGCATGTATGAATATGTGTGTGTGTGTGTGTGTCCACGTCTACATCTAAAAGCCATATCTGGCTTCAGATCAAATGGCGTATGAAGGAGGAGGAATGACAGAGAGAGAAAGTGATGGCTCTTTAATGTTACCTATTCACTCTCAAACCCAAATATAAGACCAGGAACACACAGCATAGGCAAGTGTGTTTTAGAGGAAAAGGAGTGACATGAAACACTTATGTAGAAAAGCTCTGAACATGACGTTGGCTTTGTAGCAGTGGGGGTGGAAATGTCTCACGAAACAGAAAGAAAGTGAGTAAATTGGATGGAAGGGAGAGAGGAGGCAGGGGCACACAATGAAACAGCGACATGCACTTTATTGTTTGTTTGTGCGTGTCGATATTTTGTTTCCGACTGAATACTAACTATTGTGTCTAACTCATCTTTTACTCATTTTTCTTGCTCTGTTCTGAGGCGGATAAACTTTCACTGTTGTCACTGTTGCATGACGAAGATGCTCTCTTGAAGACTGCCTTCATGTCGATATCAAGATGTTTGTCACTGAAATTACTGCATTATTGTCATCACCTTGTTAATCATTTTTGTGCAGGACAATGAGAAAAAAATACAGTTATGTTACATTATTTTAACAACTGAGGAATATTAGGCTTTGTAAAAATATATGTTGTGGCCTTCTCTCTTAACCTTTGTCCTCCCTGTTTTCCCTCTTTTTTCTCTACAGGTTTGTAGCCTGAGCTGAAACAGATGAAAATATTTACTTTGTGCACTCCTTCTTCAAATCCTTTCCCTCTCCTGATCCTTGGCTTTCACGTTTTCTCTCTTCTCTTGCTCTTTTTTTTTTTTTTTTAAATTCTGAGCAACTGTTTGCTGTGACACAGACAAGTGCAGATATGTGAATAAAGGTATTTCTGTCTTTCCTACATAGGCTGCTGTCCTTCTCTCTTGTGTGGTTGTTAAAACACACGTATTTACCCACTAAGTGACTCTCTCTCACACACACACACACACACACACACACACACACACACACACACACACACACACACACACACACACACACACACACACACACACACACACACACGTGTTCAGTCCTCCACATTCCTCTCCTTGTTGCAGCCACCTCATCTAACACTCTCTCCTTACCAGGAAATTAACCTTGACATTTCCAAGACATAATTCCCTCTAATAAAAATGTGTGTGTAAATATATATATAAACAAACGTGTGACATATTAATAGAAGGAGCCAAATGCGAGGAGGGCCTGCATATCGAAGCTTGAAGGCACCGCTGGGGAGGGATTTCTTTTCCTATCTGCTATCTTAACAAAGCCATCATCCAGGGATCAAGTTCCTGTTATGAACATGACTTTGTGTAGGCCCGTTTTTACATTCAATAGGAAGCCTCAGCGCGGATAAATGAACAGTCTGCCTCAGATGTGCTGCCTATTCAGAGACAAACTAAGGTAATAATTAGAGTACCTATGATAGCCAGGAATAGAGGAATGTTAAAAGCTGAGTGAGGCATATTGACAGCTCACAAGTGAATAAAAGAAATTCAGACATGTTTCAAGGACAATAGGGCCAATGATACAGCATCCAAAGGGAGAATGCAACACATAATTTGGAAAGTGAATACTGGTCAAATCTATTTCAGCAATGGTGCCAGTGGTCTGGTCAAAAGATATATTTATGATGCAGCCATATGTATTTTCTTTATATGGAGCATCTTTGGCCACCACAGAAATAGATCTTCAGAGTGACAGCATACTATGTTCCCCTCCAGCTGTGCTGCATACTGAAATTCAGAAGTGCTCTAATGCTGAACGCCTGTCAGCATGTAGTAGCTACAATATCTTTCTATCTCAAACGGATTTCACATTGTTGGATTTTATATTTTTGCGGGGCAATTTTACCATTGTGAAACAATGTCAGTGTGTGGCCATGTGTACATTACGCCGTGCATATTAGTGATCTTTGCACATGTACGTGCATGTTTGCATGCTCCCGTCATAATGGGATGACAGTGGTGCGAATCCAAAATGGCTGGTTTTAGTATTTGGACACTGGGGTGAGGCTAAAATGAGGCAGGGGGGTACAGCGAAAGAGAGACGGAGTGCAAGAGAGGGTGAGGGAAGCGTGCGGCTAGGTAGTGATCATATAATACCATCATGGAACGCCATCACTCCCCGTCTGACCGGCCTCATTTTAGGGCAATGGAACTCCAGAGGAAAAGGCGCCAATGGCACATTATTCTGCCTTGGAAAATCACCCTCATGTTTTTATTCATGCCTGCACCACAAACAACAACAGAATTAGATTTCCAGTGTAAATATTCTGGACCAACGCAGAGACTGAATGAAATATTTGCAAAAATGTATGCATGGTAGAAGGTAGATAGGTAGGTAGATAGATCGATAAATAAATAAATAAATAGATAGATAGATAGATAGATAGATAGATAGATAGATAGATAGATAGATAGATAGATAGATAGATAGATAGATAGATAGATAGATAGATAGATAGATAGATAGATAGACAGATAGATAGATAGAGATAGATAGATAGAGTGATAGATTGATAGATAGATAGCTTTTGTAAAACAAGCATGAGATGTAAGTGGCTCCTACTGAACACCTCTGATCATTTCACAGTGTAATGGCATCTCCATAACCCGTTCCCACTTTAATCACTATCCCTTCCCGCTGGGCCCGTGTCACATCCTGCCGAGCCCGATGACGGTAACTAGGATGAGGTACATGTACCTCCCGTGGATTTCACTGCTGATGTCTCTGCGGTCACAGAGGCCCTCACCGTGACAACCACATCTCCGCGTGACTTGAGGTTCTTAACCTGATGGTGAGATGTAGACAGCCAGATGGAGATCAGGATCAGAGCAAGCTAGAAACACTGAGGTAAAGATGGAAAATAAACCGCAAAGAAACAAACTAAGGCATATGGTGATATATGGATTCCCGACTGAAATCAACCTGTGGGCTTTGGTCCAAGCCATAGCATTTAATTAAACAAATATGTAGTGGCTCCATCCTGGAGCTCCATCCCGTATATAACTGGAATTCAAACGGTGGTGTTTGGTGGTAGTTACGACATTGAGTTCATCTCTGAAATGCTTAAATTTACAAAACCAATCAATGATTTACTGCATCCCAAACTATGACAATATTTTATGATGCTGAAAAATTACATTGTTTCATTCTAACAGATCGCACATAAATACTCCAATCCACATGTGTGTAAAATATATATGTTTGTGGTTATTTCACGGGCTCTAGTGTGGAGTTGCTCTTTAACATTTACCATATTTACTACCAGGCTTGTAAATGTGCCCATTTATACAACAGTTACAGTTTGTCCTACATTTCTGTAATATGTACCACAACATGGCATTTAAATCAAAAATTAAAGGATTAAAGCTCTGGTCAGGAGATTGACAAAGCCCTGCTACTCCTTCTTGTCAGTGTATCACAGTGGCTTTTGTTTCCCTTTTTCCAGCACAGTTTTTGAACGAGCGAGGCCAAGTAGCACTTTGTTCGTCAGCATCTGTTGCCTTCTTCCAATTTAGCAGGCCATACAGCAACCGACACATAAATATACATTTTGAGAAGCCTGCATTGCTGAAAAGGTAACGAAACTGCATCATCTTGGAAGTTTGCTATTCATATTCAATGTTATTCACCTGGCCAGCCACTCATTCTTGTTTTTTCCTAAACTTTCTTAGCAGATCAATTAATACTGTTCGCAAGAGGCCAAAGTCCCTTGTCAATGATTTGTATTGAGGTGCCACTTGAAGGTAATCAATGTTAAGATTTTGCCAGATTTGGAAAAGCAACCTTGAGATTTGTGCGCTGTGGGCTAAAGCTCATAATATATCAACTGAAAACCTACCTAAGTGCTTGTATTCTTTATAGTTCCTATTTGTATTGCTTCAGAAAGGTATAAACGCAGCACAGGCCAAACATCTGAGTGTATAGGCTGCTTGAAAGAAAGAATTTCTCGCATACCAGAAAAGGCGATTGCCTTTTTCCAATCTGAATACAAGAGTCATTTGTTGCTTTCGGATAGATTCGATCAAAGGGCATAAACTGATCAAAAGATTTGTACATATTCCAATGCCAATATATGCAAAAGAATACATGAAAAGAAAACAGATCTGGCGTTGTACCTACGGGCCCAATGCGGCCTGAAGCCAAGCCTTTCAGCAATCGTGTCAACATAGTGTAGCTGTAGCACACACATATTCTCGACTAAAGGCCTAAGTGTAACCAGAGGATGTCCTATTTTTCTTTTTTAAATGCCACAACAAGGCTGAATATTTCATCTATTTCCCAACAGATGGAACAACCTAAAATATAACTTCTGCTCTACACCACTGCTATACGATGTTGTGAAATAAAATATTGACTTCATAAACACAACAGTAGTAAAAATAAACCTGTAGCACCCCGTGTTATGCCTTGCTGCAAGCATCTTCGCTTTAAAAAAAAAAAGTAAGGTTGAGTGTGCAAGAAATGTGAAATTCAGTGAGAAAAAAAAAAAAGTATTCCCAGCATGTTGCAGAATACCAATATCCTTAAGCAGGTGGGTTTTTTTGATGTATAGACTCCTGCCAGTGAATTGTACAGATGAGACACTTAAGGCAAGACAATAGTGTTATAGATTGTGGCAAGAGTTAAATCAATAGACCTTCTGAGGAGTAACAAGACACCCAGTAGCAAGTGGTAGTGCTACACACACATAGGAGGGGCTGGGAAACAAATGAGGACTGGCAGACAGGGGCTAAGACCTCAGTGTCACTGACTAGCCATTAGATGTTACTGTGCATGTAGGTGTGTGTCTGCGCATGTGTGCATCCTCGCCGTACACCGAACATGTGTTATGGATGTGTGTAAGTGTATGTGTGAATGTGTTTGTAAGGCATAAGCAAGAGCAGATACCTGTGTTTTGGTTGTACTTTTATCTCTGCTTCTTGGCCCTGTAATCTCCCACTGGGCATCAAAGCAGAGCCCCATCACTAGCTCTACCACACCCTTATATATCCCCCCAGATCCCTGTGTTAGAGTAAGTGTGTGTGTGTGTGTGTGTGTGTGTGTGTGTGTGTGTGTGTGTGTGTGTGTGTGTGTGTGTGTGTGTGAGAGAGAGAGAGAGAGAGAGAGAGAGAGAGAGAGAGAGATGGAAAACAGAAATAGAAGGAGCTGACAAGAGGGTGAGAAGAGAAGGGAGATAGGATGGGAGAATTAAAAACAGGAAAAGCGAAACAGAAAGTTGTGTGTGTGAGTGGATAGGTGTGTTTGTGTGTGTGTATGAATGAGAATGAGTGTGGGGGGTGGAGGGGGGGTGGGTGGAGGGGGGTGGGTGGGAGGGCTTTGCATGGAGCTTTGGACCGTCACCCAGCCATGGCTGTCATCCAAGCCCAGCCTGCGAGCACCTCTCTGGGGCAGCTTCCACTAACCCCCCCTGGGTCTTACTCCCTCTTACTCCACCTCCGCAGTCTCTTCCACCTCTGATCCGGGATCAGCAGTTCCCGGGGCCCTGATAGGTGTCAAGGTCCATTAACCTGGAGCAGGTCTTATCATATTCATCAGGAAGATCAGAGATCAGATTTATCTCTGTTTTTATCAGATTTGAGGCTTCAGAAGGCTGCCAGAGATGTCATGGCTCTATGGTAATGTGATGGAGGCTGGTGACAGACAGCCAGAGTTGCAGGCACACTCTAGCAGATACAGCCTGCACATCCACACACAGGGTGCACACATACACCATAGAAGTACATGTGCACATTCACACACACACACACACACACACACACACACACACACACACACACACACACACACACACACACACACACACACACACACACACACACACACACACACACACACACACACACACACACACATAAGCGGAGTCCAAATTTTTTTTAGAAGCTGTCAGCAGTTACTTGGACCTTTTTGATGGGGTTGTCAGGTTTGATTAGCTTATGAAACAGGAGTATCTCACCCGCTGACCTTTCTAGGCTTTCCATCTCGAGCTAAACCTAATCTAATGTAAAAACAGTTGTAGCCTATGAGCCAACCTCGTGAGGCATGATGAGCTTTTTGGAGGCAAGTCAAATGTAAAAGTACAGAAAGAGTCAGATCAGAGTCCAGTTTCTTTGCCTTTCATGCATAAAGTATGAAGTGGGCAAAACATTAAGGTTACCTGATGAGGCCAAATACAATGGAAAGATTTTCATAATTAAGTGCATAAACTGTAAACACATGCACACACATCATAGATGAATTACTTTTGGAGACTATGCAAAAGAAGCAACTTGCTATAGAATATAAAGGTAATATTTGCACTCAGTGAAACTTTAACTTTAAAAAAGTGGATAGGAACATAAATTTGGTGGCAAATGTTGGTGTTCAGCCATATCAGATACAAAATTCAGTCACAGCTAAGTAAGAATCTTTGGAGGCACAGTTTTCTCCAGGTCTGGATTTAGCTCTGTTAACTTCTCATTTACATATTTTTTTGATATATATGTGTCTGTCTTTTATCGACATTTGGCATTTCATGTCTCTGCTGGATTCCACCAAACGTCAAACATTTTGATAGCACACACTCCAAGGCGAGGCCACTCATTTTAATTCAGTGAGCAGTACCTCCCACATGACCTCCGGCCCCAACCCTGACCCCCCCAGCTGCTATCCCAACCGTGCTCTCGGGGCCGCTAATGAATTATTGCTGACTCATCATGGTCAGCGGTGAGTAGTCAACTTGACACTTTGGGCTCAAGACACATGGCTGCGGTGCTCAAACAGTCATTTAGGTCCTGCACTCGGCCTGCCACACCCACAGGGGAGCTGGGAGCTCGTCAGCCCAGGTTTGGAAAATAAATCAATAAAAGCTGCCAAAACAAGAGTGGAGTTATCAAATTTAGAAATGATAATTCATACTGAGTCATTTTAAATTATTGTAGGCGGATACTTTGTGAGTAAAATATTTTACTGAGCGTTTTCTTTTAGCAAATGGCTAAATGAAAAAAATATAAGAGAATTGACAAACATATATGGTTGTTATGTGAATCCTGCTTTATTATGAGCATAGGAGGCATTTTGTATTCCACTCCATTAGAAAAACACTGAACCAAATGTTGCTTTCGGTTAAAGATGAGATTATAAAGTTAAAAGGATTGTGGCTTTATAAAGGAGCTTTGGAGACAAGAAGACTGAGACCGCTTTTCTATTTTTTTTCATATTCGCAGAGACAAAACAGACCAAAAGCCAGCCCCCCATCCCAACACACACACACACACACACACACACACACACACACACACACACACACACACACACACACACACACACACACACACACACACACACACACACACACACACACACACACACACACACACACACTTACACATCTCCAGCAATCCGGCCCTCATCAACATCCTTCTTGGAAAATCACTGCGGCTCTGAAAAGTCATTTCAGCCACAGTAGCAGCAGGCCCTTAAAGATTCATATTCCTATTTACTGCCTGCCTCTCCTCTTGCGCGTGCACACACACAAATACACACACACACACACACACACACACACAAATACACGCACACATAAAACCACACACACAACAAGCCAGCCCAGCAGGGTTAGGTTCATGAATAAAGGAGGGAATTAGAGCGGACCTGGAGAAGTCAGATAGACAGATACAGAGAGGTGGAGGAAGAGAAGAGAGAGAGCTATTAAATTCTATGAAAAACATCGGAAGGTAGAGGCAAATCTACGGAAAGGAGGCATAATCAGTAGAAATCAACAGAAAAGGGGAAATTTAGAACAAGAGCGGAAAGAAGGGCAGAGATAGAACTGAGAGGGGGAAATACAGAGGAGGAGAGGAAGATAAGAACATAAACAGAAAGAAAAGAACATATATATATATATATACACACACACACAGAGAGAGAGATGTAGAAAAAGTAAGAGGGAGAGGGGTGGCCAGTAGCTTTACAGCTAATTTAAATTGCTTGTGTCAATCCCGTGCTGCATGTAGAGATAACAGTAAATGTCCATTTGTCCATGGGCGCGTTTGTGAAAAGCGCTCAATCATTGTGGTAGTGAATATCTACACATGGCTCAACATGCCAGGTATAATCTGTAAAACCTCGACATAATCCTTACTCTACACACACATATACACACACACACACACACACACACACACACACACACACACACACACACACACACACACACACACACACACACACACACACAACAGAGAGATATTGACTCAAATAATAATTTTATTACCAAGGAAATAATATGTTTTAAAGCAAGGAGCCCGTAAGTGAATAATGCTCGGTGATATGAAGCGGCTGTCTGCGTTACTGAAATCGGAAATATCATTGCACCATAAAATGACATTATGTACACTGAGAAAGAGAGAAAGAGAGAGAAACAAAGCCTGAAGTTAATTTATTGTAAATGAAAGAAGAAAGAAAATAATCACAACCACAATGACACACGTTGAAAACAGAAAAATGTCAACGATCAGGCTGGTAAACATCCCTCAATCACTAGAAAGGCTACGATCATCACAGCATGCTACATTACCCAGATTTTATAATATATGTGCAGGCTATGTGTGCATGTGTGTTTATCAGAGTGTGTGTGTGCCATTGGGGAGATACAGGCGAGAGGCCGTTACCCTGCACCCAGATAATAACCTGGTTTTATAATGTTGCATATCTATATTCAGGCCAATTCCCCCTGGGGGGAGTCAGCATAATAACGCTGGCCATTTTACCCCTCCTAGCGGGCGGCCATTTTCTGCCCTGATTCTCAGCATGGACCTCTCCTCATTCCCAAGGTAGCACGTAATGGATGCCGCAATGAGATGGAGTGACATTGTGGTGTCTGGAAAGTGAAAAGCCTATTTACCAACCTGCCCTGCCTCAACGGGGTGGCTGGTGGAGATATGGGAGATGTTTATGCCTAATCCTCTTTGCAATTCCATATGTCGTCATTTCTGATGATTGTCTGTATTTATGGTAAATTGGCACATTTAGAAAATAGGTGCAAAATGAAATGGCGGGGGAATAATTTTTTATCTTTTTGTCTGAAGATAATGTAATTCCATAGGTATTTTGAGAACCTGTGGTCATACTGCATGATATTTCAATATCTAGATAGTTTGGAGTTTGCATATGTTGTTATAAAATAAACAAAAAAGTGTTTTATTAAAGTAGAAAGTGAATACCGCTCCTGACATGTGGCAATGGCAGTTGGACAAAGACATGCGTATCATCAGGAGGGGGAATTTCTACCAAGCAGAAAAGTCAAAAAAGAGACTGGATATGAGCTCCACACAGAACTGGGGAGTAGCATTTCACATATTACAAGGTTTCATCATCCACATACAATGCAAACACACTTTTTAAGTTGAGGAGTGGAGGAGGTCTGGAATCAGGAGAGACCCGACTCGCTCCACACTGTTCTGGTGAAACACCGTCCCCCTGACCAGTCAATTTCAATAAAACTACAGACAAAGAAAGGTTAGGCTATATAGATTTCCCATCGTAGTCGTGCTCAGAACTGCACTGTGCGCTGGCCGTCTCTCTCTCCTCTGAACTCTAAATGCTACTCACTCATACTCTCCATCCTATCCCTTACCTCTTCAATAATTCACAGACGGTAGCTTTCTCTGGCCTTCCAAACCTTTGAAATGTAACCTACATCCCACAAACACGCCATTCTTGTTATCCCGATGATGACATGTGTTTATTTCGGCCCTTTGCTTGTTGAGCAGTGGGAGAAAAGGAAAGGGAAGACTTCACTCTTCAAAGACTATTGATTGTTATTGATAAGCTGATAGTAGATAAAACAGAAGTGCATTTCAGGCATATCAACTTAAATATGTCTTGATATGCCACCTTTATTTGATTTTGCTATTGATTTGTCCAGCAGCTGGAGTCCAAAAAAATTCTCAAAGGCACTTGGATAACACCCGTGAACTTTTTTACACTGAAAGACATGGTGGATAATATTTGTGAGGAATAGAGTCACTGGAAACGTAAAACATGACCCATTTCTCATTATTTATATTCAATTATCCATCACCAGGATTGGGTAAATAAGCGAGGGAAAAACAAAATAAAAAACACCAAAAACATATTCTGGGAATATTCCCCTGTGGAAAAGTTTGAAAACTTATGGGCAGCAACACTGAGTGTAGTCTATAGCAGTTTTGTTGAGTGTAATAAATCAGTCCAACAGGGCTTGTGAAATGGAGGACAGTTGGAGAGTGCAGTACAGGCAGTCAGAGAGAACAGCTCTGTCCAAGACAATCATATGATGTATCATTCATACTGTCAGTGTGGTGTCTCTCCTCCTCCCTCTTTCCCTCCTCTCGGTCTCTATGTCTCTGTCTGTCTCTCTCACTCTGGACTCATCTAGTCTCCTGTGGAGGCTATGATGAAGCCCGGCTCTCTCCATCACACACAGCTCCCCAGCTGCTCGGGGATTACACATTTCAATGATACATTCACACACGGTGCCATTCAAATAGCCTCTTGTGCTGCATGTTCCCTGCCACAACAACAGCACCGCCAACAGAGATTCTCCCATAAAAAAAAAAAAAAATGCAACTGGTTCTTGTTGATAATTAACAATGAAATGCAGTTTTTCTACTTTGCATATTTTACTAAAGTTCCCTGAGACAGCAAGGGCATAATAACACCGTGTCCTTTTCATCTGTAAAAGTAGTTTAGTGGTATGTCTATTAATTTGCGGCCTCATTTTATTCATCTTGGACTGTGCAAGGTGGTTTTAAAAGAGCCAGTGCTGCCTCTGAATCATTTGACCTCTGCGATTTGCTAATGAATGCTGGGAGCAATCACCGTTTCCCAGAAAATGGACAAAAATGATCCCTCATCTGTGAACCTAATCACTTACTGCCATTACTCTGTGTGTGTGTGTGTGTGTGTGTGTGTGTGTGTGTGTGTGTGTGTGTGTGTGTGTGTGTGTGTGTGCGCAAGTGTGTGACTGTCTGTCTGATTACCATCCCTGAATGAAATAGTTGTTTGGAATGATCTCGCACGGGCGGGGTGGGGGTGGAGGGGCGGGGGATGTTCTTCAAGGTGAAGCAGCAGAGCTAGGATGGGATACAGAGCTCTTTTTTTTCTTCATAGTAACAGCAGAACAAAGATTCAGACAGAGAGGAAAGGGTACCAAAATGAGGACAAAAAAAAAAAGCTGAAGGAAATGTGACAAGTCAAAAGGTACTATAGAAGAGAGTGAATGAATTATACAATTTCCCCAGATGCTTCATCCTTAAACTGAGCTGAGTTCTTCATTTAAAAAACCAGTTGCATGGATGCATTCTTCTCACAGAGCATGTTGGTTAACAATAAGCATCTTACAAAAATCTTACAAAAGTGTGTATCAGCTCTTCAGATCAGACCTTACACCCACACTTCCACCTAAAAGCCCAAGTCGAGACCCAAAGGCCCACCCCACCCACTTTACACTACGTTGCCTGTTTTATCCACACTCTGTCATCGGTGTTTCTTTTATTTTTCTATTCCCACAATGTTTTCACTCCTAATAAAGTGTGCCGAGACTTTGTGCCAAATGCACTACAAAGGGACGTAAAGTGTGCGAGCGTGTGCGCAGACGTGAACGCGGGTGTCTGCACCTGTGTGTGCTCACTATAAAAGAGACAGACAGACACAGAAGACGACTGAAAGACGAGAGACAAAGCAAAGGTCATGCTCAGCATTGTGGGATGAACTGAGTCCCTTGAAATCTCATTTCCCAGGGCCAAATCTGATCAGCGCCTCGGACATGGGCACAGAGCTGGAAAACAGGGAGGAAAAGAAAGCGAAAGGAGCTGAAGAGGATGAGAAGAAAGGAAGAAGTTACTTCGAAGGCAGCGGAGGAGGAGATTTGCATGAGACAATTCCTTCTTGCTTGTCCGCTGCTTATCTCGAGCTCTAATGGCTGAGAACAAAGAGAGATCCCACAATAATCAGCCCATCTATCAAACATTGCTTTCACTTGTATGGGATATGAAACGATTAAATGACAGAGGGTACATCAAAATCTTTTATTTCGGTCTTATTCTTCTCGTTCTTCTGCATACCTGCTCCTTTGCGCTTTGTCTGACCATAAATAGAGCTGTAAAAAAATTATGCACTACTTTAAGTCCTCTGAATTAATCGTGATTCCATGTTTATTCTTGATTCTCTGCCGAATACACAGTATGCCATTCACTCACACTCTACTACAACTTCAATAGATACATACAAGTATGAGGCTCAAATAGAAAAGCAAGTATAAAGGATAAAAAAAGGAAGTCAAAGTTATTGAAGGTGTGATTCTATCCACTTTCAATACTGTTAGTGTTATCACCGTGACAATGAAGAGTAAGCTTTGGCAGAGCCGTCTTTTCTGTCTTTCACTTCTAACATCAGCACTATATAATCCCTATTTGTGGATCATGACACACCTGGATGTTTGTGTGTGTCAGTATGTGTGTGTGTGTGTGTGTGTGTGTGTGTGTGTGTGTGTGTGTGTGTGTGTGTGTGTGTTCTTGATGATTGCATGTTTCTTCTAGACTCTTTCCTCCTGTGGGTCCTGCCTTGAAGAGAATGTGTCTGTATGTGTTCATGCACGTGTGTCTTCATTGGTAAGTGCGTGATGATTGCATGATTGCAAGAGTCCATCTGTGTGTGTGTGTGTGTGTGTGTGTGTGTGTGTGTGTGTGTGTGTGTGTGTGTGTGTGTGTGTGTGTGTGTGTGTCCAGACAGGGTCACCTTGCATCCATCTCTTACCGTTTAGAGACCCCCTACAAGGATAAAAATCATCCTCTGAACTTAATCCAGGCTTATATCCTCTTCATCTCCTAACTCACAAAAAAAATGTGCACACACACCCGGATCTAACCCAACACACACATACAGATGAGCCCAGAACACCTGAGCGGGGAGACCAACAGAGACCAGCTAAGAGTAAAACCCATCACAAACAGCTGATTTTGCAGCTTTGTCAACATATAAAAAGTAATCTGTGTATTCCTACTACAAAACAGTCCAGAAACCATCACTAATGGTGCTAGAATTAATGCTTTAATTGAATGAATGTGTTGGGTTAAATTAGCAATTGTTGTGGGTTGAATTGATTTCTGATTAACCAATTTATCAACATCTTCCTCTGTTACAGAAAAAACACATGAACTTCACATGTGCTAGAACTCATGTGGACACATACACGTGCACATGTGAAACATGTATCTAGCCCGTGGGAAACCTGGTTTTGTAACATGTTCATGTTTGAAGCCCCTTTAGATTCCCACGTGAAAACCTTTCAACACATTCTCCCCATGTTATCATATGTTGCAACATGTGGTAAACATGTGTCATACATGTGCCGTGTCCCATGTGGAAAACATGGGAAACTCGTGTTTTTTTTTTCCTGTAAGGGCTGAAAGGGGCAACTGGATCCTTATTTGGGCTTTGTCCAGAAATACTTTTTCTTTGTAAACCCAACAAGCCACAACATTGTCAACGAAACAGACCAGACTTGGACAACGGGTGTTGTAAGGGTTAGGGTTCATATGTCCACTGTCTGGACTTGCGGACTGAGCCCCGATGGACTTCAGTTGTATGTATTGTGATGTGTTCACCGCCATCATGTCAAGTCTGCAATGGCACAAGACTGCAAGGCTGTATAAGACTCTGATAGGCCTAAAGACTACAATAATAACACACATATATATATATATATATTTTTTTTTTGATTACCTCTATAGTCTGCATATTTCTGTATTATGACATAATAAGTACCACTATAATAAAGTAATTGTTTTACATATTTATGGTAAATTGTTTTTTGTTTTTTTTAACAACATCACATCTGTATTGTAATAAATTGCAGGTAATTCAATCAGTAAAGCCGCGCGGATGCACTTTTTAGGTGTTGGTTTTGTTATTGAAAACTGGTTATGAATAAAATTTACAAAGTAAAGCCTGGTGATGTCTACACCCCAAGTGGACTCTCTGGAAGTCAACAGAAAGTCCGCCTGAACACTGGATGAACTGTGGGTTTGGACAGCTGTCAGCATTTGTAGATTTCCCGAGTCGGCCAGTCTAAAAGGTCCAGACATTTCGATTCAGCCAGACATTCACATTTATAGAGCTGGCCCTGTTGCTGCGGTCCAGCCATAAACAATGATGTATCTAAAAATTTCCCAAAATCCATTCAGTTAGTTAAAAACTACTGATGGTGGCAGCAGCAGCCTAAAGGTTGAAGCAGCAGGTATAACACTACAGAAAGCAGGCCAATATGAGCAGTTAACTCCCAGCTGCCCAAGTGAAACTCAGTCGCAAACAGCAGAAGGCTGTGGTCGTACTGGGCAGCTCCCAGGTGAAAATGTGTGATGGCACAAATGTGGAGCAGCAGACTATTGAAAAAGAAATAGTGTGCAGGCTCAGCAATCCTTCCTTGGAAAGAGAGGTGACCCTTTTTTTTTTTTTTGAAGGAAGATAAGCCAAGTATTAAGAAGACAGCCTCAACTCTTTGGGAGTGTCTTAAATGAAACAGCGTGTACTAAAAAAAGACAGACATGATATTCTACCTTGATTGAATCAGGAAAAATACATGAATCTGGTAGCTGTAAGAAACAAAACAGTAATCAGACAATGAGCTGGGTGCCAGACACACCATTGATTTCAAACTATCTCTCTAAGCAGCCTCAGAGGCGCAAACCATATCCACCTTATGATATTGACCCTGCCTCTAACAAATATGCTTATATTTATATTGCCTTTCTGACTGAGACAATATACAGCCTCTCTTTGGATGGATATTGGATCATGCACACATGCTTACCTCCAAATTCAATATTCATTCTTTCGCACTTGTACTTTATCTTTGAAGTAAATATTTATGTGCTGTTTGGCACGAAGCAAAAAAGAAAAAAAAAATTATCTCAAAACTAAATCGCCTTGCATCAAAAATCAATGATAAAATAGGGGCACAAGCTCTGTTTTCTAGGTCACATTTGAATATTTATTTTAGAGATATTGATTTGTTTTGTGTGACCTACGCAAGCCCATTCTTTGTAATTAAAAGAGAGAGAGTGGGACTGTAGTGTGGGGGCTATCTCAGTCGTGTGGCTATCCCGCTTAGTGTGTATGTGTGTGTGAGTGTATATATTGGAGTGTTTCTGTGTGGCTAATGAATGAGAGGTAGTTATGATGAGGAGGGGGTGGACTTGGACCTTAAGGAAGATTTATACTGGGTATTGGTGTGAGTATGTGTGTGTATGTGGAAGAAGGGGGGTCAGACTGTGACAATTTGTGTTGCAGTGGGGTGGATTAATTTTGCTATATTGGATTCAGTCAATAGTCCAGACTTTGTCTCTCTGCCTAGAAGCCTTTGGATCAGACATCCATATCACCAATGCAACAGGACGGTTTGAGTGTTTCTGAGTTTTAGCGTGTGCGAGTGTGTGTCTAGAGAAAACGAGAGAGAGAGAGAAAAAGAGAGATAGATTACTGAGACAGGAAAAGTAAACTTTCAAAAGCATCCTGATTAACATGAATCGAACACATCCATGTGATTTGTTTCACAAGATCCTGAAGCAAACTTCCCTGGTTTCAGATTCATCTGCGTCCACATGCTGTGTGAAAGCAATCTGCCTACTTAGGAACCACTTCCAATAAACTGTTTCTACAGCTGCTTACGTGTGAATATATGCCGTTATATTGCCAGTGAAGGCACATATAAGTTATGTATAATATCTCTCCATGTGTACTTGATAAAAAAAAAAGTCCTGGCATGTTTAAGCAAAATCAAAACATAACTTTCTTTTTGAGTAGAAGCTAAATAGCCCCATTTTTAACCGATGAATTCATCTCAGATTCCATTACTTGAAATGTCTTAATTTGGCTGACCACTCTGATGTCACACCAAAGCGCGTTATACACCCATCAGTCCACGAGAAAATGCTGTGTCTGTGTCACATTTTGCATTGCCTCAGCATGACAAATGAGGTGCCTTAGATTTGGTCGCCAAAAAATATAATGATTAGGTTTGAGAAAAGATTATGGTTTGGGTTGAAATAATTTTTTTTTGGCAAAGTAATGCTACGTACATCACAAGTTACTTAAGGAATGTTAAGCAAGTTTGCTATGATATGTATGTGACTTAACCTACTTAAAAGACTTTTACTTTTCATCAGGCTTGAACACCAATTGTCCAGGTCAAAGTCCTGTCTCCGACTTTATCACTTTTTATCACATGACCTCCTCCTTCAACCGTGTTGATAAATGCATGTTCTTTTTATGCCTCAGCGAAGCAAAACAAGACGCTGACACACTATCTTCTAGATGACTGACAAATGTATTACACACTTTGGTGTGATACCGGGTTGGGCCCACTGGCTTGTTGTACTGTATTTGTCAAGTTGAACTTGGAGCTGTGAACGAGTGCCAGCTAAATGTTGAAACTGTAAAATGCAACATGTCTTCTGTGTGTGTGGCCTCCTGTTTGTGTGCGTCCCGTGTCCTTCTGTCCTTTAGCCCCAGTGTCATCTTCCTCCCCTGTCTCAGAGCCATATCAGCCTGTTTGAAGTGGCTATTAGCCAGAAATCAAAGCCTGCCATCAAGCCCATCTCAGCCCTGTGCCCTTTTAGAATATTCACCAACGGTCTCCTGGCCTTTTGCGAGCCCCCTGGAATAAAAATAATCAAAATCAGAATGGACCTTCATGTGCAATAATACTCTGTCTACTCTTATGGCCTCCACTGTCAATGCCATTTATAATTCATGCACCCATACTGATGGGTCCGGGGCACGTTCAAGAGGTCCGCTCCTCACTGTTTCGCCACTGTTCATCAATAGCTGCCAGCCAGGTAGGGGACTTTATTATTGAACAGTGGCCATGCTAGTTTCGCGCAAACACTGTTCTATAATTATTAGAACTTCAAAAACTTTACACTCTCTCTCCATCACTGCAACTCCCTCTCTCTGTTTGAAACGGCCTCCCTCTCTTCTCTCTGTTGTTAATTTAAACACTGGCGGTTTCATCCTTCCCCATAGGTGTCTGTTTTACAATAAAAGGTCATCCTCATTTGTCCGCAGACACAAAAGGGACCACCGTCGGGGCTGAGGTCAGACAATCAGACAGACAGATAAAAAGACAGACGGACAGAGCGATGGCTGGCGCTACAGGCTGGCGCTCGGGATGCAGGAGAGAGGAGAGGGGAGAGCGAGATAAGAAGGCAAGATAGATGGAGAGACAGCGAGGGAGAGAGATAGGGAAAAGGCGGATGGAGTGAGTGAGTGAGAGATGGGAAAGATGGAGGGAGTGGTAGTCGCTGGTGATGGGGCGGGAGGGCGAGAGCGAGGACAGATAACTAATCATGCCATCACCTCCAGTCCTCTTCCTCCTCTCTACTCCTTCTTCACCTCCTCTCTGCTCCTCTGCGAGGATGATTGACGAGGGCACGGTGGACTGAGGTTGTCCCAGTCCCCAGATTAGAAAGCCCTCAAACAAATGAAGCCTGGAAATGCTGCCCTAGGGAGCTGGGAGCCATGGGTAGACAGACAGGACACACACTCTGGCTTAAAGAGACATGAAGATAAGGGAAGCGAGAACCAGAGAGGAATCGGGAGGGAGAGGTGGGAAATGACATGTTTCTTGGGTTTTAAGGGTTTACAGTATGAGAGGAGACAGGAGCTGGAGTAAAAGGAAGGGGATAAGTGTAAAACAAGTTTAAAATTCTAACAAAGTGTGGGAAAAACAAGAGAGGCACAAGGAGTGCAAGAAACAAAGGCAATTATACGTGCAAGGTGAGTGAGGGAGAAAGCGTGAAGTCACTTTAATTAGGTTACCTGCGGAGAGGGACAGAATGCTTGCACTGACAAACATGCGGCAAAGAGAGTGATGGAGGAGAAGGATGGAGAGATGACGGAGAAGGAAAAAGAAGGACTCCCGACCATGTCTTCACACACCTGCTCTCGTCTTTCCCAGATTACCAGCAGATTGTTCCCCTTATGCTCCTCTGCAGATCTGATATGGTACATTTATCAAAAACTGAGCATCACCCTGTTCCTTTTGCCAACGCCCCCCCACCCCTTAAGCACATACACACAAACACACACCCCTTCTTAGCCCCCCCCCCGGCTACCTCTTGAAAAACGATCATCTTCGACCCTGGACCTATTGTTTAAGATTCAAGCATTAGTGGGGAAAAAAAGGCCAGAAAAAAAAGGAGGAAAAAGGTGATATACGACCAGATATTAAGAAAAAGTTTGATTTTTATAGATGTCACGTGACCCTAGCATGAGTGACCTCCATTTTCCCGAATGGCGCAGGTCCAGGGTTTTAATGGAGTCTCCGTGAGCCATATATCAGCGCAGCTTGTCTCGTAAAGCTCTCCTCGGGCCGACCTCACAAACCACCTCCACCTTTATCGTGACACGAAGGGAGGTTTTCACGAGCAGAAAATAGATGTATTAACAGGGAATGATTTTAATATAGTCAGTGGGTGAAGAAAAGCAAGAATGAGGAAGGTGTTAGAGGATTCTGCTTTTTTCGTATGTACTGGTTTTGTATACCGGGATTTTTTTTTTTTTCATTTTTAATTTGGGCAACAGTTCTCTTTCCATCCCTCTTTCCCCATCCCTCCTGCTCTGTCTCAATCTCTGCTTCCTCCCTCCCACCTCTTCTTCCTATGTCTGTAGAGTGTCACAGTGTTACAGCCAGCCAACATGACACTTTTTAAAGTTTTGCGAGGAGGCTGACAGAGCACAGAGGAGATTAACTTAGCTGCCTGCCATAGCACCTGTCCCTCTACTCTTTTCTTTTCCGTTAAAAATAACAGAGGACTACATAAAGCGGCTGTAAGAGCCCCTAACTGCAGGGCACTGAAAGCATTTGAAACACTTTTCTCGAACAAATACTGTGTAAAGTATGAAA
This sequence comes from Brachyistius frenatus, assembly GCF_029030835.1. Lineage (NCBI taxonomy): Eukaryota > Metazoa > Chordata > Actinopteri > Embiotocidae > Brachyistius > Brachyistius frenatus. The sequence continues at coordinate 2,114,151 of NW_027210656.1, forward strand.
AAAAAAATATGCAGTAAAACCACAAGTATACAAAACAAATGTATCCGGCGATTCTATAAAATGTTCAGGAAAAATGCACATGTATAAAATGTTTAAATGTGAATATCCAGCTCGTGATTTTGTTTTTCTAACATCACTGTGTTTAAAAAGTTCACGTTTGCTGTCTCAACAGCCTTTAAAGATGTTAAGAATTAATAACTGTGATGCTGATAAGCTTTAAAAGAGACTAGCTGCATTTCTAGATGTGTGCTGGAAGCAGCGACTGTAGGTATTGTATTCATCTGCACTGCTCAGTATCAAAGTGCAGCCTCCCCCCAAAGAGTCTTTTCCCTGCGGTGTATTTTTGTAGCTTTGAACACTTCTTTTAAAAAAAAAAACACGATATGTAATCTCATTTTTTTTCTTCTTTGCATTGCACCATAACAGACCTGAGCGCAGGCAAACTATACATTTGATAACGGCACATGAGAATGAATACAAATCAAGAAAGTTGTCGAGGAAGAACGCTGCAGAGCGGGAGCGGCTGCTGCAGTGTATTGTATCTGAAGTAAATACTGAATGACTAGTGAGGCGGTGTTTAAAACACACAGTGCCCCCAGTCAGAGCCTGCTCTTCATCAGTCAGAAAGGCAGATATGAGAAATGCATTTGAGCGACGCTTTAAAAGGCAAAGTTCAGTAATTGGGAATGACAGACACACACAAAGCATCCATCACTCATGACCTTTCCGTTCTTCCCTCTCTTTCTCTCTTTCCCTCCTCCTGTCTCTCCATTCAGGACAAGGACAAGAAAAGCAAAGGAAGAACAGAAGAGCACATCTTTTAGACAACGGTCTTTCAAAACGGCTTTGTGATGCCATTAACCTGGAAGCAGCTTGAAGCTGACATTAAATAAAAGGGATGAACATTTTGTGTGTGTGTGTGTGTGATGTGGACACAGAAGCACAAATATATGCGTAACAGTGCCACAGTGACTTCACCTGCCTCATTCAAGGTGTCAGTATTTCCTGTGGATATGCAAGTAAGGTAACTTTCTGTATTCTTTAAGGAGAGAAAATAAAGGAATGGGCACGAAGACAAAGAAGACAGTTCGTGTCCCGATGCTGTGCTTAAATTTGAGGACTAATAGGTTCATGGAAAGTTAACTTCATTTTTCACTGCATTTGTCACAAATTTTCTTTCATGGCCGCCCTCTTTATTACCCTCTCTCTTCTTCTGTCTGCCTTGTTTTATTTCTTTTCATTCCTGCTTCTTTCAACTGCGGCGAAATGACCGAGAAACATGCTTTTCCCCTCACACGCACACACTTGCAGACGCACACACTTCACATCTGGACTTGTGTTTAATTTTACGTCAAAGTCCGGACAGGAAGCACCTGTCTAGATGAAATCCTGCAAGCAGGAGAAGCAGAGCGAAAGAAAGAGTATGAGAGAAGGGGGAGGGGGCGGGGGGGAAAGAAAAACATTAATCCATCTGTTGTGGAAATGCATGTCACAAGCGTCACATTAAAAGCAACGTCAACAAACAGAGCGAAACCCAAATTGGTTCGGAAAAGGCAAGTCATCCGAAATTAACACAAATTTCATCCCCTCTAAATGTTATCGCGTCAGTCTGTGTGGAGCTGAATGCAGGTCATTCTTTTTGGGCAAGGCTCGGAGGGGTGGGGTGGGGTGGGGGGTGAGGGGGGCTGTTCACTACAGATCCACAATTACGGAGTAGTAAACCTTCCAGATGTGGGATTATTCTTCCCTTCACATTATCAGATTAAAAGATCACTGTCTGAATAGAGTCACACACCTGTTACAAAGGAGTTACATTCTTTAACATCACAGTCGGCTGGTCCATTTAGTAGCACTGGATATGTTTGTTGTTGTTGTTGTATAGAAACTGAACTTTAAATAGAGATGCTATACAAATAATGTAAGTTTTTTTAACTGTGATTTTTGAAAATGTCTAAAAGAAAAGTTGATACGTAAGCAGACTATCAGCAGCAGATCAATATGTAAAGGGTCTGAAAATGTGATTGAAACTTCCCTCACTGGGATCCTCAGATGTCCGAGCAACATGTTTGATGTAGCCTGAGATCCAGGAAAAGGCTACATTTAAAAAGTTTACTTTTGGACCGTGCTCTTCAAAAGAATAAAGTTAAAGCTACATGAAGGAAAGAGGAGGGAAAAAAAACTGACATTTTCTCAATGATCTAAAGTCCATAACAATCAAAAGGTGACATTTTCACTGTGAACACATGTGATTTAAGCCTTGCTTGCATGCGCGTTTCATCAGTACAGAACCTGGCAACATTTTTGTTTTCATTAAAGTTTTGGTAGCGGACTTAACTTCCAGTTGTGTTTGTAGAGGCCGTGCTTGAAGCAGGGCTCGCCAGCCTTTTTTCCTCATATATCTACTTTGACAAAATGAAAGTGTTGGAGATCTACTCATGTTTAGTAACATTTATTCGCTCAGCTCAGTTCCACCCAAAGCAGCTGAATACGCTTCTGTTATGTGGACAATAAGTCAACACACACATTTTGTATCACAACAGTTCAAATTCAACAGTGTATGCTTTTTTCTGTATGCATTTCTTTACATTTTCAATTGATGAAGCTCCCACTATTCACATTTCTCATAGAAAACAACACTTACTTTAATTGTCTTTATTTTCTGCCTGACCACATATCATTTATTGGCCGAGCTACTATCCGCGGTCATTGTCAAATCCGTTGTTGCCTGCTAGCGTGCAAACATCCCTGATGTCACAGCAATTCTGGCGGAACTGAACTTTACAGCAGCTCGGACATAGTGACAGCTGATTGGCTGAAAGCAGGATGTCTGTGAATTTAATTGGCTAGAAATGTTAACCGATTTACCAAGAGACTTTGGGTTATCAAATTTACATACATATTGTTCAAACCTTCTGTGATCTACTCAGAACCAAGCCATGTCCTACTGGTAGACCGCAATCATTGGATTGGAGACTGTGGTTTAAAGAAACATTTGTATTTTTTTTTAGAAATATAGTATTTCTGTAATACCTTTAAGGTAAAGAAGGGCTCAGTATAGAGCACATTAAAAAATTATTGATGACCCTAACTTTATTGTTTTAATTAATTATCAAAAACATCAAGTTCTTGCTGGTTTAATTCCTGCCAATAGAAAGATTCCAATTATTATATAAAGATATTGATCTTGTACACCCTGCATCTCAAAGTACTCTGAATCATGAAATGTTTTCATTCTTAACTGGCAGACTCGGTATATCAAAATAGCAAAGCTGCATCAGGTGCACATTTGGGATAAAATTTCCTTAAATTTCTTTGTATGTTTCTTTTTAGGACGTATGTATCATCCTACTCTGCCGGTGCTGATCAAATGCATAATGTAGACAAATGGTCTTTTTCCCCATTGTTGATGAACCCTTGGTCTCTTTATGTGCAGAGTTTCTGAAGTAAGCTGACATAAAAAAACACTCTTTTAAAGAAACACGCATAACTTCAACCTGATGTAAATTCAAATTTTCAGACAAGTCTCAAAGTTATCTTTAGGTCAATCACTTCCCTTTTAAAATCGTTCCGTTATCTTCATGTCCTTAAAAAAAGTTGTTGCTAAGTAACCTCTTTGTGAATGAAATTACATCTTCCATCAATTTCTGTCAATCATATGAATATTAAGCTCACAATAAATCTTTGACATATAAGTGGGCTGTCTAAAGAAAGCATGATAAGTTCTACAAATCACTTTTAAATTCCATTGGTATTATACCTAATGACTAAAATATGTCTCCACTATTCAATAATGATTAGATTTCTAAATCATTTTTTTCTGTGAACTCCTGAGGTTTGCCTTTTAAACATCATATTTAGCTCTATAATACTTATTATATAGCATAAATAAGGCAATACAACACGTTAAGTTATTTATTTAAGAAAAAACAAGCCTTTTTTTGTTTTATCAAGATTGTTTCCTCTCATCTTAAGGTTGTCTTGGCTCCATGTTCCATATTATCATTGAAATAATATTTAATCTTCAGCCCAATTAATGAAATGACTCCTTTCCTGTTCCAGATTGAGCTCAGTGACACGGGGAATTACTGACATTTAAAATGACTAACATGTAGTTCAAGGAAGTTCTGAAGAATTCACTCCTGCTATGTTCTCAGCATGTCTTTCACATCATTTCTGAGACATCACCTGATGTTTATGCAGTAATGTCAGAACACATCTGTTAATTGACTTGGTCAGAAGTCCGGTCTGTGCTGCGGGTAATGTCCCATCACAAGTGAAGACGCCAGCTGTGGGCCACATATAACCCTGTTCCACTTCAATGTGCAGCCCTGGACTACAAAGTTTAGGTGTGCCAAAGTGTGTTAAGTTCAACACACGAACTCCAGGTGACATCAGGCAGCTGCTACCTTGGGTCAAAAGTCCTCAGAGGTTGGAAAAGGTTGATGCTGCATGCATTTATCTGTCTAAAATCTTCTGTGTTTTGTCGTGTTCTTGCAACTGGACATTGCCAATAAATCTTACTGTCCTTTGGAGGAAGTAAAGCACATAACATGTTGATACAAATAAGAACAAAGAAAGAAATGTCTATCTGAGCTTTGTCTGCAACAATATACTTGCTCTGGCATATTATTGTCATGATTAGTGTTTATCTCTGTTCTGCATGTGGCAGTATTTAAAGTCTGGCTGTGAGCCAAGAAGCCACTAATCGACAAATTAGTACACATTGGCAGTGGATGGTTTTAGTCTAACTATGAAAGATATAAGTTGAAAGAAATGTGATCAATTACACGCAATCATAGAGCTATCACAACACCGTATATTACAATACATTGGTAGAAACATCCACACGTATTGGTTTGTGTTCTTGGTTTTATTTGGAGATTAAATATTGTAATTTACTTCTTGATGCGCCTGTCATCCAAAAACCTTGCTTGCATACCTCGACATCAGATAGTCACATCTTACATTTCACAGGGCTGACTTTCAGCAGCCCCCGGAGAACATGCGTGAACTTGTTGCATCCATTTGTTGGTTTAACGTGTAGGTGGCGACAGAGCCAGCGATAGGGATAATAAGAGCGAGAGGTTTTTTTTGTTTTTCATCCAATCAATGAGAGTGGATCTTTGCCTCTATCTAACACTGTAACGTGTCTTGTGTCTCTGTTGCATTTTAGATTATTATAGTTGCGCTGCAAAAATGTCTGGGATGATGTTGTATATTGGGTGTTTTAGAAAATGTGTCATCAAACTAAACTCTGGCTGTGACTTCAGGTGTTATTTTCTTTTACCAGTGACTCGGGCCTGAACAAAGTTATAACAACAATGTATTTAGCAGATTTAAGGCAGATTTCTCTATTATTATATTTACTATGCTGGACTATATTTAACTAAATCTTTGCCCTGGATCCATTAAAAGATGTTCTAGCAATGGAGATATATCATTTTAAATTGGCAAAACAATTAAGAAATAGTTTGCTCATTAGATGTTTGGAAAATGGCTACAAAAACACAGTATTAGTGAGATGATATTAAGATAGACCAGAGAGTTGCAACAAACACAGAGGCAGTAACGACCATGGTCCTTTCCCTCTTTCTTCCTTCCCTCCTCCCTTTATCCTTCCTGGCTTTCGTCTCCTTCAAGGTCAATCGTCAGAGGCAGGCTGCATGTCACCGCTGCTTTGTCTATTCAGATAAAATTGCTGCATTCATCGTATGTCAGATAAACCTCAAAAAGGGAGTGAGGAGGGTAAAGTGAGGGAGGGATGCAAGAAAGGAAGGGGGAGAAAAAAACAAAACAACGCCCCTATCGTGGCATCCTCGAGCCTGGCCTGTTTTTATCTGTCCATGACAAATTCAAGCGTTCACTCTCTCCTCTCCTCTTTCCTCCACGTTTTCTCTTCACCTTATCTACTGTCTCAGTACTGCATCACTTGCCATTTTAGAATAATGTCCTCCCATGTCTATAATGACATTGCTTTTGTGCCTCAGATTACCTTGGGATTTTCAGTCCCCCACACCCGCAACACACATGGATGCTGGAATAAAGATACACAAGCACACACGTAGACACACAAACATGCAACTGTCAAAGAAAGCCTGACCATAAACCTCAAAAGAGAACCGGCTGAATCGAGGTAGTTCATTAACCAGCACATTTCTTCATAAAACCAGCGCTGTGACACACAATGGTATGTAAAAATACTCTGAGTGATAATGTACACTGTCATTACTTATTCAGGATGTCACGGTTGGAGTTTGGTTTTGCGGTAAAAGCATTAGAGTACACACATAAAATATACATTCAGAATCAGACCTCAAAGTTCTAAAGGTTGACCAGGCCATGCTTATTCTTATCTACTGAATTCAGTAGTACTGTAGGCGTGCATCACTTCACATGCAGCAAGAAAAAAAACTGTGTAGCTTTGAGTCTATATTGTTCACTATTAGATTTCTGCTAATTAATGATAAGATGGTTCAAGGAATCTTTTAGGTGAATACATTGTACAAAATAGTACTAATCACTTTATAATTAGGCACAACATTTTGTATCCAATCTCTAGTTATTCTGTTATCAAAACCAACAGTCTGAAGCAATATTTAAAAGGGGTTTGTTTGCGTAAAAAGGTTACATCTCCAATATTTACTGCTCATATTTTACAGCTGAACGTCTTCCTTCCTATTTTCTCCAAAAAAGAAATAATTTCCCTTTAGGTATCATTAGACATGAAGCAAGTCTCCAGCATGTATTATTTCTGTGCTCTGATGAGCTCCTTAAACTGTGACAGGTCCTTCTCTCCCCTGCCTGGCCATGTCTCTTAATGAGATGGTAATCAGCCAGTCATCAGCAAAGGGACCATGCAGGACACATAATGAGAACATTAGGCTGCATACTGAAAGGACCCCCTGCCGGGTGGAGGATCAATGGTCTGGCCTGATGAAAGGTGGATGATGCAGCTGATGGTTGGAAAGGAAGAGGGAGGGATAGGGAAAGCAGAGAGTTGCGGAGTTGATTGTCCAACACATTAGCTACTGTACCTAATCTTTTGACTCGCAGAGAAGTCGCCTGAACTTAAACAGAAAAAAAGAGGAAAACAATCAATGTTGCCTTTCCTGTTTTAATACACGAACCAGTATTATCATGTTATGTTTTTCCAAAGCCGCTTATCAAATCTAAATCCTTTTGAATCCCTTATCAAACCTTTTTACGTAGTTTGTTTGGTAGGGAATCGATACGTGTCAAATGCACTGCTGTTATTTCACTTTGCGCAGCTACAAAACAAACTATAACAAAACACATGATATGGTATTTACAAATCAGCTTCCTGCTAATCATGCCAATAAGACCATTGGTAATTTTACTTTTCAATTTAGGTGCCGATTACCAGAAAGGGATGACACAAACCCAAACAGAAACTACAGTAACTTACTATAAAACCTGAACCATTCCACTGTGCTGCAGATTTGTATGGCTTTAATCACATATTTTATGTTTTGTATTAGATTTTATTTTGTGACAGATCTGAGTGACTTATTGTTGACTGTAATCAGCATGCATGTGTACGTCATTGGAAGAATGTTTGCCTGGGCCATTACTTTTTTTAAAGTAGCAATTTCGAAGAGCTCCGTTGTGTTCCCTTTCGTAACACCTTTGCCAGTGAGCATTAATTTTAGCTGTGTTTTTGGACACTACTTCCTGCGTGATGTTGTTTATTTAGCCCCTTTACCGCTGTTGGTTCAAATTCTACCCTTTCAACTCTATACTTGTTTTTGGTACCAGGTACTTTTCTGGATTTTGTTTTCCACTTCACATTAGTACCCTCTAAATGCTACCATGCTGCACTACCTTGTTTCAACAGAAGCCCAGAACACTGGCTCCAGAGAGGGCTTTTCACGTTTTTGGCCAATTTTGAAGCCTCCATACATTATCCTACACACTTGGAAGGAGACGGCAAGGTGAGGGGTATTCATTTGGTTGCAATTTGCAACCTCACCGCTACACCCTCCTCCTTAGTTATTTTAAATGTAAATCCTCAAGAATTTTTACTTTACAAGAAAATTCCACGCTTCAACGTTGATTGTATTGCTGCTAACGCTGTCAACAACACTGCTGTTTGTTCGTCTTTTTCCTTGGATTACTGTCTAATCTGAAACACCAGCACTGAATGCCAGGTGTTGATTTCACTTGAAGAGTAAACAAGGAAGATCTTTTCACTAGAAACAAAGATATCAAATTTCCTATTGACAATATTATAGTTAATAATTATAGCTGCATTGGATTACCATAGGCCTACTGTATATTTTGATTGAGAGCAATGAGTTTGTGCTTGTTTTCTGGGTTATCAAAAGGCATTCTGGAAAATGTAATGCAAAATGAGTTTGCCGAGTTGTGGAATGAATTGCCGAGCTGATTGGAGCAGGGAATCCTAAGCAATACACATTTTTAGACTCCAACTTCAAATAAATACAGATGTATGACCTACAGTAATATAACGATTAATCAGCTGATAACTTGCAGCGTAGGTGAAGCAGAAAGTGCCAGAGATAGGATCTCTTAGTTCCTAAATAAAAAAAATCCACCTAAAATGCCAGTGCTAGCCTTTATTGTTCATTAATAATTTTCAATAATGCATCAATCAAAAATTATTGTACAGCTACTTTAAACACCTGTATTATTATATCACGTTGTAGCACACTGACAGAAAACGGACAGAAAACCACCAAAGCAGTGTCAACAAGGTAAACAACAATGAAAATCTTAAAAATGGTCATTTTAAATCAAAATACTTCAGTCTTTGGCTAAGTACTGTTAACTCAAATACATACCACTTCCCTTTTAACCATTTGTATGTGTTCAGGAGCACATACTGTGGCGATGCTCTCATTTATTTACAATTGAATCATAATTATTCTGAGGAATTCATTTTTACGAAACAATGAAAGACCAGGATTAATGCTTCTTATATATTCAGATGGGTAGTGTGAGAATGCCTTTACACAAAACAGGGAAATAAAGATTGCAATCAAATAATTACACATTTTATGGGGTAATAACAGCAATGGACCTCCTAAGACAACAAAAAACAATCACTCAGATCCTACTGCTTTAATACCTCCATAAAGAAGACACCTTTTTTTTTTTTCCCATCAATACACATTTGTATATTTGGTTTGATTAGATACAGCCGGTCTAAAAGAGTAGAAGGATGAAAAGAAATATAAGACTTTCAGTACATGCGAGTCATTTTGGTCATATTGAGTCGAGGCACATTTGAAGCACCAGAACATGCCAACCCCTGCTATGTCGTACATTATAAAAGCCGCTGTGACAATTCAGATGTGGAGGATGAACTCTTCCACCCAAACTTCCCTTTCCCATAAAAAAACATTTTGTGAACCTTTATGGATTTCACATATGTATATTCTTATTTATGTCCACTCTCTCTTCTATCATCACTGTGAAACGCCAGTCCCTGTTTGAATCCGGCCATAAAACCGACTGGAGTCACGTTAATTGTCAGACACAGACACAGTCCTGATCATAAATGCTATACTACATACTGCTGCTTTAAATCACAGACAAATCTACCCCCCCGCCCCCTCTGCTCTCTGGTGCTTTCCAGTGATTTGGTCTCAATTTGTAATAAAAAAGACCAGCAGAGAAAGCACTGCCAGTGCCTGCGATAGGCTTCTCTTTTGTGTTTTGCATTTTTTTTCACCTTTTCTCTCGTTGCAGTGACTGACTTTTAATCTAATAAACATTGCATGAGCCCACTGACCAGAACAAAGGGGAAGAAAAAAAAAAACATCTTTCTGAACATCTATCAGATCGCTCTTGTTAAAAAGGAGGAGGGGGAGGAGGAGAAGGAGGGGGAGGGGGAGGGGGGTGTTCCTTAATAGGAACGGGGTAAGATATAAGGTTTCATGCCAAGATCGTAAAATTACTGAAGAATAAAAGCCATTCATTTCACATGACATCACCACCTTCTGAGGATGTGAGCTTCAGCAGCTTAAAAAAAAAAAAAGAAAAAAAAAAAGAGGAGGACAAAATGTTTCCTTCATCGACTTCAGTGCTGCTGTTGTCTGACAAGACATACAACACAGTAGAACAAAGGAGTGGGATTAGCCTCCTTTCTATTGGCTGTAGCCTTTGAAACATGCAATAAAAATATAATATACTTAACAGCGCAACTGTCCTGCTACATAGTTTATATATATGATCAGACAGTGAAAGACTCTGCTCGGGGCAGATTTGAATGGATTTCTTTCTTTGTAAGATGTGGGCACTGCAAAAGTTATCACACGCCTCACAGTGACCCTAGTGGTGAAATTACAAAGCAACAGCTTACACAACAGGGATGATAAACAGCAAACTCTCCTCAGCACACTGCAGTGTATTTCTAGTTAAATACTTGCACTTAAAACATTCCCTCTTATGCGTGCTATTAGCGCTGCCCACTAATTTACACTTAAGCGCTAGTTTCCAGTGGGATCGCAACCATTATGTTTATTCACATGGCTGTCAGTCACTCGCCATGGAAACAAGTCAAATCAGTCCTGTATGCTTGACACAAATGATATAGCACTGGAGCATGCTCCAGGGGTACTAATGGTTGGTCTGAGTAGTTCTCAGCCACAGTGTCACAGAAAACACATAATTTCCAACCTGCTCCACGGCAAATCTGTGCCACACTCAAAGAGATATACATTCGCTAATGGCAAATGCATTGGCTTACAGGGGAGGACTAGCTACCTGTGATGCATATCTCCTATCAGCAATGATTTCCCACATGTGGGAGAGAGGAGGAGGTATGTGTTTAGTAAGTGTTGAATATAAATCATTGGTGCACTCAACAATATATGCACCACATGAACTCAGATGAATTATCCCTACCCAGCATCATTCACACTGCAACATATGGAGTTTAAAAGTACAGAGGGCCTTTAATAATTCACAGTGCTGATGAGACACCTTACATCCATCTATTGTATTAGTTTATCTACATAAAACAAACAAGGATGCTGCTTTGAAAACACAGTCTGACGTTATTAACAAAGAATAAAAGAATAATTTCATTTTTCTCCTTTTCTCTGAGAAATGTGACACATCATCTGAAGCGGTATTGCGTTGCCCGGGGTGAGGGCCCTGCACAGTAGATGGACCACTGTAATTTCTCATCTATCAAATTATGGTTTATTGTTCAGCACAGTAACCCCAAGCTACACACAACCCTGTGCACTGACAGTTATGAAACATTATATTTCCACTGTCATTGTCCAGGCCCGAGACAAAGCTTAAGAGAGAAAAAGAGAAAGAAAACAGAAAGAAATAAAAACTCCAAAATAACATTAACACGCATCATGTCAACATCTATCTTAAACCCAGGTTTGATCATAGCCGTTCAAACCACTGTTGCTATTTCTGGGGTTTGCTAACAACATTAGGTTACTCAAATTGCCATTAGCCACTACTGTATAAGCTTGTTTATTATTGCCATGGTAATGATTTTTCTACCAAATGAAATTTGTCGGCAGGAAATTGTGTTTAATACCGGTCTAATGAGTCTGCTGTAAATTAGCTGGCATGCCAGCGTGGATGACTAAAAGGCCTTTAAGTAACCTTTGGTCTCTGTTGAGGGTAATTTGATAGTGCCACTGATGATTCACTTAGCGAGGCTAAAAGCTATAGGCTTGCATCTCAAGGAGGACATGTGAAACTACTATCGCTCTCAAACTAGAAGTGAATGTGAAAATAATCCAATCGACTTGCCACTGGATGACTTGAAGACGCTGAATGTGAACTCCTGACTGCAGTCAAACCAATTTGGTGTTTTTGTCACCAAGTTCAAAGTTCAGCTACACATGCAAGTCACAGCTGAGCGGGTCTGGGATTTGAACCTGAATGAGACCACAATCTAACATACTGTACCACAAAAAAAAAAAAAAAAAAAAAAGAAGGAAGCATATTTTTGTAAATGCGTCCTTCCTCTCTGACTATCACATTTTGATTATTGTTGTTCTGCATGCATTATTTACTTAACAATGAATTGATAAAATGTCAAAGTAAAAGGCAAAACTATGAACCGCAACAGTCACACAACAATCTGTACTTTCCAATGCAACTGAATCAAAACATGACATAACACTGAGTATCTATTATTGGTCATCATGTCACAATTTTTTTTTTTACAGCTGAACAATAAGCTTTATTATACAAAAAACACATTTCAAACGTTTATGTTTATAAAAGTATTGTTAATAAGTAAAATATATATTGCATATTGTAAAACAAAGCATATGAAACTTGAGTTACAAAAATAAAATATTAAATAAATATATTTAAAAAATTCCACCCATTTCTGTGTGTGCATCAACACGCATGCCGTGGTGACTTAATGCTGGGTTTAACAGTGGCTGCAAGTCCAAACTCGTATGCTTCTACGGCAGAATATTATAAGGACATCACAGGCAAGAGTGAACTCTTACAAAAGAATCGAAACTGCTCCTTCAAAGTAAAAGAGAAATCAGTCTATCAAAAGGCAGTGTTTGTGTGTTTGTTTGTGTATGTGCTACCCAGTGCGCCATGTGCACATTCGTGGCTGTGTGCCAGGTCTGCAGTGAAGACTGAGCTTCCTGATGCATCTGCGTATGCAAAAGAAGTGTGAGTGTGCGTGGGACTGCACACACATCGCTGGCACCCCTGCAGGTCTGTGGAAGCACACGTGGGTATTTCATGTCGGAGTCACCATGCTTCGTCACGGGCATGGCAGCCACGCCCCCTGGCATATTCCCTTGAGATCTGATAAGAGGTGTGTGTGTGTGTGTGTGTGTGTGTGTGTGTGTGTGTGTGTGTGGAGTGTGGGTGTGTGTGTGTGTTGGGGGGGGTGTCTTTTTTTTTTAATAGTATGACATTCCTCCTTAATGCAGGTGGCCCCTCCATCTGAAAAGCCTTCCTCCTCACACACTCAGCTGTGTTTAGTGCCACCCCCTGCCGCGCCCACATGTAACCCCCCATTTCCCCTGCACCTCCCACTGCACCGCGCCCACCCATGTTGCCCCTCCTCCTCCTCCTGCAACACGTGCCCCCTCTTAGTGCCAACATGCCCTCGTCCCCCCTCGTCTCCCTCCCTTCCGACCCCCCCCCCCACACCCTCTCCCCTCCTTCCCCCTCCACTCCTCTGTTTTTCCCACGCCCGCCTCTTTCTGTCATCTCGCAGTAGGAGTGGTATCACTGCACGTGCCCCTTTTTAGTGCCAACAAGCTCCCCTGTGGCCCCCCACCACCCCACCTTCCTGTCTTCCATTCACCCCCCCCCCTCCCCATCATGTTTCAACCCCCCCCCCCCCCTGCACAGCTCCTGCCCCCCCCCCTTCCATCTTTCTCACACTGTTCGTCTCATCGCTATGTAAGTGGGGATACCATGCTGTTTTGCATAACGCTGTTTAGTCCTTTGTGGCAGGCGGGGCGGCATGCGAATATGCAAAACGGTGATGGGGAGGCATTTTGTAGAGTGATGAGGAAGGGGAGAGGGCGGCATTGCGAATGATGCCGCTGTGTGTGCATATGCTTGTGTGTATGTTCGTATTTTCCAACAGATTCTTTGGCGATGGTTGGTACAGGAGCGCGTGCCATCAGAACCAAAGCCCAGTTGAGCAGCGTGGCGATGGAATACCACCCCGGGCAGCCATAAATCCTACATGGAGGGAGTCTCTCATTTTCTGTGGCCTTTATTCCATTTAAGGGACAAAGCGAGGAAAGTTATCTTTTCTTTTTTTTCTTTTTTTTAACTTGCTTCATTACTGTGTAACTGTAAATCCACATGACGCAGAATCTGCAAATATCAGCGGCAAATTAAGAAGAAAGGCACGGGGAAGTTCTCCTCGCATACCCCTCCTCTTCAGTCACATCCTCTCTCCTACTTATCTGTGGCGGAGAGCCAATGGTTCATTATAATTGGCCGTTGTCATCATGCAGATGACACACAGTCAGCGCTCTGAATATCATTAGCGCCTTTGCATACCTTCGCTCTTTTTTCTTTTTTTTTCTGTCCTTTCTTCTTGTTCCTTCGTTCCGAGGCTCGTTTCGTGATTCGATATTCCAAAAGGTAATTATCATCCACGAAGCAGCCTATCAATATGCGCAGATAGGCATAGTAGGGAATGAAGGTGCATGTCTGATTGTCGTTTTCTCTTTCGCTCGTTCCAGCGCAAATGTAGAAGAATCTCCCAGGGAGTGAGGGAGAATAAGAGTGTATTTGTGTGATTGTATTTGACTCTCCTTGGCAGTGGACTCCAATGCATATCTCTGTGGCTACAGAGTGTTCTTTGCTCTCCTCCTCCTCCTCTTCATCCTCCTCCTCCTCCTCATCCTCCTCCTCCCCCCCTCTCTCTCGTTTGCATATATCAGCCTCTTCTTGGGTAGAATAATAGCTCTTAATTCTTCTCTGCAGCTCTTGCCTTCTGATCCACGACGAAAAGAAAAGAGCCAGCTGGTTCATTTGCATGCTCGCCATAATGATGAGGTGTGCGTTGCACGCTGCCTAATTACCAAGTCCTCCAGTCATTCTCTCTCCTCCTGCAGCTTTCACTTTTAACCCTTTATCGCCCATTCGCCATCTCTTCGTCTCCATAGAAAACCATTGTCGCGCTCAGCATTAATTCATCTAGCGGGGCATGTAGAAACAATAGAGAAACAAGAAAAAAAACAGGAGCATATTGCAGTGACGAGCGCTTCGTTCTTTCACCTTCGTTTATTCCACTGTCTCTGTTTATTGGCTAATTTGCGACTCCTCTCGCTCACGGCGACTCTCCTTAAGCTACCCTCTTTGTCTTTGCCTTTGAAATTTACAAAATCTTACGAGAAAATCAATACTTAATTGATTATTCACTTTCCTGCAGCCTCAAACGACCGGTGAGTGCACGTGCGTATTAAGTCCGGCGTGTGTCTGTGTGTACGTGTGAGTGAGTCTCTGGTAGATCCCATTGTATTCCCAGTTCTTTCCAGGCAGCAGGCAGACGAGGTGGCAGGCAGCTCTAAGAGAAACACTCTGCAGCATCTACGTGCATGTCTAAGTGTGTGTGTGTGTGTGTGTGTGTGTGTGTGTGTGTGTGTGTGTGTGTGTGTGTGTGTGTGTGTGTGTGTGAGTGAGTGTGTGGGCATATGAAACGTACCAGGGTCCCGTCATTAGCACCAAAAGCCTGGGAAGTTCCAAGGTTTGAAGAGGCTTTACTTCTCAGCCTTTTTTTTTGCTCAAACGGCAACAGCCATCCAGAGGAAGGAGAAGTATGGAAATCAACAACAACAACAACAACAACACCACCACCACCAACAACAACAACAACACCCAGCCTGTGGGCATAGGAAGCACAGCAGGCTCCAAGCAGGATGTGGAAGGGAGTATATCCTCATTTTAAAAGCTCTTTTTGTTGTAATCACTGCGCTTCTTTGTCTTCTGTCCTGACTCCGAGAGGAGAGCAGGGCAAGATGCCACCTGGACCCTCCAGAGAACTCTGTGGCAAAGTGGGTGCGGAAATAGGGGCGTGAAGAGAGGGGCGTGAGGAGGAGGGAGGAGGAGAGAGAGGGGTAAAGGGCGCCTGCCTCTGATATGCCATAAGAATGGCAGGCACGTAATGATGGCAAATGTAGAGCAGATTGGCTGGAGGAGGAGGAGGAGAGACAGGGAAAGGGGGAGAGGAGACAGAAGGCAAATCTGGCCTGGTGCCAACAATACCAAGACAGGACTACACAGGGAAACCTCCCCCTCCCCTCCGCTCTGACACTTGTTGCTGCCTGTGTGTTTATGTGTTGGGATCACACGTGACGAAGCATAATTCCCCGAAGGACCACCGAATTTTACCTTTGCCACAATGGCTCAATGGGGCCAGTGAACTTCTCTTTTATCTGTGAAGGAATGATGATGATTCAACATTTCATAGTCATTACTGTATGCATTGGGTGAGATATTCAAGTATGTATGAGAGCCTAAAGCAAAATGATGCTGAAAGACAGAGGTCTGGCCTCCAATTTGACCTCCATTTATGCAACGTGGCAAAGGTCAAATATTGACTGTCCTCCCGTATTTTTTTTTCAGAGCCATCAAAAATAGATGTTGCAACCAACCTCAATCTTTTTTTATTTTATTTTTTTTTTAATTTTTTTTTATATAATGACATTTGAGTTTTAGCGGTGAAAATTATTGTGATTTTCATCTCCCAGTGTTCAGGAAATCAAAACTGCTGGCTCTTGTTGGTTTATGACAAGGAAACAGATGGCAGCTAGATAGACTATTATGATGTTCATGTTGAAATGTGCTGAGCAAACATTCATTCCTGCACCAGTGGACGCACTCTGTGCGAGGGGGTGGTACTTGTGTCGTGTTTTTAATTTTTTTTTTTTTTTTTTTATGATGGTGGTGAGGGGCTGTATTCTTGTATGTGTGCCAACAATGTAGGTTTCCATACTAAAAAGAAAAGCAAGCATCATATGAAGCCCGCTGTGAAGGTATGCTGAATACTACTGGCTGAACATATACATAAAGAGGCGTAGACAGGTTGTGGTACATCCACGATGTTTTGAAATGGCCACTAGATTGGAAATATGTTTAATTCTTTGTTTTACTTGTTCTGCCTGATTGGCGGCATGGGCAGGGTGGAGGAGGAGACCGGGCAAAGCTCCGTCGTCTGGAGATAAAGAAAAATGTTATTATACACTGTGTGTGTTCATATGTGTGTGTTTGGGTTGACTGGGTGAGGAAGAAGGAGGGGAGGTCGGTTCCCCAAATCAAACACCCTATTTGAATAAGAATAATCAGCGTTCCAAAATGGAGCAGAGATGCACAGGGAGAAATAGCGAGGCGATTTGACTTGCGAATCAGGCGATGCATATCTGCATGCTAATTATGTGACAAGAAGAGGCGAAAAGAGTGGAAAGCGCCCCCCGAAGCACCAGACAGAGAGAGGGTGAGGGAGGAAAGACACAGCAGACACAAGAGGGAAACAAGGGGGACGAGCGACCCAAGAAGCGGACAAACAAGCAGAGGAATCAAAGGGAGCTGTAGACGAAATGGGTAATTAAATCCCCATCAGGCTTTATTCTGCGGCGTTTGATTTTCTTTGGAAACAAATCGACACGTGGAGAGGCGAGGAAGGAGCGAAAGAACAGGACGAGGGCAGGGATTGGAGCGGCGTTGGGTTGGGGCGGAGGGGGAATCTGAAAATTAAAATTATTGATTGATCTTAGGATGCTGGGGGTTGTGGAGCTGAGGGCATTTTGAGGATGTAATTAGAGCGGACTGGGACCAAGGCTGGAATGATAATAGATGACATTGGAATTCACCATGGCGATTGGTCATTAATCTCCATTAACGGCGACCAGGATATTAAAAATTCTAATAGGAGGGACAAAAATGATATGGATGGTGTGCGAATGTGTGGTGGAGAGTTGATCCTTGGTGTTTTGCAATAAGTGCCAACATTTGGGAATTGCGTCCTCAGGTACAGTAAATCAACTGTAGGAGTTTGAGGACGAACTGTTGACGATGCAGTATGTTTTAAATTTCTTTTTGATGACATTAACTAACTCGGTTATGGTTTCGGAGGAGGGATTTCTGCACTTGTATGCACAATTGTATGCAAATGCCTGTCTTAATGTATTAATGCATGTCTGTTGCGTGTGTGATGACAAAGCTGTATTCATGTCAAAATATAATTTTGCCAAGTTTCCAATCTTAAGATAGTTTGCAATGTTTTATCTTTAAATGAATGAGCATTCATGAACTTTTCAAGTAACTATTAATGACATTGTTGTATAATTTTGTAAACCATGCATTAAATAAACGGTGTCCTCCCTGTATTAAACACAATAAAAAAGTACCCTTATATCGTTCATGATCTGTGTGTGTCATTTGACTGGCAAAAAACAGGAATCTTTTCAATGTTGAGTGAAGTCATCCAGCACAGTGTACAGAGAAAATCCCTCCTACAGGGGAGTCCTCAGCCCCCATGGGTGCTATGATGTCATCAGTAGGGGCCTTGGATCTGCAGTTGGCACTAAGTTACATCAACCCAGATGGAGAAACATGGGCAACAGGCCAATGCTGTGTTTATCAATAGCTCCACCACCTTGCATGACGGTGCTGTGACACTGTCAATAGATTATGAAATCTTACTGTGTCAGCTATTCAATATTACAAATTGCTTGTGTGTAGTGGGTGTGCGTGTTCACGTGTGTGTGTGTGTGTGTGTGTGTGTGTGTGTGTGTGTGTGTGTGTGTGTGTATGTATGTGTGTGTGTGTGTGTGTGTGTGTGTGTGTGTGTGTGTGTGTGTGTGTGTGCGCCAATGACGTAAATATTCAAGAGGTTAATGCATATGTTCCTGTAATGTCTCCACATATTCACTCTGCATGATTAGGAACTGTCCTTGAATTAATAAGATGAAACTGCAACCCCCCAACTCTGCTGCAGTTACACGCACACTTATATTCCAACACACACACACACACACACACACACACACACACACACACACACACACACACACACACACACACACACACACACACACACACACACACACACACACACACACACCACAAACAAATGCATGCTAACTCCGAATGGTGACATGCTCCTATCATACTAATGAACAATGAATTAACTTTTATTAGTATTTTGCAAATGTGAGTTAAACTATGGCTTCATTTTACATTTTATTCCTAATAGAAGATCTTTGCCATTGTTTGTCTGCATGCAGGCTACAATATCTTTGTATATATATATGTGTGTGTGTGTGTGTGTGTGTGTGTGTGTGTGTGTGTGTGTGTGTGTGTGTGTGTGTGTGTGAGATGGCCAGTGTGATGTCATTACGTTAATGGTCTTTCACTGGGCTAGTCATTAAATGAAGATATTAAAGCAGTAGGCTGTTTTTATATGCATGGAGAGGTGATACGATGGGGTCACAGTGGTCATCACTCATGCACAATGGAAGGACAGACAAACACGTACAGGGACACAATCACACATATAAATGAGCAAAACATGTTTGTAAGGGGTCTCAGCTCTTTTCAGGAGGAATTGTGTATTTGTTTAACCCTCTTTTTCTGTAAGGGACACACAAACACTACAAAGACCCTCGCCCCTCGTGTGAATCTTTTTTTTATGCACGTGTACCCTTCTCTCAAGCCAGATTGAGTCGCATATTTATGAGCTGGGCTTGAAATGAATGTTATTATTATCATTACTGTTATCATGCATTTCGGGGGAGGGAAGTAACATTAGACCTGGTAGAGGCAGGGACTATCACCACTGCAATCATCTGATTGGTCTGATTTATGATTTATGCAGAGAGCGCACCGCCTGGGGAAACACCCCTGGAGGTGCTGGGATGTAAAAATTTGTTTTAGTCAATTGATTAATCAAGACTAGTCATATGCGTGAGTGCTTCATATGTATATGTGCTTAGATGGCAAAGGCAAATGTGTTTATCATGTGTCTGAATCTGAATGGGCAGGCGGATGTCTGTCTGTTCTTGGAAAACTGATTTGGTGATGCAACCTTGCAGCAAGGAGGGATTGGCAGTTTAAGAAAAAAAGGGGTGGAGAGGGAGGCAGATGATAACATGAAAGTAGGACTGAAAAGAAATGGTATCAGATTTGGTTAGGAAATATATAATTTTGAGAGTCTCATTTTAGAAATAATATTGAGTTTGCCTTTGAATCTTATAATGTCGTAAGGTTCTGTTGTGAGGACTTTACTATGTTAAGTGGCTTGAAATAATTTGTGTCGTGATTTGGCACTACATAAATACAATTGAATTGAATCTTATTTGAACAAAATAAAGGACAGACAACATCAAAATTCATAAGGATCACAGTTACGCCTTACAGACTGTCCCCCTTTAACACAACAACATCATAAGTTTCATTACGACTCACATTTACCCTTTAATGTCAAACGACCTCTCGCAGTCGTAGAAATAACAACAATCAGAAGACGTCTTTATAACGAGAGGAACAACTCAGGGCAAATACCTCTAGTCCCAGGTCGACCACAGTGGAAAGCTCCGTCTAGTAAGTTGAATGAATCAGCTTATTCCAACAGTATGTTATAGATATTAAATGCGTTATATCTGTGGGGGGTAACTAATTTCCACTACAAGGCATTGATTGTCTAAATACATTTATTTTTCTTTTATCATATTTGCTTTGTTTAGTCAAAGTATAACTGAGACAGACATGACCTGATTGTACTCATACATAAAGCACATGCAAGGACTCCAGACACACACATTTAGTCACCAAAGTCAAATATCAGATTCAGTTTATGATGAAATATTTTGCAACCGTTTTTTTAACAGTACTGCTAAACAAAACAAAAAAATGAGTGTGAAGGCATATAATTCGACTGGACTCAAGGTCAGTTAAAACTTACCAGAAAAATAAATATATATTTTTCTTCTAGTCCTTCCATGTAGCTAGGAATATTCCTTTTAAGAAGCCCAAAGTGGAAGGACTTGAAAACCCAATTATTCAGATTGGAATATTCAATTTTCAAGAAGAATCGTGCCTCTGAAAAATTAAAATGTACACATATAAAAGTTCTGACATGTTAAAGTATTTCTCCAATATGAAAATTTAGTTATTTTCGTTAGAGACGGGGTCGTGTTTTACAAGTAAAAATGTGATTTCTGAAACATCCTGCCACGCAGACGCATTGAATTTAAAGATGTTACGGAAAAATAATAGATAT
This sequence comes from Brachyistius frenatus, assembly GCF_029030835.1. NCBI lineage: Eukaryota > Metazoa > Chordata > Actinopteri > Embiotocidae > Brachyistius > Brachyistius frenatus. The sequence goes on from NW_027210656.1 coordinate 2,134,891, forward strand.
ATTTTATTTTATGGTAATCAAAGAGTTACATATCCTACATGCTCAGACAAACTGGACAAAATATTGGACGAAAAATTACTCGAATATAAATAAAATATAAAAAAAATTGTTTTCAAATCATTTTCATCAACAGTAAGAACTGATGAGCACCTGTGATGTTGGCAGGGAGAAGACAATTTTCTATATAGCAGCAACAGCATAGTAAAAGTTATGGCTTACCTTTATGATGTGTTGGACGCGACAAATTTCAGTAACCACGCTGCACCACTTCATCAAAACAGCTCTCTGCAATAACAAAAACTGATCAGTAAATCAATAAAGCATCGAAACATATCCAAACGATTTCTGTCAAAACTGTCATATACATTGGTAAACATGATCATAAAAGTGGCTCTTCAGCTTCTTACAATACAACGATACTGATTTCCCAGTAAAAGGGTTTTAATGGGAAGTAGTAGCTGAACAGCACTGAACTCCACGACAGGTCCAAGTCCTGTTGCCTGACTGCTGAGGGCAACTTTCAGTGCTTCACTATTATTAGTGGAGTTAAACAATTATGCAGTGTCTTTGATTTGAAACCCGTCAGTTTCTGAAATCATTTTGATGGCCAGAGTTTGGTTTCACCATTTACTAAAATCCTGTCAGCAGAACAAAGTTTGACGCTTCACAAACCCAGTATCAAACCACTAGTTGTGAGTCATGACTACTGCAGACAATTATCAAGAGTGTTTATCACTTTTTGCACAAGAAACACATTTGCATACAAAAAAAGTTGTATATCAACATTTTGGAAGATAGTGTTGCTGTATTCAATTTACTCATCACACTTCTGCCTGAGGTGTCCACGTTGTTCCCAGTTCAGACCAAAGATTTGTGACAAGACAAAACAGCTTTAAAACACCGCAAAGAAAAGTTGCACCTAAGGTCAACTCAACCAGCTGATGGCATCGCCTGAGTCTCCAATTGTCAAGCCCCAAGTGAGCAGCTTTAGATTGTCAGGCATGAAAGTTCGTGTTTTGAATAAGTCCGCCCTGGCATTTCGTTGGAGCACCCATGGGTGGCTCCAAATTAATAACCCTCTCGTGTTTTAGTTTTTTTTTTTTAATGATTTTAGTGTTTCATCACTACTAAAAACTCACTATCACTATCCTCATTCATGTTTCAAGATGCTTGAATATATTTCCAGCTACCAAAAAGTCGGAGAACCCGGCAGTTAAAACGGAAGTACAGTTGTTGCTGTGAGGATGTTACACCGTCTCGTGTGGTTGCGTTGGTGTGAACTGGCAGGTGTCAGGATGTTGTGGACTGGTGAATTGCGTGTAGTTTCAATTCATTTCGTCATGAATCTTTGGTCTGAACTGACCAGGACTCCCTGAACCTGGCAGTGCTGCTCATATATTCTAGGAACTACAACACAGTGGGAAGCAGGTTGCAAACTTGACTGATAGGTGGTTCTGCACTGAGCTAAAAAAACAAAAAAAGAGCGAGGTGGTGGCAAAATGGCCAAGAGCAAGGGCACATATAACTCACATGGATGCAAATAGTCCTGTTTTTTCATATAGGTGTTATTTGGGAGACTGATAAACCAGATGATTGCATGCAACACATTACTGTGGTTGTCCTTGTGAAAACAGACCACACATACAGACAATCCAACCTACAGGCAGATTGAGACCAACTGCAGTATCACTGAAGGGAAGTGGGCCTGTGGCCGGCCATGGCCAGGCTGAAGGAACCATTGCAGAGGTGATTATGGATTCTGAAAGCAGCGCTGGACTCTGAGCCAGAGATTATTATAAATTTGGTCATTGGCAATGAGGACACTACAGGGGAGGGAAAAACAAATATTAGGGTCCCCTTCAATGCTGGGGCCAGTGTGAGCTGTTTTCCATTTCAATGTATTATGTGTGTATAAGGGAGAGAGGGGAGATGAGGCTTTTTTTTTTTTTTTTTTCCTCCTCTGCGTGGGCATGCGTGTGTGTTAGATTCAGCAAACTCAGATTTACATTTCCCTTGCACTGCCTGTGAAATGTTTTCAGACGTGGCTGGCGTGACTGAAATAATACATAAGGCTCATTCTCTCGTACTCTTTCGCCCCCTCTTTCTTTCTTATACATACTTCCATGCGCGCACACAGTGGGCAAAGACAGTTTGAGAGAATGAGGATAAGGGAGTGCAGCTGTAATTACCAAGCATGTGAGAGAAATGGATATTCACACTTAGTCTGATTCTGTGGTTAGCTTTCAAGCCACTCCTTCACTAAAACTAATATTGACATATTGACTTAAAGTGAAGGGCTACTGACGTCATACTAACACACCACTTACACACAATAAGATTCAAAAAGTTCATTATTAGATTAGCAAGGTCTTAGAACTACACATTGGAAAAAATGTTTTGCCAAAATTGCTTATGAAATGCAGTTTCCTTCTTGTCAATTAAAATTGCAGGGACTAGTTTTTAAATGAGGATTCTTTTGATTCTGAAGATATTTCTCTTGATTGTGGCAGCAGCTGTGCAGATAAGTAACCAACGCTGTACGTTTACACAGTAGAGACTGTTGGTTATAAACACTGAGGTTCTCAAAGTTCCAAATTAAAGTGTAGAACTTTTGTTCTCCCCCCCCTTCTCACAGTGAGAGTAATTACAAAAGCGCTGTTGACATGTGTTTATCACATAAGCTCCACCGTAGCCTAGTCTCTTGATACCACTGCGGCTGTAAAAAAGTGGATAAACTGAAGATAAATAAAATGAAAGGCATCACAACCCCTGCAAAATGATCGTTTCAAAATCAAAATTGGACCCATTCGGTTTCGATAGCTGCATGATTGAATTGTTTTATCCAAATCCAAGATAGCGTGGGGCTAACGGAAGTTACTGTTGCAAGTACTCCACCCATAGAGCACGCACAGTATGGTCTCATCCAGCCAGCGTGGGAATTTCTCACCAGACAACACATGTTCAAACTCCATATTGTGAAATACAGAGTATTATGTGGTAGTGGTAGGTTCGATTTGCATTGTAACTTGAATGTACAAAAATGCCCTTTACAAGTCCCACACTACATATTTAATAGTAATGAAACAGGCTCGTACGTTGACAGTGAACTTTTACGATAAAAGTGTCAATTGAGTATTATTACATCAGTTAATAAATATTGTTTATATAGCAGTAGAATCATACACTTATAAAAACAGTATTTAATGCAAATTTTATATTTTAAGGACATGTACTGTTGACTTGCCTTCCTCTACTTCTATACAAGTTGCTTTGCTGGCAGGTTGTTATGACAGTAATTACATTGACTTTTTTTTCAGGTTGGCTATAACACAGTATATGAAAAGAGTGTAAAGTAATTAAGATCCAAAATGTATTATCAGCAGGCCCAAACAGATTGATCACATCACCAGTGATTTAAGTGCATCCTCAGAGCAGCTGGATGCTGGATGCCCTGCATACATCCGCATTGCATTATTTCAGGGTAGTTTGCTGTATTCGCTGTATATATTTGTTGATGTTCAGATACTTCACTGGTCGAAATATCTGTGCCCGAGGGGTTCAGATTTGCCAGGATCTATCACATAACCAAAATCACAACCATGAACGATCCACACATCCATCTGTACATTCAAAACTTACCCCGGGGCTATGTGCTTGCATGAGCACCGTCTAAGCACTTTGTCATTTTAAGTGTAACACAGGTATTGATTCCATAGGTTTGATTCCAAATGCAATGATGTCTCCCTCCGAGAGTTGATTAAACCCTTTTGGTATTGATGCACTGGGCCTATGTGTGTGTGTGTGTGTGTGTGTGTGTGTGTGTGTGTGTGTGTGTGTGTGTGTGTGTGTGTGTGTGTGTGTGTGTGAGGCAGAAAGTGTACGGTAGAGATAGCAAACACAGTTTGTGTACATGCATGCGTGCATTCATTGATAAAAGCATTACAGAAAGCCACAACGTCAGGACTGTGTGATCTAGAACCTTGACTGGAGGATCCTGGACCCGGGCCTTCAAGCTCAGGGTTTATTTATTCAAGTCACATTCGCTCTACTCTCTGTTCTCTTCTCCTCACTTCTCCCTTCACAATCAATGCTAAGCCAGTCAGTATATTAACCATCACTCCTGAAGCAGAATTTCAAAGACACTTGGCTGTCACGAAGAGTTTGACCACCAAGTGGTTTTGTGTTACTTAATGTGTTTGTCATCATCATTAGGGCGGTACAAGTAGTACTAATGGTTTTAGTAATGGTAACTACCATTATATTACTTAGCATTATTATATATATATAATGTAATTATGATTATTTATAATAATTATCATATTACTAGTAATAACAGTACAGATGTAGTTTTACTGTTGTACTAGCACTAAGTTTCAATGACAGGACTTTCTTTGTATGCAGGTATAATGACAAAGTAAAAGGGATTAAATATCAAAACGAGTCAAGAGTCAAAAAGTAGCTACATTAGCCATATAATTACTCATAGGTAAAGATGTTTTCAACTAATACAAAGTCCCATAATAAAGAATACCAATTGACATTATGGCTGCAACTAACAATTATTGTCATAATCAAGTAAAATATTGCTTATTTTCTAAATCAATTAATTGTTCAGTCGAACTTTAGGGAATACTGAAAAACGTTCATCACAAATTCCTGGAGCTAAATGTAATGTTTAATTGGCGTATAAGAATAAGAAAAAAGGAACATCCTCATATTTGAGAAGCCAAAACAAAAGATGTTTTGGTTTTTTTAAGTCTTCAGATAGATTACACGTTTACTTTATTATCCACGTATAATTTCAGTTGTAGATTTTCAGACCCGTGTGTGTGCTACAAAATGTAAAAATTATGAATAAACCACATGTAATTATAACTGACAAGAGAATTAAAAGGCGTAATAAACAGTCTATTTTACCTTTTTTATTTGTATTTTAGAGCTATCTACCAAAAAGAAAATGAAACAATCATTTAAGTTTTTCATTTTCTGCATCTGAATATTTCAGAGTCGTGATGAGCTATTTCATGAAAATGTGACACTTTTAAAACATTGTAATAAATACAGAATAAACTGGGACTCGGTGCGTTGTATAACATCAGAAGTTGGAGCTGAGAATGACATCACACCCGAGTTGAGGGTATTCCAGTACAACAAAGTTCTGGAAAGCCAGGTGAGCCACACACCAGTTAATAATAATGCATTACGTGTATTTTTGTGCATTCAAACACGTAGCAGCATGTCCACAGATAGAAGGTGGGCAGTATTGTCTTCAACTAAATTAAAGATAGATAAGGAAAAAGTACTGATAAACAGCATATGAGAGCTTTTATTACCGTTGATGTGTAGGGCCCCCCATGTTCAATTTTGAGTTTAGGGTGAATAAGATTCTGAAATTTTCTACTGGGATTTCGGAAAATGGAACGCCACTATTACAGTCTTCTTCTCCTGCATTTATCAAAGCTCACACTCTTTCACTCCTGAATAGTTTTGAATCAGGAAAAATAAGTACATGTAACATTGAAAAAAAAGAAAAGAAAAAGGATTTGTATGTGTTATCCAACCGAACCGGTATGTTTGCCAAAGTAATATAATGAGTCTTAAAAACGCTATAGTCTACCCTGTTCTGTTTACTGGAATTTCTGAGAGGGAGCGGTTATAGGGATATGTAAGACACAGAAAATGTCACCTTGAATTTAGCTCTTGAATGGTAAGGAGAACTTAACTGCATCTTGTCATTTATTCAGTCACAAAATAACAAATCAAAAGGCCACCTTCACAAAAGCATTAAACTGCACCACATCGCCACAGTCATACTCAGTGTAGCATGCATCTTTGTGATAAGAGTAATCTCTGATTCACAGTGCAGGTTAAATAAGGGCAAATTTCACAGGTCAATACATTTCTTGTTAAAGAAATACTGTACATCCCTGAAAAGCAACAAAGGATTTTAATTTTGATACAAACACAAATGAAGGGAAAGAAAGCAGAGAGAGAAATAGATCTTCTGTGTATATCAGACAGACAGACATACACACAAACACACCCACAGACATGCACATACACTTTGCCCAGGTCCCCGGAGCTAATTAAAGGGAAGGTAGGCGAGCAGAGATGTGATAACTCTGTGAATCATGTAGAATAGTTGTAATGGGTGACCTTTTTTTCTCCCCCCCATGCGGCAGGCAGAAATCTCATTTGAGAGTGAGCCATTCCAATTTGCTGCAGCGAGGCAGGTGTCAAAGTCTCAAGCAGGCAGAAAAACATCCCTTGGTGCCTTCTCTTTTGTTTGAGATCATGTGATGCCCTGTGTGAAAATGCAAAGAGCTACAAAGTCTACTGAAACACGGTGTTGTATTTCATCTTTATGCACTTCTCTCAGTCTTCTTTTCTTCCCCTGCACTTTAACTTAATTTGAAGAAACAAAGAGTGTTCTCTATCTCCATGTTTTGTGTATAGAAAGGATTATGTTAGTGATCAGAGCAAACATGAGAATTATAAACACAGTCCATCTTCATTAGGCTGCAGGCCAGATATTACTGGGCTGGACAGCCTGGAATGTTTGGTCGTCCATTTAGCCAAGGGCAGGAGCAGAAGGGCTGCTGTGCAGGGCTCCAACTCCCTTTGATCCTCTGCAAATGTGTGTGTGTGTGTGTGTGTGTGTGTGTGTGTGTGTGTGTGTGTGTGTGTGTGTGTGTGCGTGCGTGTGTGTGCAATGTAATTTCACAACCCAAGTACACCAGCTGGTCCACGTTAAAGTTCCAAGGTAACCATGGCGCCCTGCGGCTGGTGGAGTGTGTGTGTGTGTGTGTGTGTGTGTGTGTGTGTGTGTGTGTGTGTGTGTGTGTGTGTGTGTGTGTGTGTGTGTGTGTTTGCGTGATAACATGTGGTATACGTTTGGATGCGCTCCTCCACCTCACCCCCCCTACCCCACCCCAACCCTTTGGCTTTGACTTTTAAGGAGTTTCGACACTGAGATTTTGCCTCTATCAGGTAAACAGGATACAGGTCACTGATAAAACAGTATATACACATAACAGCCTACCACCATGGGAGGATATATGTGTATCCCCAGAACCACTGAATACCTGGGGTTGGGTCACCCAAAATAGTTTCCTATGTATCACTTTCAATTGAGATTTTCAGTATCACATGGTGTAAATATTGTTTGAGAAGCTCTGCCAAGAAAGATCTCTGGTAAAAACAATGATACACGGAATATATACAAGACTGGAGTAACCCAGTGTTAATATACCGTAAGAGTCATGTTCAATCAGTGTGCCTGATTTTATTTGTGGTTTCCCAAATAGAGATGTTATTCCTATTTAATTTGCCTGTATTGTCTCAATCAGTAAAAACTAAAATATTCTGGAGTTCCTATGGTGTCATTAGTAGAACAGAAATACAGACACACTGTTCCTGCACGCTAGTATTTGAATGATGAGAACAGAGAGCAACTACAGTGTGAAAGTTCTATCATGCCTGTTGAAAAAAATACCAAACAATTACATTTTATAAACTTGACCACTTTGGGTTAAACATTTGTACGTTATCTTCTGGAGTTGCTTGCGGTCTGAAAATGCATGTTTTAACGCATGAAGGCCAACAAGTCTTCCAACCACACAGCCGTGTAGATTGTCTGTTCCTAATCTCAAATACAACCCAGAGAAGTGTTTCCTGGTGAGAGCCATGTTGTGTGTAAAAGTTACTACTTCCTTAAAGTCATGCAACCTTTGTCGTCACGGCAACGGTAAACACAATTTTTAAAAAACAACAACAACAAAAAACTGTAAACACAACGGTAAACACAATTTAAAAAAAAAACAACAACAAAAAAAAAACTGTCCTGGCTCGTCGTTAAAACGGGAAGCGAACACCGGTGACCATCGAACCAACCACCTCCTCATTAACCTCAAAACCTCACATTATCTAGAAGTGAACTGACACTTATTGTGGACACCAGATTGTTGTTGTTTACAGGACTGCCAGAGGTCGCTTAGCTTTGAAATGTAAAAAGGAAAATAATCAGGTACTTGTACGAAAGACCTATGAGGTCGTTTTTGCACACGTCTGAGGCCTCCTTCACTGTACACCGATCTACAACAACAGCATTAAGTGTACATCTCACCTTTCACTGTCCAACACAAATATTTATTTTAAATAAATCACAATAGGAACAACTACACTGTAACACATTAGGATTTAGATCAGGTCATGTAATCTTCTGGGGTAGCTGTTTAGATGTTAAAGAAGGTCATGGTAACAATACTGTCGGACACAGATGCACACATTTACCTTCATACCTTAGCAATGCTCCTTTTTTTTTTTTTTTTTTTAAAGAAACATGTATGTGCATTGAAACCGGGGAAAATCTCAAACCCTTATTTTTCTGAGAAAAGCTCACAATAATGCAGCAATGTTTGATCCTCCTCACAATTACATTCTATTCTCCTTCTGTCTTTCTTTCTCTATTTCTACAGATGTGATTGGTGCCGCTGTAGAGCATCCATGATGATTCAGATGGGAACAATTCGAAAAGATTGGATGGGAGAAAGCACAAAACAATTCTTATAAGTCTGCACAAGTCCGCCCAGCGCCTGATGACAGTCTCTGTGTACATCTGATTACTCTCTCACCGTAGACTCAACCAGGGGGTCGTGAGCTCAGGAGATGTTCAAATTCACAGTTCAGCTGAGATTTGTGGTCCAGCATAGTCACAGAAGCAGTAGCGCACAATGGAAATATATTGTCTGATATCAACAACAATCCTCTTTTCTTGTAGTTTTCAAGAAAATGTTTTACAATTTAATGTATAGACCAGGAAAGAGAACTCCTGGCCAGGATGTCTTATTAATGTACCTTAAAAAAAAAGGAGAAAAAAAAGCCGGTTTACTTTAATGCTTGTTAACCCTGTACACAGCTAATATACATGTTTTTCCTTTTAAGACTGCAGGTGTGTTTTGCAGGCATACATCAGTTTGTTTGTGGCATGTGTTGGTTTGAACCTCAAAGAACTACTTCTGCCTCATTAGCCCTGAACACTGCAGTGTTGTACGTGTACGTTTTCTGAGCTCAATTTGTGTTTTCACGTATTATGCTGCTTCCTCAGGTACACCGTTGCAGTTGACAGAATACAAAAAATAAACCTTGTGGTCTACCCAAAGGATGGCACTTTCAAAGCGCAGAGTGCACAAACATTCAATACCCCTCAATCCCTGCATCTGCTGTGACTTTCTACTTTCTTTTAGTAAACAGCCAAAAGCTTCTGCCTCCTCAATGGCCACGAGCTTCCTACAATGATGAAAGAGCTTTTAGGATTTCTTCATTTTAAATTTTAATTGCACATGTTGCACCTTTACCAGCTTTTTAAATAGTTTTGTTTAAAAAAAAAATGGTGAAATCCTATTTATCAGAGCTATTTTGACACCTTTGAGATCATCACACACATTCCCATCATCACTGACTGAAAACGCGCCAAAAATTTTAACTGAACTCCTCACTGACACCCATGAAGATGTTTAATCTTTTCTTGAAATGAAAAATCATCCTGCTATCAAGCTGTCCACAGCAGAGAGAAAAATCTAATGAAAATATAGTGCTACATATTGATAATGATATTCTGTATCTTTCTATTCCCACCTAATCAGAGGTGGAATACGGTGCAGAGTCTCCCCTCTCTCCTGCCATGACAGCCACAATTCATCACAGCTTTAATTTAGTCTGTTACTGGGGTGTCGATAGGACGAGCACTGCCTGGCGACCCTCTTTCACAGACACACACACACACACACACACACACACACACACACACACACACACACACACACACACACACACACACACACACACACACACACACACACACACGCAGGTCCACGCACACATACACAAATTGCAGGCAGGGAGCTGCATGTTTCCACACGTCCAGGCACAGCATGCACACTCTTGCGAGCCGTATGGAGAGGTGTCTATCCCCAGTATCTCATCTTTTCTACAAACCCATACACACAAACAAATGTGCACACACTGAGGCACAGTCTCTCCCATCGTCCAAGGGTGCTATCTGTTTTGTGTTTGACTGTGGTCCCAAGCTCAAGGCCCTTCTCCCGAGATGTATCATCAGTCATTTAAAGCAATTAAGCACTTCTCAATGAGAATAGCCCGGTCTTCCTTGAGCAAGACGGAGAGGAGCGATTCACAAAGCCATTTTCTACCAAATCCTATTAAAGGTGGGGAAGGGAGGGGGAAAAAACGAGGTTGAAGACTTAAAATGGAGGGCTTTTATTTAAGGACTAGGAGGGTATTACAGGCCAGATTACTCCTGGCTTATGTTCCTAGTCTAGGAAATTACATTCCCACTTTTTTTGGGAGTGCCCAGGCTTTGGAGTAGAAGATGAGAATCACCTTAAGTCTCTCTTGTTTTTCACTTCTCCACTTCAATGGGTTGTACTTGTTCTTGTTGTTGTGTTTTGTGAGAAAGATTTCTGTTTTTCCACTTTTATTGGCACCTACTGAGCTTTTAGATACCTTGTGGGATGTGTTTTTAGGGCCAGGGTTTATGTCAATTCTATGTTTCTTTCAAGGGAAATTACTTTTTCATTCCAAGATCTAGTCTTAATTATTGATAGCAAGGAAAAGACATGAGCAAGAATTTGATAGGATAAAACTGTTGTGCTTCAATTTCAACGGGGTTTAAAATCATATACACACAGCCGCGAGTCATCATACAAATAAAAACACCAACAGAAAAAAAGTAACTTTATTTTGATCAAGCAGTTCATTGTCAAATATTCACGATGTATGTGTTACATATTTCTGAGCTAACCTATCTTAGATTTAAAGTGAGTTTAGTTGACTAATCTTACTTGAAACCATACTAAAATCATAATGCATCACCTAACCTTAGTTAAAGTTCCCTAATCATGTCCCATAAACAGATAAACAGATAAAGCAGGAATACAAAACTCCAACACATTGAGATAGCACATTTTGCAAACAACAGAATAAATTAGAACATAGTTCAAATCAAATCTGATGGCGAAACTGGACAGGAGAGACTGGGTTATTTTGCCAAAACATCAGTCGAGCCCTTTATTGTGAACAAAACTAGAGTCTGTTGGGAAATTATATAATATGGTTATTGAATAGCTTGCCACCATAAAGGACAAGAGAAGGGTTTTCCTACAAGGGTGAGTAAAATGTGACTCGGCCGCTTTACTTCCACCAAAACAGCCCACTGTGACTTTCTGATGTTGAGAACATGTCCGTCTGCTTTTCTTTCTTAAATTGATAAGGGTTGCAGCTAATTCATAACAATAGTCTTGGGGTTGCAGCTGCAAATGAAACATTTTTTTCATTTTTAGTTCATCTGTCGATTATTTTCTTGAATAATGGCTTTCCTGTTTGGTCTTTAAAATGTCAGAAAACACTGACATATGTCTACCAGTGTTTTTCCAAAGCTACAAGTGCAGCCTGAAATGTCTTGTTTTCTTTTGAGCAGCAGTCCACGATCAAAAAACATCCAGTTTATTATCATGGAGGACTAAAGATCCAGAAAATATTCACATACAAGAAGCTGCAAACAGAACATTTTGCATTTTTTTATTTTGAAAATTACTCAAAACGATTATCTGATTATCAAAATAGTTAGAGATAATTTTTTATATCCATTCAAAAAAATGATGTTTACCCACAATTTCACAAATCCAAAAGTACCATTGCAATGTGTTGTTTTGCGAGAGCAACTGTCCACACAACAAAAAAAGAAAGTTTATCCACAGATTTTAGAAGCGTGATGATGATTCAAGCAATCAATCAATTATAGGGGCTGATTATTTTTGTGTTAACTTACCAATGAATTATTTAACTGATTATTTGACATGCATGATTTGCAAAATGAATGAAGGTAAAGTCTTGTATTTAATACATACATCAGTCCTTTTTAATGTAGATGTAAACTTGTTTGTCAATGGTTAAAAAAAAGGGGGAGGAGGGTTCTTTTCCACCATTGATTTTTACTTTATTGAATCCCAATAGGTTATATGTATTGTATGTTGTAAGTGTAGAAGTTTATTCTTCACCTTAGAAATAGTAGTTTGGTCACATGTCGACATCTGGCCCCCCTCTCCTGAACCAGACCGAACTCTGGTTACAGTGGAACGTCCTGAATAAAAGGATGTAACCAATTCAGTCTACATAGCACACTCTAGGTTTTACAATTTAAAAACTGCTGGTCATCCTACAAAATAAATTCAATCAGCTTCCTTGTACTCTTCTTTTTGTGTCCCAACCAAACCTCAGCTGCCACTGAAAAGCAACCTCCAGAGTTTACTGCTGTTATTTTCTGTTGGACGTTTTTCTTTTCATTTTCCTTGTCATATTGGTCATGTTGAAAGTAGCTTTCAAACTTCCACCCCCTTAAATGTGAGTGTTACAGATGTTACACATAGCTGCAGAGCATTTTCTTGCTTTAAGTATAGTTCCACCATGCAGACATTCTCCTGATGCCGTAATCTGTGAGTAACGCATGTTTATGACAACCATCAAGGCCAGCTGCTGTTAAAAAAAAAAAAAAAAAATCTGATTGTTTTTTTTGTTTGTTTCTGAAAGCTAAACAATTAAAAACAAGACAGGATTTGGTCATTTTAATAGAAAAGGCACCTAAGATTTCATAATACAGTTTCCAGATTTGTATTACCCCAAATTATAATCTACATTAAGATCACTGACAACAAAGAGATGCCGTAAAGTCATTATCCTCTCCGTTGGTCAGCCACTGTGCAACCAAAGGCGTATCCACTGTTAGCTTTTCTGACTCAGGGCACATTTACTGTTGGACTTGCAGCCAAGACAGCCTTTCTTCACCTTTACAAAAAAGCAGAGATTTTTCAAAACACTGAAAAAGTATGCATGAAGGTATGCAAGTCGCAGTGTGTGTGAGACCACTGATGTATATGAATACAGGCACATGTGAGTGCAAACTCCCTGTGCACTGTATATGTGTGCTTTCCCTTGCCAAACTGTAAAACAGGTTTGGGGTTTATTTTTGTTGTGTGAAAGCGAGGCTCAGCGCTGCTGAAACAGACATCTGCAAAGAATAGACCTACTCATTTGGCGTTAATCAAAACAGCCTGACTTTATTCATGTAACTGCAGTGATCTGCGAGCCTCTGGCAAGAGCAGAGAGAAAGAAAACACAGATGTGTGCACGCTACACAGACACACACAGACATTTGAATAAAAGGTCAAATAGCTTTATCAATAACTGTGGAAAATGTGTTTTGTGAGGAGAAGGAGCAGCTGATCTGACAGTGGCCACCGCCCTGATGAATAACCGCCGGGAGAATCAATAGGAAAGAGGAGTTGAGGTGGAGTGGGGGAACGTTTTGTCATCCAACGGTACACTCCAATATCTAAGCTCATCCATCAAAGGCAGCAATGGCACTTCGTCCTCCGCTTTAATTGAAAGCACACTGAAACAAGTTATTTACATGACGGGATGGATTTGAACGGGTGCACGTCAACTGGCAGCTTTGCTGTTGTGTGCTTGCTAAATGTTTGTTTCATGAGCTGACGCTTCGCTGTCTCTGAGCATGGCTGACTGTCAGCTCACGATGGAAATGTAGACAAATCGTCAAGCATCACAAAGGCAAGAAACAGAAAAGGAGTATTTTATAAATGGGTGGATGTATATGGGTTCCATATATTCATCATGAACATAAAAAAAAAATAAAAAAAAACCTTCCTTCAAGAGACCGCAACACTTAAAATCCTTTCAAATAGGTCCCCATAAAATAGCAAAATATGTTTTAAAAATGAGTGTAATTTGAAACCCCAAAAAGCTCCTCATCGCTCGACTTGTAAGAAATAAAATGGCAAACCACAGTTTTGTGGTTTAAAAGCAACCAGGCACCGTTTTTATTGTTCGTTTTCAAATGTCATCTTTCTTTTTTTCCTTTGGCAACATACTGGGATTGAATTTAAGTTGGCTGCCTTTGGTTCTAAAGATGCTATAGGGTTTAATCTAATTTGAATTCACAGACGCTATGATTTAAAGGACACCCTACTGTGAATCTACTTCTGACTTTCAATGAGGTTTTTGGACTTCTTTGCTGTATCCAGCTTTGAGTGTAAGCTCCATGAATATTACATTTTGGATGTGTGCCTACATTCCAGTATGATCTTCTCAGTACTTATCACATCATATAGACCATACATTTTTAGGCCATTCTATTCGTAACGCACTTCGTATGTAGACTAAATTTCTTTCAGTTTACTCTCAGCGGTTGTACGATCAATAACAGACAGCTGATTTCTCCTCTTTTGGGTCCATTCCATAAAGTGAATATCAGATTTTCTTTTTTGTTGGTAGCCTCAAGAAAAAAACTAAAACAAAACTCTCATCTTACAATTGTTGCTCAGTCTTACCATTTTATCTAAGTACCAAATTGATTGACTTGTCAAAATATGAGTGGAGTTACATGGTCAAATAAGAGAAAACAATCCTAAATATTTCAGCCTCAGTATGTTCAGTAAGCAAGGAAGCCCACATTTTTCCCAAAATCCTGTCCATATCATCCGCTTCCAAGTTGTGGGAGGTCTTAAATGAGCGAGTGATGTACAGCTCTGTATCGTGTTTGCCCTCGGTGACCCAGTCTGAACTCCAGATGCTACTGTGTGTCACCATGTCACAACCAGAGCCAAAAAAGCCAGGGGGAGGAGAGGCTGTCTGCCTGGAAGCCAGCTAACATCTGTCGAGCATATTCACATGTGTAGCAGACATACAGAGAGACTCTTCAGACCACACTGATTCTACACTACACACGATACAGCGCCATAGAGACCGAAAATGTTGGAACCAAAACAGAGGCTCTTTTTAGAGTTTCAGCAGAACAGCCAAGGCCAGACAGGCTACGCCAACACTCATTCACACTATGAGAAACTCAATTTCCCCCCAAAAGCAAAATTGATTTTTGCTTTAATCCTGGTGCCATAAATATGATTTGCCAACTGGTTTATATACAATATTCAAGCAAATGGCTTGTTCTTACCATTTAGTGTTGTGAACATGTGCAGCTGGCACTGGCCCTGGCCAATTACCCATGGCCCCATTACGAGAAAGTGCCGATTGGGATAGCTCCACAGACGGGCCAGGCTTGCCTGTTAGCAGGGGGTCCGGGGGGAAAAAGTCATATTTTGACTCCTCTTTCTTTCCTTTTGTCCTTCCAAGCCAATTAAATAAAGCATGGGTTGAAATATTCCACAGCTTTGGCTCTTTGGAACTTAGCATTTATAGATAAAACAGATGCTTCTGGCAAATATAAAGGGTGAAATTTACATCCACTTCAGTCCAAAATGTTCTAAATACTCTTTCCGGTTATTGTCTGTATCCACGCTGGGCCCTGGACAACAGAGGAGGGATTGGGAATGTACTGGGAAACCACAGTGAAGCAGGCCAGCCAAGTTCAACACAGAGTTCAAGGCTAAAGCGATGCATATTTCCCTTTCAGTGGTGATGAAGCTAGCCAAATCTACACTCTTTCCTCTGCGCAGAATCTCAGCCGAAGTTAAATAGTGATTGGAGGGGGTCTCTTCCACTGGTGGGTATAAATTTCACAAAATATAATTTGCCTGCTTTGCTAGCCCACACATTTATATGGTTGAATTTCTTCTGCCTGCCCAAATTCATTGTCCAACTTATTAGCAGGGTATGGCTCTGAGCCACTGTTTGTCTAAGGCTGCTGCACTCGAGGGCCTTTTCAGACTACATGAGGAAACCTTGGCCAGCTCTTCTAAATATGTTTTTGCTGAAGTGTCCAGATATATTTTCTCTACGGTCAGAGCTCTAAAGCGGCCTTGGCTCGCCTCAGCTCTGTACATGTGTTAATGCTGAAGAGGTTCAGTTATTTTAGCAGCACATTTGATAGTATGTTGACATATGTTCTATTCTGGCCAAACCCTGCGTCACCATAGGCCGATGTGTATTGTTCTGGTTTTAGTTGCCTCAGGGGTTCACGTTTTGTTTGAACATGCTGTCCAACCAATATCTTTAAATATGACAACTGCTGTCTGTACACATGCACTACTGAAACTACTGGTCCAGAAAAAAACCCAACTGTAATTGCTTTTATGGATGTAAATAATTTCTTTACATGAAGAAGAAGAACAGAACTGATTTAGTAAAGATTTCAGAGGGTTGAAAAATGAGAGCTGATGTTTTGGAGGTTATTTGCCCCTCATCATCGAAACACATTTTCCTGGCCTCGGGGTTTGTGGCGTAAATGAGCCTTGACGATTATTTTCATAAAAAGCAATAAAGACCAGTAATTATAAAAATGCCAATAAGAATTCATCTTTCAAAAATCTATAAAGCTATTAAGTCTGTAATTAAAAAGATGAGCGGCTAAGTCAGAGAAAATTGCATTTTCCTGCACAAGCGACTGTGAAGCCTCGTCTCATGTTTGTTTTGCAAATTCCTCAACAAAAACATTAACTTTGAAATATTAATCGGATCTATGGTATTGATAGGAATCTCCCATTAAAAGGCAGAGGCCTGTACTTCATACACACATGCTTCATTAGCTACACCTCGGCTGCAGATCCAAAGGGTCATTACGCCTCCATCTTGACAATTACAGACACAGACACAGAAACACCCACTCACACACAATAAAGCAGATAGAAGTGGTCACTGTGCTTTCCAACCTGCTAAATTGTGTAAAAGTGAACCTTTCACATCAGACACCATCTCTCTAACAAGCAAAGTGTTATCAGCACCCAATCAGTACTTTGACTGTGAATAAATAACAGCTTTATACACACGTGTACGTGTGTAAGTAGAGATGGCTGACAGAGATAAAAAAAATTAAAAAAACCATTTCGCATTCGAGTAAACATTCTGAACACATATGAATAACCATATCTATCATTACTACAACTGTACGGCTATATGAGTGTATACCTTTCAGTTTTATTGAGATACTTACTATGTTTTTGTCAATAAGTGATAACCTCATCCTCTAACAAGACCATGTGGTTTCTCCATTATTGTTTAGGTGATTACTGATATCAATGCTATATGCATTGTTGGAGACCTTTCCAGCTGTAACTGTGAAACAGAATAAACAGCCTATCCTAATGAATTGGCTTTACTGCAGTTACATGAAATCTTACAAGGCCAGATCTGAATTATAAATGTTTACTTCTCGTTTCTCCAGGACTCTCAACGATGTTCACCTCTCATCACAGACCACTACACAATGTCTTGTTTGCACGGAGCGCGTGTTTGTGTGTATGTACATCTCACTCTCATCCTAATGTTTTGATCTGGTGTGTGTGTGTGTGTGTTCACAGTGGACATTAGGCAATCTCTCAAACCAGTAATGGGCTTTGATTCCCCAGGGTTGCAGTGAGATGGCCACTTCTTACATTAGCCAGTCAGGTATGACAGCGCCACGGCTTGCCTTCCCCTCGGCCAGCCTGGATAAATAATAAATGAAAGTGGTATTTCAGTCCTCCAAATCATCCGCAGGGTCAAGACTCCCTTCTCGCAGTGAACTTTGTAAGATGCGCCGAAGCGCAGCGAGATGCTAAAGGTTAGCGTCTTGGACAAGACAATCGTGCATTGGGCCTACAAGCACAAGTAGTTTATAAACATCCAGCACAATATCCACCCCCCTAGTTGTTGGTGAGGACCTTTTTTTTTTCCTGCTCCCGGTGTCCTCCCTCTACCTATGTGGGGGGACACGGAGACGCAAGAAGAGGAAAAGTTAGCATTCTCACAGAGCATACATCTGCTGCTAAGCTGGCATTTTGTATTGATTTTTCCTGAAGCCTGTAATTTTGAAAGCTTGTAACACAAGATGAAGTAAATATCATTTTATTTGCTCAAATGGTTTCAGATTGGATTGGATTGAGATGAAAATGGCAGAGACAGGCAAATCTAGATGAGAAAGCAGCAATTTCACATAATTGTCTTCAGACCTGGTGCCAGAATATATTACCACAGTTCTAAAACTGTCAAGCCAAAGACCCAGAAATGGACTGGAGTAAGTGAAGGCACTTATTCCTCAAGTCTTTGACATGTTTTACTCTCTGCTGACAATTTTCAATGTGATGTGGTTGTATTTATCCTTTTGTGAAGAGCTCTCTTACTTCGGCTTAAAGTATCAGTTACTCCGATGCAAATTACATCCTTGACACTCACAAACACTATGTGAGTCCTCATCTGTAGTGGACTCTAAAGAAAGAGTGTCAATCCAGCATCAGATGTCAGATTAGAATCATATCAGTTTACATCTGGAACAGAAAAACTCTCACGGACTGAGATGAGATGAGATCATTCCTCAACTGTATTTAAATGTATTCCTAAAACAACAAATTATCTATTGATTTTAGTTGTTTTTGCTGTCCTTCATCTCATCAAAACTGACTTCAGAACAGCGACCTTTCACAAATCTCAGAGTGCCAGCAAGTTGCAGAGCTGAGTTAATGACCACTGTTTATAACCTCATCTCAGACAGCCAGTCTGGTTCATTTTTCTATTTACCCTGGAAGGTGAAGTTAACCTTCTTCAGCTCATGGTAGCCAGAGGAGAATGGCAGAGATTAGTGTATTGGTCATGGTGAAGTGACTGTGCATAAAGTACATGACAAGACCCAGCTGCATGGACAAATATGGTCATTTCCTACAAGGCAGCTGCAGCTGGACTTGAGAATTGCTATATATTTGTTGTAGAGGATTATATAGTCTATATGTATCCATCCTGTTTTGTGTTTGAACCTTTACATTGCAGGTATACAGGTATAACAACTTGATTAAACACATTTTGTCCGATAAAGCAAGTGGATGGCTTGTGTTTGCTTTTTGCCTGTTGACATATTACCCGAAAGCAGCACTAATCTGTTCCAGAGTTTTCCTTTTCTGTCTGTCTTCATCCGTAAAATCCCTGCGTTCATCTATCCATCAATCAAGTGGGCTACTCAAGCCAGAAACTCATCAGAACAAAGCAATCAGCTCTGTGCGTCAGTCCTCTTTTCATTAGAGGGACATACAAACCACAGCGCACAATGCGCGTGTGTGTGTGTATGTGCCGTGTGAGTGCTTATTAGCCGGTGTCAGCTAATTATTTAGCCAGACTAATGAAGGCTAGTGTGCTTGTCAGTCTTTGTGCTGATGGTCTGTACCTGATTGAGATAAGTACTCCTCTCCAGCCTTCCTGTCATCTTGATTATGGGACCTTAAATAATTAATTGCACACCTTTATCTTACCTACACATATTGTTTAACATTGTATTTCCCTTTGCATTCAATGCCACAGCTTCTCTATGTATAAGCTGTTGTAAGGTCACAATGATAAACTGTACATACAATTTGATGGTAAATACACAGACCATGGCAATGTTTCACATTAATACTGTAAAAATGATCCCTTCAAACAGAAATGTGGACCCTGAGTGGAACTCACCGCTGGATTTTTGGTTGTGTATACTGGTAGGCACATTTTCTTGTCACTCATGAAATGAAGTACATTGTCATCAACATTCAGTGGAGAGATCTAAAATACATGGTCTGTAATTATCTATAATGAAAAGGAACTCTGATGCCAAAGGTATTGTCCATATATATACAGGCTTGTCACAATTGAAAATGTGTGCAGAGAATGGTGCTATTATCATGATGGATGGGCCCAAACCAAATTAGGTAGATTTGATAATAACTCTTAAATTACATATCCACTTACCTGGATGCCTGATGAACTGAAAGCGACGGTGTCTATTATTCTTGTATCATGCATGATTATCATTCTGTACGAATATGTCGAGGCTGCCTTAGCTGTCGCTCACTCCAAATCATATGCAGGACACTGCTATTGTGCGTGTGAGAACTGGGTTATTGTAACAGAAACAGAGGAGATCCTGCATCTGTCAGAGACAGCCATTTAGAGAAGTACAATTGTAGCTGAAAAGTTCCTTTTGAAAATTAGATACACTGTGTTCACCATGTGAAAAAAAAGAAAAGAATACTTATAGAATGATGACTGCCATGGGGTAAATTGGAAATTATATATATGTGTGTGTGTGTGTGTGTGTGTGTGTGTGTGTGTGTGTGTGTGTGTGTGTGTGTGTGTGTGTGTGTGTGTGTGTGTGTGTTTTCAGTCGAGACACCATATTTAGTAACACTGCAAATACGTCTCTCAGTCAATACACAGTGCCAAATTTGATTTTAATTTATTTGATACACTTTATTAGTGTTAGTATTAATATAGTTAGTATTAATATAGTATTAATTAATAGTATTAGTATTAAATGTGTCCTTGACCAATCTGGAATCACACAGCAGCTCTAATATACAACTAATAGGGAGGCTGTGGCTCAGACGGTAGAGTGGGTTGAACACTAATCGGAAGGCTGGTGGTTTAATCCCCAGCTCCTCCTGTCCACATGCCTAAGTGTCCTTGAGCAAGACAAAATTAGGGTCCAGCCCTAAGTTGCTCCCGATGTTGTACCATCGGTGTGTGAATGTGCTCCTGATGGCAGCACCCTGCATGGCGATCTGTCTCATTAGTGGGTGAATGGAAAAACATGTTAAAGCGCTTTGAGACCGAAAGGTGACAAAGCGCTATACAAGTACAGACCATTTAATACATAAGTCTGATGTGTGCTGTATTCAATTACTTTGCATTAACATGCTGATATATACAAAACTACTCTTTGTTCAACTGGCAATCAAAATTGAGGAAACCATTTCACCTGGGAACTCTTTGATTTGTGCACTGAACATGTCAATGCCTGGTATTACTCAACAAACACCCAAAGATATTTTCAAAATATATTCCTTTCTAAAACACAATGGCAGCCTGTTAGGGAAAACTGAAAATGATTTTCTAATAAGGAATTGCTCCAAAAATGTCTTCTTCGTCTGTCCTAGTCCCTCTCTGGCTACCTCTGCAAGCCCCAGTTCCTTGGCCCCAGCATCTCTAACAAGCAGCGGATACAGCGCTGGATTACTGTAGGCGTTAAATCAATAGCTGCTGGTCTCCCAGGCACAGCTATAGATTATGAATCAGTGTTGGTGAGCAGAGCGCCATGGTGGCGAAAAGGAGTAAGGAGACAGAGCGAGGGGGGGGAGGGGAGGAGAGAGAGAGAGAGAGAGAGAGAGAGAGAGAGAGAGAGAGAGAGAGAGAGAGAGAGGAAATAGGAATGAAGAGGGGAAACTACTGATTGGCTGACATCAAAATGACGCACGGTGTTGTCATATTATCAGAATATACTGCCTTTGAATGACAATTGTAAATGGTGCTTAGTATTTTGTGTGAGTGTGTGTCATTTATGTATTTACCAGTGAAGAAAAATAGTTAACATTTCTGCTTTGACTTTCACACTGACTGTAGATGAAGATATTTTATATTAAGAAAGACATACTGGAATGTATCAGGAATTGACGAGTACAAATGTATTGATTCACCCTGTGCCTTTGTACGATTTACAAAATGATTAGGGCTTTTTAGCTCTACACACTAAGAAGAATTTCAACAATAATTTGTAATTTTAACTGAGAAACATAGAGGATGTTAGGTTTTCAGCACAGCCCTGCCAATATCTATAAAAGTGATCTATGGCCACAGAGCCCATTAACCTGGTTGAACCTTTAGTAATCTCTGCACTGAGCTCCAATGTTTCCAGCCTTCAGTTTAATTCAAGGCCCTCTGAGTCCTGTTTACAGATGGTATCTAAGTGGCTTGATTCAACTGCCAATGAATATTGGCATGTGTCTACACCCCATAGACCCGGCTATTAGGGGTGGAGACCACAGGGTTAGCCAAACACAAACTGAACATGACATCTCACTTGCCTGTGCAAGTTGGACACACGCACTCTCACACTCTCACACACACACACACACACACACACACACACACACACACACACACACACACACACACACACACACACACACACACACACACACACACACACACACACACACACCTGCATGTCCACAGTCACGCGTGTGCAAAAACAAACAAAAAAAGGGCTCAAATGTACAATGTACATTTACGTCTCAGAAATAAGCAAGCATATATGTAGTGCTGAAAAACAAAATCATACACATTGTCACATGTAAACACATACAAACAAACACCACAAACACACCAACGCACACACTCCACAACCTTGCTATAGGGCAGGTTGTTAGACCCATACTGCCCCCTGGCTCGCCTCGCGTCTCTCCTGTTTGTCGAGCAGCACAGACGCCCGAGGAATAACTCGTCTCCCACCACAGATTCAGGGTCAGATTACCCTGGACCAGCTCCCTAACCTTAACCATTAGAAGGATAAGAAAATATCTGTTCTAGGATCAGTGGCTGGGGGGCTGGAGATGATATTGAGGAGCCTGTCGGAGGTGACTGAGTTCAGGGTCAGGCCCTCGGGATCCGTGAGGTAGGAAAAGGTCAACCAAAGCTATCGTAGAGCAGAACCTGAGAAAGAGAACTACAAACACTGAAGGGATTTAGATTTTAAAAAACCTATCTCGTTGATCATTTTGGCTTTGCCACAGAAGAAAGGAACACATTGGATTTCATCTTCCTGACTCAGGGAGTTAAATAGCAATAGTGAGTTAGTAAAGGTATTAAAGTAATTATAATATTCTTTTTATTGATTGGCCAGTATCTATAGCTGGTAATTATACCTGAATATGTTTTAACAGGTTTTAAGGTATTGAATTAATTCAATGACATTCTAAAGCACAGTGGTTGATAACTAGTCTCTTTGTGGATAATTATAGAGTGGACATGTTAACTGTTAGCGGCAGAGTCCGGTGGCTACGAGCCACCATCTGTGTCTGAATGACTGACTCTCGGAAGTGGCTGATGCTCTAGTATAGAGCTGTCAAGGTCAGCGGGGACACACACACACACACACACACACACACACACACACACACACACACACACACACACACACACACACACACACACACACACACACACACACACACACACACACACACACACTTGCTCCCAGATATACTGAAACAAACACACACACACACATACACACTTGCTCCCAGATATACTGAAACAAACACACACACACACACACACACACACACACACACACACACACACACACACACACACACACACACACACACACACACACACACACACACACACACACACACACACACACACACACACACACACACACAGCACCGGGATGATTAATCTGTCAATCAATTCTCCCAATTCCTGCGGTGAGCCCTCCTCTTTTCCCTGCAAGGCTCCCGTGAACAGAAACAAGAGCTTGCGAGATTGGTGTGCGAGTGTGTCACTTTTTTCACAGTGTGTGTTGGACTTGTGCAATCAGAGCCTATTCAAAACCCTTTCTACACCAAACCACTGTCGCATGGCTGAAAATGCAGAACATTGTGTCCCGGTGTCCAATCTCCTTATCCTACGTCGCCACCATACACAACCGTGAGTTTTTGTGGCGGGAGACGTTTCACAGTAAGCCGGGCTGATGATGGCAGCCAGGAGAGGGCTGGCTGTCCAAAGGGTTCCTGACACTCCAAAACATGGTGAGGGATATTGTTGTAAAATTGGTAAAATGCTGTGTTTGAATGGCTTGTCAGATGCCAAACTTCTATAGGAGTGACAGTAGACGCATGAACTACATCTTCAAGTCCAAGTCAAGCCCAAGGTACAGTGTGTAAAAATGTAGAACAACATATTTACTCCCAATGCATCCCCTGAATAATTTATTATTTTTGATGCAATTAAATATTAAAATAACCCTAACATCTGTAATATTTGTAAACAGCAGGAAAAATGGGTCTGTATTCTATTTAAAATTCTGTGGACAAAAGATACAACAATTTTAAAAATGAAGCGGGAGATATGTCCTATTTCACTTGAATAATTTGATTTTTGCTCCAAGTTGCAATGCTAATGAAATGAGCACAATTCATGCTGCTATGTTGCTTACTTTATGTAAAATATGTGATTATTATTTTTCGATAAAATTGGGGAATGTTCATTTCTCTTTAAGAGGATGCTTAGTTGATAATAAAATGTCACGGTTCATATTTTTTTCAATTTATGTTCTGTCATTAACTGAGCATATTAATATGCTAAATCAATATCATTATACTTGTAGCCTTCAGATTTAATGAAGACTGCACAAGCATATACATCTAATTAACTGGTGCATTTAGAATGTATTTATCAATTTCATTAATTGCTTCTTGCAAACAGAGATTTGCACTTCTTAACGAACATTGCATATGATATAATGATGATAATTTTACAGTAAAGTCTGTTTCTGTAGTTTGTTTTATTGGTGTTCTTTATTTTAATGTAACAACACATTCAGATTTACAGCTGCCTCAAGTAAACCAGCAATTTTAGAGCACTATGACTACAATTACTGCTATTACGACTTATATAACTATAACTTCTGGGATTATTTCAACAACTTCTATTTCTACGACAGTAACGCTAATAATATGAAAAACGTTTGCTGTCTGGTCACAGTCATACCAAGTTAATCTAGTTTAACATACAGTATTAGTGTACTCTATCCTATTTCATTTGACTGTTTCTACAGGTGTTTTAAGAACATGGAGCTCAGTAATCACTTGTATCGCTACCGTCTCTAACTAATGACCTCTTCCCTGTCTTCCTCATGCTCATCCATTTACTGCTCCACTCTCACTCGTTATCCCCATCTCTTCCTTCTCCCGACCACCCGCTGCCTTGCCAGCGCTAATTGTGGACGACCAATCTAGTTGAGGGAGGGGAAAAGTTGGAAAATGGGGGACAAAGCCATTAGTGCTTTATTGGGAGTGCTAAAAGAGTTAGCTTTATTCCATGTGATCCAATCCGAGTCAATCACATTGGGAAAATTGGATTTCTGAATAAGGAAATCCCACGAGGGAGGTTAGGCTGTCCATCTGGATCAACAGAAGACACTTCTTCTCCTCTTCCTCTCCTCAGTCTTTCATTCTCTCCACTGAGTCACAGTGCGTGGTGAGATTCTGTTCTCACTTTAGTGAACCAATAGGGCCATAATAAGTATTGATTAAGCTATTAGCCAACATTACCCAGACACTGGCAGAGACTGTGTTTAGAATCGGCACCTCAGGAGTCTGTCACACCGTGTCACACACACACACACACACACACACACACACACACACACACACACACACACACACACACACACACACACACACACACACACACACACACACACACACACACACGATTTTAAGAAGCTGATTGGGTGTGCTGTCAGGTTAGTTAGTTACCAGGGCGACTAAACGACTATTCTCTTATCTATTTCCCTCCGTCTCTACATCTTCTACCTCTCTATCTATCTCTGTAACTGAGCTCCAATCAAGTGAGGCCACAGTCCAGAATACATGGTGTTTCAATGAGATGGGTGTGAGTACAACACAACACAACACACACACACACACACACACACACACACACACACACACACACGCACACACGCACACACACACACACACACACACACACACACACACACACACACACACACACACACACACACACACACACACACACACACACACACACACATGTGCGGAATCAGATAAAAGAGGCTTGATTACAAAGGACAAGGTCATAGTGAGGAGTGACACAGGTTTCAGCCAAGCTTTTAGAGTCAAGCAGCACACATACAACTCCAAGTATGTAGACACACACACACACACACACACACACACACACACACACACACACACACACACACACACACACACACACACACACACACACACAGAGATTCACGTTTAGAAAAAGGCACGGAAGGTTTTTGAATGCACACGACCGTATTTGGGTCCAGACACGAAGCTAATAAGTGAGTGTGGGATAGGTGACTTCCAGCGAGACCTTCACTGTGCGACTTTAAACGCTCGACTATGTTACTCTTCACTTCAGTAGAGAAACAGAAAAATAGATTGGTAGACAGACAGACAAGCATTCGAATTAGCTGCCACCTAAACTCAACACCACCATGTTTTGAATATATTTTTCCAAGAAGTCGTCTTATTGAGTGATTTCCAATACATTGTCAGGACAAATTACCTCCACTTAATAAGATCCTTGGTGGAAGCAGAGGACGGCCACTCGGAGAGGGGGAGAGGAAACGACAAGTATTAATTTGGGATTTTTCACAAACTGACACTCTAGTCTCCATCGTCAGGCCCTGGGGCTGTGTCACTTCTCACCCATGCTCACACAAACACACACACACAACACTCGCTCTGTCTCCATTGCGCTCCATCCCTTCGGTTACTCCCTCCTCCCTCCTCCTGATCATGGAAGAAATTCGGTGGCGTAGCAATTACCTAAGTCTTTTATCAGTCATTTCAAAGGAGGAAAATTAGAGCAATTGTGTCAGGATGGTCATATGGGCAGAAATTGCACACTTATTGGGTGCATTTACGCCTGTGACTCCACTCCCTGCACTGATGGGGCCCATTGTTAGGGGACGTTGCCTTCGAGGCCGCTGATTGGGGCTGAGAGCAGATGCAACTCCCCCTCCCACCACCACCGTCGCTGCCACCCTCCTAGCCCCCCCCCAACCCCATACACACCCTCTGCATCCCTTTAAAAATTCCCCTCCCACTCCAATTTAACAGTCCCCCCCCCCATCTACCCACCCCCATCCAAGACACCGAGCCTTTGTCTTGATTCTGCACCCCCCCCCTCCTTAATTGAATATAAATTAAAGCAGTGCTTTGGTTTATGTGGACTATCATCAAAGTTAAGACTGAACCGCCATTTTCTTTGACAGATAATTCATTTGACCCAACTCCACTTGTCCTGCCTCTTCCCCCCTCCCTCCCTCCATCCCTCCCCCCTCCCACACACACCCCCCCTCACCATCCACTGCAGTTTAGCATGGTAATGATTGCAGTTTTATTTTGAGAATACGCCACTGATTTGCTTCACAGAAGATCCTACATAAGTACCATGCAAAGACTTTTATTTGTAAAGGTAGCTATCTGACAAGGAGGGGCTGCTGGAGCAATAGTAAAAAGAAACACCTGAACTATTGCGCTGACATATTTTCTTTCTATACATTTTGAATTAAGAGAATGAAGCATGTCCTAAGAAAAATATTGCTTTGGAGAACCATAGACATTGTTATGCTTTCTCGATCCAGGTAATTATGATGAATTGATAACCCAGTTCAGAATATCAGCAACTGAGATAACATGACCTTTGGCAACTGAATCCCACAGCAAAATGTCATCTGAATCCCAATCTTGTAGCAAGAATCTACAGTACATATAGGTGTAATGAACACATGAGCCACAGATTCAAACAGTAAATGCTATACATGTTGAACCACTTATGCCACTAACCCGACCTGCAAAGATGATAGGCCACTCAGCTAACGAGTGAAGCCTCCATCTAACAGTAATACTGTCTGCTCACAGGGATCTTTCCCTAAATGCTAACTAGATTCAGGCAGTGAATCCTAGCAGTAAATGCTAAGTCTATGGCTTAATCGTCGACTCCAGCCCCTTCGCACCACAGGGAGCTGCCAGGCCTCTCTATTCCCACTCCACTGGCCACACATCTCCACTCAATCTGTCTTAGCATATTGATTTCCCAGCTGTCTCATTGGTTCCTAACATAATTATGGCTGGCTAGGCTAGGGGCACAGGCGCAGGGCTAATACATTTACACCAGGCCCCATCAGCACGGGCTTATATTCATGTCATTGGGAGAGGCCAGAGATTGGATGCCCCTCAGAGGCAGATCTACTAAGAGAATTCGGGGGGCTTTGCTCTAATGAAAAAGGGAATTAGCTGGCTCGACCTCCGTCACATTGCAAGATCAATAGCAACGTCTACGAACACATTCACTGAAAAAGAAAATGAAGACAAAAAATGGACAAATCTGTGAATAAAGATGTATGATTACATGGTGTTTATATATTATTTCAATATTCCCTTTAATATAAGATGTTGATGTGAACCTCTGACCGAAGCTTGCTCCTGTTCATGAGTTCCATTTGGAATTTGTATTTTATATATTTAAAGAAGAGGGAAAACGTTGATCAAAACTTTTTGCATGTTTACTTTTCATAACTCTAGATATGCATATGTATTTTTCTCTCTGACTTTTAGCCAGAGAACATACCTGTGTATATTTACTCCTATGACCTCCTATAGTTTATTGTTTTTTATTCAACATAAGGCAAGAGAATAAAAAAAACCTTAAAGGAAGGGTGGGGGAGAGTGGGGGGTCACAGTCTATCTATTTCACTGTGCCTAATTGTTGTCAGAAGCTGACCTAAAACGCAGAGACAGTATTTTTCAAAGTCAAGGATGAGGTAGAGGAGGGGTGGGCAATTCATCATGCTATCTCCCTTCCTCCTCCGCCCACCATCCGGGACCAACGAAGGTCTGCTAGTTATTTAATTCCATGGATCAGGCCCTTAATGGCAAACTCCAGCCCCATAAATTAGACATGCACTCGATTAGGATGTCTGGCGCAAGGAGCAGTCCTAGGTATGATACTGACATGTAAGGTCATCCAGGCTTCCTCAGATCTATTGCAATTAATGATCATTAGAGAAAAAGCCAGGGTGGCTAGAGTTGGAATCTGTCAGAACCTTACAGGTTGTTGTAATAGAGACAGAGACACGTGAACATACTGATCGCCTGTGTTTGAAAACCAATTTTACTTTACAGTGTTAAAACTGTGCGACTGCCTAAAGTGCACTCGTGAATCAAACTTGAACACTTAAACAATCAGTGGGACTGTGGCTTGACAATTACCACTCAAACTTACACAAATCAACGTTCAGAAATCATAAGGTGTATTTATGTGACCTGGTATTGTAATCAAATATACATTAATTACACTTTAAATACTGCATTGTGCTGCATGAGAACACAGGCGGTGACTGCATCAACACAAGGAATAAGTGTGCGCAGTACAGTCAGCTTGCAGCAAAATAAAATGCCGTCCACAGTGTGGGCACATTGAGGCTGTGATCAGTACGGTGCTGCGCTGGATAGACTGTCTGCTATTGTGTTGCTTGAAGCACATACAATATACGGAACACATTTTAATGGGTGTGACTGCACTCACTTGGGCAAAAAAAAGGCTTTATTGTATTGTTTATGTGTTTATTATTAGGGACCCCCGTTTACCTTCACACCATAGCAACGACCAGTCTTTCAGGGCTCGTATACACAAACTGCACATGAATGAACAATGCAGTCAACTCTGCGGTGATTTTCTCTCTCGGCCTCACTTTTAATTCTGTTTTATTTCTGAAGGTGACAGGATGGTTTGCTTTTTTTTTTTTTTTCTTTACAAAACTATTTATTTATATACTTATCTATTTCTCTATCAATCTTTTATTTATTTATAATCTTTTTTTTTTTTTTTTTGTCTCTGTGACATTTTGGACAGTCCCGAGCATTTGCTGACAGTTATTTTGGCTCCTGGCAGCGCAGACATTGACTGTCAACGGGACGTCTCCTTTCTTTTATTCATTTCTTCTTTCCTGAGAGATGCTGCTGAATGCAAGTCAGCCTTTTCTCCCTGGGGGGTGTGGGGGTGGGCAGCGTGGGTGTGGGGGTGGGCAGCGGGGAGGACAGTGGTGGTGAGGGGAGGAGGGGGTTGGTGGAGTGAGTGTGTGTGTGTGTGTGTGGGGGGGGGGGGCAGACAGGAGTGATGGTGGAAAAGGGCTGCAGGGATGTGTGTGTGTGTGTGTGTGTGTGTGGGGGGGGGTGATAAGACATGTCGGGAAGGTGTGGTGTGGTGGACCGTCTCATTCTGTCTCTCTGCTGTGTGTTTAGCTGTAAAGTGCACGTGTGTGCATGTCGAGGGTTATCCGGGAGGACACTCTCCTGACCATCTGATCAGCCTCCATTCTGACATTCCTGTACTTTCTCACTCTGAAAAGACAACCACAGGCTCAATGAATGTGTGTGTGTGTGTGTGTGTGTGTGTGTGTGTGTGTGTGTGTGTGTGTGTGTGTGTGTGTGTGTGTGTGTGTGTGTGTGTGTGTGTGTGTGTGTGTGTGTGTGTGTGTGTACGCGCGCGTGTCTGTTTTACTCAGCATATAACAAAAATAGTTACTATATGTCTGTACGTGAAACGGCTATACTGAATTTGTGCACACCAAAATGTGTGCCGGAGCGCAGAACAAAATTATAAGTGCTTATTTAGCCGTAGTGTGTGTCTATGTGTCTGATACGTGACCTGTGTGAGTGTATATTCTCGTCTGTGTGGGCATAATTGGGATGTCGCGTGTCAGGGGAACACCAGCAGTATTTCATTTTTTTTCCCTGAGCCAGCCAGTCAGGGACCGTAATGGGTGTTTTTGCTTGATGAAAGCCTCAAAGCAGAGGTCCAGTGTCTGTTTTGATAAAGGGAATGTGCATGCCAGTGAGTGAACCCAGCATTGATGCTTGGATAAAACACATGATCAATAAAATAAACAGCACATCACCTCTATTAGTGACACAACACCAGGATCAAGGTATGTGGAAATGGAAACAGAGGGGCTGGTAGCGCCGTAGAGCTTTCACATTTTTAAGCAGAATGAGATGTTCGGGTCTGTATTGAAACTGTGTGATTACTGAACACAAAGTAATAGGGAGCCAGGGATTGCTGAAAAAAAATATATCAGTAAATAACAAGCATGCCACGCGGCAGCTGTTAGTAATAATGACTGGAAACACATTTGTATTGATGACTTAGCTTTACACTTAGATACACGATTCGGTTTGAAGCAGGAACTTACACACCATGTTGACAAGTAACGCAAATGGGCTGATTTGAAAAAGTCGTCAGACAGAAACAAATGAAATAAAAAATAAAAACTGTTAAACTACAGGCTAGGACCCAAACAACTTGGGCTTAATGTAGATCCTAAAAGCCCTTAGAGTGGAGTTCCTCACTCAGCCAAATTGATTTCTGTTTGCTCTCTTTCTGTTTACAAGGTGTGCAGATTAATTTGCTACATGCCCCAACACATCCACAGCTAAAACTCCTTCCTCCCTAAATCACGCCATGCTTTTTCTGAAAGCAGCGCAGATGAAATAATGACAGCGATTAGATTACTATTCTTAAGAATCCATTAGTCAAAAATGACACCCAGGAAATCACACAGTGCATTCTACCCTAATGCAATAAGGTGCCAATTATAACACTCATGTGGAATAAGTGGGCTCCTCTTCCTCTGTTGGCTGAGGAGAACACAAATCATCATTACAGTGTATTTCTTAATGCTATCTGCACTGAGAGGCATTAAGAACAGACTAATAAGTTTAGGCCTTGCAAACAGAGTGCAGCAGTGTGCTCCATTTTCTCACTCATTTTCCTTCCTCTTCTCATCAGTTTTTTTTTAACCTGTATGTCTGTCATGTTGCTGCTTTTTCCAGCCTGTTTGTCCTTCTAATTTTCCTTCCATTTGTCTTCCACTAGTCTCCTGCCTCTCGAGGCCCAAATAGTTGTCACATAACAAACCCAGAAATGAAGTGAGTCCATCTTTGGATAATGGCCTTTTAGCGTTTGCCTGGAATTGACTTCACTCGGATGCATTCATTGCAAAAAAACAACAACAACAACAAAAAACCAACCTTTTTAACTTATTTCTGGTGCATTTTGCCTGTATAGCTGTGCAAAATTTTACTTTTCAAAGTTTATCTACTCATATCTATTATCCTTAACCTCTCCAATATCATGTATGCACAAGGAAAACAAGTAAACAAAGCTGGCCTGAGGAGCAAACAGTCACCAAGCGTTTGACTGCTTTAAGCCAACACTAATTTCAAGCCATCAGCTACGAGCTTGCAACAAGCTGGAAAGCTAATAACATTGTCCGACTTTGCCACCGGTGGCCTGCTAGTGGGCTGTTAGTTGCCTGCCAGCTGGGAAGGGCATTAACCGCTAAAAAGGATCCTGTTGGGCTGGAGCAACTTTTCCAAACTTCATCTCAATGGATGAAAAGACAAAAAGAAGGAAAGAGAGTTTGATGGCAGTAAGGCAAAGCCATGGGGAATCTCAGACGATGATGAAAGCAAACTCTCGAAGAGCCACAAAACACCACACACCCCCTCCATTACATCAAGGGGCAAGCAAAGAGAATTATAATAACACTGCCTTTTCTTTTTTAATTAATGAAGACTGTTATTTGGTAGGAGGCAGGGCAAGCTGTAAGGGATCTTGGATGACTGGCAAACATCAAACAGAAATGGTGTGTGTGCATGTGTGTGTGTGTGTGTGTGTGTGTGTGTGTGTGTGTGTGTGTGTGTGTGTGTGTGTGTGTGTGTGTGCGTGCATGTGTGTTCGTGAGTATCTAAGCGGGTGTGTACATATGAATTCAGAGTGTGATTATGTGAATGTGATTGTGTTTGCCACGTATGTGTGTGTGTGTGTGTGTGTGTGTGTGTGTGTGTGTGTGTGTGTGTGTGTGTGTGTGTGTGTGTGTGTGTGTGTGTGTGTGTGTGTATTTGCTTCCTGCCAGGCCAGCTTGTTGCCTTTAGTAAATAAGACATGGCCATCAGTGGCAAGCGGACTTTGGTGTTAGTATTTTTGTGTGAGCGAAGCCCCTGCTTTTCTGCATTAACGATTGAAGAGTGGGAAATGAGGAGACGAAAACATTATTCATACAACACATTATACAAGTTATGGAGACTTTGAGAACTTCTCCCGTTTCCACTGAAGGTGGTTTTAATAAGGTTTCATGGGAGTTGGTGCTTCAGGGTGTTGACTAACGCTGTGTGGGTCTGTGTCTGTGGGTACATGTGTGTATATCTCGTGTCTGAATGAGTGTGTTCAGTGGTGGGATGGCACGTGGTATGTATTACACATCAAAGAAAGGTCAGGCTCAAACACAGAGTCGGGCTAAAGGTTAGGGCACAGCTCTATATAGAACAGAGAGAGGGATGAGGCTTATCAAAGCTATCACTTGGAGAGAGACTGCTAGAGGTCACCAAACCCTTGACATGACGTTCAGATCTAATGTCTTAGCCAAGGATCAATAAGACTACACGCAGACAAACCAGATAGGCTTAACATCAGGGTAGCCCGACAAGCCACTGAAACCAAACAGTCGCTGTCTCAACTCCAGTGGAAGGAGGAAGGAAAAAAAAAAAAAAAGAAGAAGAAAAGGATGTGAAATGAAATGAAAAAAGACAAATAATCAATTAAACAAGAGCAGAAGAATGAATAAAAGAAAGGTTTCTTTGGATGCAAACAAGTGCTGGGAAACGTGTCTCTTCACAATAGTGAAAATTTGATGGTGATTTTTTGGCGTGCATGCTAAATATATTCAGAGCATCAGATGGAATAATACAATGAATAATGCAGATCAGAGGTGTTGGGAGATCATTGCAGCAGATTAATATGCATCCGATTTGAGCTTGAAGTAGACAGACAGACGGATAGACAGAGCGGGAGAGATAGATAATTGATTTATCGATCACACTTTTTATTTACTCACACTTTCTCTTATACTTAGTGGCTAATCAGTGGACTTTCGCTGTGCTTGTCTCAGGGCCCTACAAAAGTGAATTACCTCCACTGACAGTTAAAATGGCTACAGCCTGAAAAAGAGAAAGAGAGGTGGCATCATCCTTCTTCCTTGTGACTTCCATTCGCCTCTGTGTTCCTGAAAGTGACAGGATGCAGTGTGTTTTTGCTTACTCATCAATATTTCAGAGCACTACACATGGAATGCTCCAGTGACTTTGAATATAGGGCCCGTGCGTACACCTCTTCTCTCTTCCTTAGTGATATGACATCAAGTAATGCACAGTGAAAGTTGAAAAACCAGTGCATCAAGGCCTTCCACCCCCCCCCCACCCCACCCCTCCCCCCCACTCACTCCATCCCACCCTCCTCACCTAATGAAATCTGTGAAAGAATTGCTGGAGGATGCTGCACGCTTTATAAAATCGAGGAGGGAAGAAACACAGAGGAAATATAGGATATGTGAAGAGAATTAGTGTGGAAGGTTGTAGTTCTGGAGAGGCTAAAGGCTAAGCATTTGTCATGGAGGATCTATACTGCACACCAGCGCTCCATACACACGCAGACATAAGGGGGCTGTCATACATGCAAAGCTACAGAGGGTTATCCATGAATATTGATAGTAAAAGTCCAGCTAATTCAGAGCGTTCAGAATATCCATCCTCGAAATTGCTCCCACATGCACAAAAAAAAAAACGTCGTCAGTAACCAGTGATCGTTGTTTGCACGAGATCTGAAATTTACGGAAGAAAAACTACACAAGTGAAAACTGCTTTGTGCATGTGAACATCAAATCCACAAAAATGCTAAAGCATGTTTGCATGCGTGTGATGATGTATCCGTGTCCGCAAGCTCGTGCATGTGTCCTCCTGTGTGTGTCATTTTGAAGCATAGAGTCCATTCATCAAGGACAAAAGGGCCCCAAAGTGTCAGAGACTAATGGACGTGGCCCCATCCTTTCGGTGCCCCGTTGTGATCATCCCCAGAAAATTAATTAGAAATAACGAATCGACAGTCTTTTTTCACTCCACTCTCATTTATTACAATGGTAATTGCTCTCCCCTCATTGTAGGTTAAGTCTTTAAAGGCTGTCTTACGCCAAGACATGCTCATCCTCACCATCTATAATTCATGATATACTTTGCACCAAGCAAAGCTGTTAAATATTTAGTGAATCATTGCCTTAAACTTAATCACCCTTTGATAAATGCATGTGTTTTTCCCCTCGCTCTACCCCTCTTGCTTTCTGCTCCCCAATCAAGAGGATACACACTCAAACTAGTTGTATAATCTATTTTTAATTTCTCCATTAGAAATTAACATAATACAACTTAGCATAATGTATTAATTACAGTACATTGTTAAGTGCTACATTATGTTTCTGTGAAACAAGCTATTATCATTGTACTTCATGAAGTATTAAATCTAATCCATATTTAAAGAATGCTTAAACATTAATTTGCTCGACTTGCTGCTAATGTCTTTTCTCATCAAAATCAATTCTCCCACATCTGTTAACGAGCACTAACTTCCCATTTAATCCTATTTTACACCCACTTCCTGTTTAGCCATTCAGTTTACGTAGGCCAGCTGCTATTTTATGGTACAACATCAGTGTCAGAAATGCAATACTGCATACATATTTTCCCTGTTACGTTTGGTTGTCAAGAAAAGTGCAGAAAACTGCGGCGTTTTTTTGCGGAATTAATTAAATATGGTTTTAAACAGATGGAACAGGTGGTTGTGGAGGTATCTGCTCTTTGTAAAAGTACAGTAGGTCAATTTAACACATAAAACACTGATCGTATGTTGCCCAAAGAAGATGAAGTTGTCTCAAGCTGAAAAACTTTTTTTTTAATCGATTGACTAGCGTTTCAGAGTTTCTGCTTCTTAAATGCGCTGATTTTTCCTCTTTTTCTTCATGTTATCTGAGAGCACTGTAACCTAACTGATAAAGGCTTTGCAGAACTCCACATAGGGGTGACTCGGGGGCATTTTTCACAGCTTTCTGATATTTTATATACCACACTGATTATTTAAGAGTATAATCGGTAGCTGAATCAATTATGGAAATAATCATTACTTGGTGGTTTTGTCTTTCATCTTGAAAAATGATGTTACATGTAACAGTAATGTAATATATGTCTTTTAGTGTTTTACCCTCCAATTTGTAACCTTTTTATGTTAAATGTAACTTTTTTTTTTGGTGTTCTGTGTTCTGAAAATTATTGCTTGTTTTCTAATTACAATTTTGGCACATCATCAGCAACGACCCAAAATGAAATTCTGTTTGATAATATCACAGTCCAATAAATAATGCTTTAATTTTGCCTGAATGCTTGATGCTTTACTAAATGCTTGATGCCACATGTAAATGTATCTGGTTTCATGTAGCCTAAGCTATAATTTTCTTATTTTATAAATGTGTTTATTTTGAAAAGCATTGTATTTTATGTCTGCATCTGCCAGTGAGTCATCACAATAAGAGGGATATTGATATGTTTATTCCACTACAGGAGAGAATCCATGTTTTATGCATTTAGGTGGGAAAGAAATGTACATATACAACATATATGTACAATTAGCAATTGTATTGTCAATTAGCCAAAAGAATTGGAAAACATAACAAATATATGCAAAAAAAAAATCCAATATCATGAATCCCTGTTAAATACCCACTATGGCTGCATGCTACCAGTGGTACTGCAGTATTTTGTGTAATAGTTCACAAGGGATCAGTATCTTCTTCCACTTCCCTCTCACACAATAGGAAAATAAAACTCAATTTTGAATGTGTGAGCAGCTTCACTGTACCGATCAGGATCTGCAGTCACATTTCTCACTTCCTGTTTTGACTTCCTGATTTAAATCCCGACTGGCTGTCATTGGTGGCAGGGATAATAGGCGGGTACTATAAACAGTCTTTCACATTATCATAAAATCACAGACGTAAATACATACACATTCTTTCAACTCCACCTCTCTTCTCTCAAAAGACAAGAGTACATCTTTAGATTCTAAACATCCTATTTGAATGTACCTTCCTCTCTTCTTTTCTTTCCTCCCTCCTTTTGCTTTTCTCTTTCTCTCTCGCTCTCTGAGGCACTCCATCCTCCTGATGTTTAATTCATTGCGCTTTTCCATCATCCTTCCACCTCTCTCCGCGTCTCTGTCAGGTAACAAACAATGAGTTTTTGATGTGAATAATTTAATGCGTGTACTGCAAATGCCGGCGCTCGGCATTATCCGTGCTGCAGACTCGGCTGTCATTAAGACACCTGATTTCCCCTAAGATTCCTCTCCCTGCCTCACAGATGAAAAGGTAACACGCATGTCGAAATTTTCTCCCCCTTTACATCTGGGGAGGAAGACTATATTTTTAGACAGGCTAAATGAGACAATGACAGCGGTAAGCAGTGAAAAGAGAGAGGAGAGGAAAGCAGACGGAAAGAAAGCAAAAGGAGAGAGGAAAATTAAGGGGAAGGGCGGAGGGAGAGTGGAACTGTTTCCTCGTACATATTTTTCTTTCCCTCTCGCTCTCACCCGATGTCGCAGCATCAAACGCTAACCCGGCTTTCAAGAGCCGGCAAAAGCATTGATTCAATATTTTCTCCCCCGTGTTGCTGTGATCCTGAAACTGCTCTCTGGCTAGATCGAGACACACGGAGGGAAAATGACGGTGGAGACATCAAACGCAAACGTGTTGTGGATAATAACAGACACAGCCTCCTCCCCTCTTTCACTGCTATTTTATCTTCTTTCGCACCAAACCGCCCGCCCTCCCCTCTTCCTGAAACCCTAGACATGATACAAGCCATGAGCTCCAGTCATACGTTGTGGTGACACCAAATGCCGATCAATTAGCGCCTCAGCTCCTCCTCGCTTTTTGGTAACGGGACCGTATTCATCTCCAGGATCATGTCTCTGAGCCTTATCTTTTCTTTACGCAAGAGAAAAGAAGGGGGAGAAAGACAGAGGGAGCAGTGGTGGCCATAGGAGTAGCAGTAGTATGTGAATTACAGCAGCAGGGCCAATACAGACTCATCTATCCTATTCAGCTCTCTCCCCAGCCATTCTGCAGACAGACAATCAGTGCACACTGGGACTGGCGAATGAGGATCACCTCCACTGGCAGCAGGGTCCTCCGTTTCATTAAAAAGGATTAAAAAAAAAAAAAGAAAAAAAAAGGTGGAGGGATTGGGGAGGGAAGCGTAGGAGAACAGGAGGGGGGTGACAGTGACGGAGATCTGGGAAGATATGAAGGCAAAGGGCAGTGGGTTTTAAGAAATATGAAGGACAGGGATGGAGAGCAGGACGGATTCAGGGGGAAGTGAGGGAAAAGGGGAAAAGCAATGAGGGAGATCTTGTCGGATATGAAGATATGAAGGCACGGGGTAATATGAATATAATGCTGTATGGCTCTGTGATGTAGAAAAGAGAACAAGAAAGGAAATAAAGAGGGTGCGTTGCGGTGAAGGTGGGTATGGTATTAATAAGCCATTGTGGGGATAATTGAGGAATGGGTGGGAAGGCTCTGAAAGCCTTTTTTTTTAAAACCAAGTCTCCCTTCAATCTTTGATTCACTTTCATCACCTCCAGTGTGGCCACGTTGATTGTGTGAAATCGGCAGGAGGGTCTTCAATTATTGCATCTCGTCTGCGGGTTTCACACACACACACACACACACACACACACACACACACACACACACACACACACACACACACACACACACACACACACACACACACACACACACACACACACACACACACACACACACACGCGCACACAAAGACAAGCATGCAGACTTGTGGGATAGATGACACACATTTGAAAAATACGTACTCCTGAACAATGTGAACGCACCGTCTCCTCTTACTCGCACGCCCTAAGAAGATCCCTTGATTTTATCCAAATGACTGAGCAGAAGGAGAGAGGAGCTGATACACAATAGACAGAGGGAAGAAAGCAGCGGAGATGAAGAAGAGTGTTGATTATTCTCTTTGTCTATTTTGTCATTAGCAGATGGGAGCTCGATAATGTAGTGGGTACTTAATGGTGGTCACACAATGTAAAATGAGGGAGAATCCTATACATAATGACACTGTGAATGGATTGGAGACTTTACACATGTGTGAGCATGTGTGCAGGATATTCTATGGAAACTAACACTTATAACAGCCACGGCACTAAAAATGGCAGGAAACCTTTAATAATAGTTCCTTAGCAATGCATGCATGTGTGAGTCCAGGCACAATGTATATGTACTTAATATTTGAGTACTAAGTGTTGGAAGATCAACTGAGACTTTCTTGTCCTGCTGCTGAGACACAAATATGGCTTGACCACTGTAATAACCACATCAATCCCTGTTTGTCTCTTCTTTCTGTCTCTCCTGCTCTAATATTCCTCTCATCCCTTGCTTATAAACAAATAAATTTGTCATGAAAGACCAGAATGCATCATTCATACACCCAGACACACACATACACCCACCCTTTACCGAATATAGACTCATCTGTGGTCGTGGACGGCTCTAAACCCTCTTTAAACCAAGCCTTTTATTTCCCCTGCTGCTCACTGGGAGTGTGCAATAGTGTGTGTGTTGCTGTTAGAGTGTGTACATGTATGTGTCGATGCATGTGTATACATGACACAGAGTCAATGTGCAACTAGATGTTTGTGTGTGCTTTTTTTTTTTTTTTTTTAATTTATGAGTGTTGGTGTGTCGTGTTCGTTGTCTTAATTAAAAGTGAAGTTCCATTGAGTCCCAGTCACAAAGCAGCCACTGGGAATTTTTCTAATTATTTCCTACCTTTCACATCCCGTTCACTCTTCTATATGTGATTAGTGACAGCGACCGGAGATTAACTGACAGTGGGGTGTATTTGCACACGGTCACTGTTTGTCTAAGTTGACAGAAATAACTCCTGCAGTAAAACATGCACATGCTATTGTATGCGTGTGTTAGTGTGTCTGTTTGCATGTGTGTGTCAAGCCTATGTGTCAAAAGCAAAAAAGCAGGAAGTGAGCATTAACTTAAATTTGTTGCGTACAATTCTGTTGCCTTATTATATTTTTGAAACAAATGCAAACATCAAAACTATACATCCCCAAATTTCCCTGTGAGCTCTGTTCATGGTTTGAAACTCAAGTGTGAACAAAATCAGGCAGCGCACCTTTACACAACAAGCTGACAGACAAATATGCTCATACAGGATATGCATACACAGCATTTGCTGACATACACCCACGAAAAACACCTACAGGCATGCATGATATACAAATCACCCCATATATTTTTAATATACACCAGAGGAGTACAAAACACTAATAGCCTGTCGTCTTGGCTTGCGCGATTTAGTGAGCAGCATATTAAAAACCGGAGCTATTCATTAATATGTAAACTAGTGTGCTGTCATTATATGGGGTTGAGGTCGAGGGACCAGGGTGCAGAGGGGGAGTTGCGGGGGCGATGGAGTCAAGGCTGCCAAGGCGAGGCTTGATTGAGTTCAGCAGCAGCGTTTGATAAGTATGTGTGTGTGTGTGCATGTGTTGCTGGCTGGT
>NW_027210656.1:2177500-2220000 GCF_029030835.1 Brachyistius frenatus
ACAAGTACATACAATCTATATACTATACATGTCTCTGTGTATCCTGATAATGCCTACAAACAGCAGACAGCAGATGCTCGAGGATAATTCAGGTACTCACTCCTGTCAAACAAAGCAACTAACAGCACACATAGATAACGATTCATGTTTACAAGTTTTGAGACTCCAATTGATGCAACTTGGATGTCTGGACAGTGTGAGGAACACATACACAGCGCCTCTGGAGGGTGGCACCAAAAAGCCTCTGGCTCCATAGACTCCCATATAGCTTCTCTCATGAAATATAAATTCAATAATTTTTTTCCACAAGCTATTTTGGTTTTGTTTGCTCAAGTGCCTTATGATTATTCGTTTTCTGGCAGTCGTTTTGAAAATATTCCTGTCATTAATTAGAAATCAGGCCCTTAAACAGCCGTGTTTTGGGGAGCGTGTCTGTTTGATTGACATGCCTGTGGTGCAGTCAGGTTTCCGCTATCGGTGGGAGGGACATAGTGTCCTTGGGTTTCCAATCTGATCAAGTCAGATCCACCGCTTGCTCCTCCCCAACTCATTCAAATATGGTCACTTCTGGCTCCAAACAGTTCCGTATCAAGCTGGTGATGGCCAAAATCTGAACCCGAGTCAGTTCACAAACCAATGGATGACATCACTGTTGGTTGGCGCTGGGAAGAACAACTGAGACATTAAGGTGGCAGGGTCATGTCTGAGCCAAGGATATAGTTGCATTGAGGACAACTGTGCCACCATGCCCCACTTGTACAATGTTGTTAATTATTTGACAATTATTATGTTCAGCTGACACAAGCACCATCATGAGAGATAAACACAAATGCAAATTAATGTTTTAAACAAACCCCCTGGTATGTTTTCCTGATTGTTGCTATTAAAACTACAGACTGAACAGAGTACAAGATGTCTGCCTACTAGTGTTGGAAACCTCTATGCTGGATTACAAACTTTGTCTGTATTTGTAAGTGTATGTCATGCAGTGAGAGCGGGTTCCCTGGTTCAGGAGGAAAATGACAGTTGGGAGTGGGGGGTTGCAAGGTAGCAGGGATGGATGGTTGAAGGGCCATCCGGCCAGTTGAAGTGTGGGGGGCGGTGGTTGCTTCACAGACCATAAAAAGCCGTCAACCCTCCTCTGGGGATTTAGAAGTAGGCCTTTGCCCTGGGAGGGAATGGGTACTACTAATTTACGAGCCCCTCTGCTCCGTGGTCAACAAGAATAAAACATCTGGGGTAATTACTAATTCATTATTAAAAAGCAGCATTAGTTATGAGTGTCGAGAATAGGTGCTGCATGCTCGTGGTTTCTTTGGTATCCTGACCGCACCAGAGCTGAGATGATGTGGTGAAGATCCAGCCTGAGGCAGTCCTACTGTCTCTCCTGCCCGGGCCCGATGCACTGTCCCCTGAGTGAGGGGCAAGAAGGGCTGGGGGGCAGATGTTGAGTGCTGGAGAAAGCAGTCCATCGCTTCTCTGTGACCATACATCTATACTTTATGTATTGCACATCCTTGTGTGTGTGTGTGTGTGTGTGTGTGTGTGTGTGTGTGTGTGTGTGTGTGTGTGTGTGTGTGTGTGTGTGTGTGTGTGTGTGTGTGTGTGTGTGTGTGTGTGTGTGTGTGTGTATATGAAAGACCAACATATATATGCATGTCTTTAAACATGTATTGATTCTCTCAAAATTTCCAAGGCAAATAAGGAATACACATATATACCAAGCATAATTTATTGTTCTTCCACAGCAGCTAAAGTGACCAAACAGACCCAAAATAAGATGTCTGGAATGAAGCAATAGTCATTGAATCAGAGGTTTTTTTTTTTGCCCGCAATGCCACATTTCAAACAGGCCTGATGCTGGTCAGAGAATCAATCTTAACTGTGGTTTCTCTTAAACGCAGCCACATACTGTCACATTCTACAGAATTACGGAAAACCTCTCAACGGCAGAAATTCTAATAGCTCTCAATATGATGAGAATACTGGTATTTTTAGGCATTTGATCCATCCTGAGGTTCATGGATTTAAAAGCTTTTGTGTTATGGCTGTGAAATGATACATTTGCAGGCCTGCTTAAAACTCAATTTAACTGTAGCTGCAGCATTGCCATAATGGCAACCCTCTATTTCCAGAGCTCTCCCAATCAATAACAAATTGCTGAAAGCACAAATGATTCCATTTTCTGCTATGGGGAAACGAGAATGATGAGAAAATAGGTGAAATTGATATGTGAGGGAATATTATCAATGCTCTAAATGTCAGCAGGATGAGGTACTATGACCTTTCAGGGCCGAGGGTGAAAAAACACAAAGATAAACCCCAAAATGCAGACAAACAATCATTCTAATGAAACAAATGGGAGGCATGTTAGGGATTATTCTTTTGCAGCAATGGGTGACTATCAAACATGATTGCTATCAAAGAAGAATACGGGTTTTTCCTCCACTTCCTGTTGATTCAGGTCTTTCTGAACCATCCTTGCTTATGGGCATGATAGTTGGGTTTTGCGGTGTGTTGGACTGTGAACCATTAGAGTCTGTGATGTAGGCAGTAACTTCACTATTCCTCTGTTGTAACATTCAAAACTGATCTGTTGATTAAAAACACGATTTGAATGTTATCGAACCAGTAAATGGCCATTATCAGTTGCCATCACCCCAACCTCTTGTGGCCGTAGTAATTATCACAAAGGCAAACCATAAAGTCAGGTGGTGAAGTCAAGTAACTTGCGAAAGTTCAT
Source organism: Brachyistius frenatus (assembly GCF_029030835.1). Lineage (NCBI taxonomy): Eukaryota > Metazoa > Chordata > Actinopteri > Embiotocidae > Brachyistius > Brachyistius frenatus. Next base: position 2,180,244 of record NW_027210656.1, read on the forward strand.
TTATGTAACATATCTAACATCTGTAACACAGGTAACTTACATAAGTAACGTATTAATTTTGGTCCAATCCATGATCTTTTCCAAACCAAACTACACCACCAATCTCTTATTGTTACCATGACAATGAAGGTCCGTTATGCCAACTGGTGGTATTTGACATGCTGTTGACTGGAAGGCAGAGAAGGGCTCTACTGGCCATACCTATGGTCCCAGTAACATCTGTTAATGGCCATTTAACTGACTAATAAGATTTGTAGCAGGTTATCAAAAAATGTAAATGTCCATAGGTTGGTGTAGATTTATCTTCCAAGCTATATCAAAACTATTAGTAACTCCTAAAGCATTGCAGTAGAGGGCATATCAGAGCACAGAGACTGGTCTTTCTTGTATTTCAGATGTTTCCTTCTGTCCAGCTACACACCATCCACAACACCCATGTTGAACTAATTACATCACGATGCTCGCACAGCACAGTCCCAACTTCCACTCCCACTCCCAGAAAGGCCATAATAGTGCAGGCCAATTCAAGCTGCTAGTAGAATTACACAACACATTACATGCATCATACCATTGCAAAGCAGCAGTAATTTTGGAAGAGGGAAATTAGTCTAGTTGTAGTTCAGAGTAGTCAGGGAACAAGAGAGATCGCAGTGTTGGTCCCACAAAGTCCCAACAGAAACTAAGTGAACATTTAATGCCAACACTTCTCAAGTTCTTTCCAAATGGAGAGGGGCCTTTTTGTTCATACGATTCATTTTCTACCACACTTGAGTATCAGCTCTTACATCACCTAGAGTAAAGGCAGCGTAAGAACTTTGTGCCAAGTGATATCTAACAATACAATTACTTGCAGCTGGTGCTTAACAGCCGAGTTATGGTCTCTCAGAACTTATTCCCCAGACATGCTGACCGGCCAAAGAAATCAAAAATGTTTATGGGCATTCAGAACGGCTACAATAGAAGGTACTGTCAAAAGAGAGCTGTCACAGAGACGGCGGGAGGCCCGATATTGTTTAAGAAAGGGTGATAGAACACAATTCCTACAGAGAAACATCAATAGTTTGCTTTGGGTTGTACACATGAAGAATGCCACAAATATTTGACAAATGAAAAAAAGCAGGTTTGATCCTGTCTCACCTCTGCAACACTGGCCAATCACAACATGAGTTGGGTGTGACCTTTGGATCATAGGTTTTGGAATTTTATAACCAATGGCCCCCACCATCGCATGTTAGAAAGGTGACACTATCCACTATCTAGTCAAATAACTGAGCTCCACCCAAACCACCTGAATAAGCTTCTTTAACGTGAACAATACCAAATTGATGCTTTATCTACAATTACACGGATGTTCCCTAAATGCCTACTGCAGTACATGCAACTGATGTGTGGCCAAGCTGGTTTGAAAAGTGTCAAATAAAGTTTTTTAATATGTCATTTAACTAGGGAAATCTAATTTTCACATTCAATTGAGACCCTCTGCCCCTCACCTGCAAGAAACGCATGTCTAGGTCAAAACCTAGTATGTGGCTGGACCCTGTGGGAAACCTGAGGACTTTTAATTTGAAAAGTCATGGCATTCAGCCGAACTGCAGTGTTACTTTGATCTCTCACTCACTCAGTGACACTCGCTTTATAGCTCTGGCCCCAGTGTTGCGGTCCATCCAAAAATATTGTAGTTATGTCATTTACCCAGAGCAGACACAGGTAAAGGATGGCGAGGGGAGACTGTCCACTCGTTATCCTAGTGGATCGCGTTAATAGTGTCATTCTCTCGGACAGGTTAAAAAATAAATAGGTAAAAAAATGCTGAAATGGATCGTCAATTATACTTGGGCGGCCGTCAATATACCTGGGCTGTCGGCCCAAGTAAGTCTATGTATGGGACACTGCATATTGTTCAAACCTTCAACAATCTACTTAGAACTGGGTCACGGGCTACTAGTAGGTCGCGATCTATTGGTTGAAGAACCCCGATCTAACATAGCTGAGTTTTTTGGTGCCATAACTTTTGAAATTTAGAGAAGGAATGAAATCAGTACATTCATGCTATCATCTGAAGTAAACAGCTAACATATTGTATACACTTGCATGGAGACGCAACACGGTAAAACAACATCACACCCATACATGCACTCACTCACACAGACACTTACTGGGAAAGGAGCAGGAAAATAGAGTGTCTTAAAAGCCATATCCACGGTAAAGTAACCAAGTTTTCTATTAAATGGACACTGAAAATTTACAAGAGTTCAAATCCCACATGCGCTTTACCTTCCACCAATAAAAACATTTCCACATTTATATGGCTGTACAATGAAAAATCAGTAAATGTGAGGTCTACGCAAACACATATAAGCCCTCTAACCCTTTGATTGAATAGTTATTGTTCTGTATACATGTCTGGTTAAGTGTGTGTGTGTGTGTGTGTGTGTTTCATGCCTCTCTTTTCAATGGTCTTGAGCTCGGCTTTGAAGGGAATATACAAAGCATGTGAAAGTCTAGCTCAAGGGTCATATATGTGGTTGGCATTGTGTGCTGCTGTTTGTATATTTGCGAGGGCAAGTACATGTGGGGAGACTCATCCACAGAATAGCTAGCATGTTTGTTTGGAACAGTTTTACAGGACCTTGCATACATCAGAATATGTGCCATGCACAGGTTAAATTGATAGAAATAGTATAACAGGATCGCAGTTCTTGGTAAGTGTACAATATTTAATTAAATATTAACTTAAAATCTTTGTTAAAAAAAGCAAATCGACCCGCCTTCACAGCCAAATTGTTGATTGCCCTGTCTGTTTGAATTTTCTTGGCTTTTGTTTGTGTTTCACAGATTGTGTCCCTTCTGGTTTTATACCATATAACATTTGTAATGTTATGTGATTCTATGTTGTCAAGTCTGTAACTGCCTGTGCTAACTGTCTGCTCAATGTGGTCTTTCATCAACCGTCTGCATTGTACATGGCACACTTCACATCCTGCCCTTTTGTCCTGTTTTTTTTTCCCACTCTTTCCTGTACTGATTTTACATGCTATTGTTGTTTTAATGGCTCGTTATTGGCTGAGGGGCAACAGTTGAGAATAAACTGCATGGATTACACTGGCAAATTTACAGGGATGTTGACAAATGCGCAGTGTCCTTGAAAAATACACAAATTAACAAACAGTAAATGCACCTTAAAATTGTGTAAGTCTAGGTGTGAACAAACATGATATTGTTGATGCACTTCAACATCATAATGGCTTATGGGATCGTCTGAAAACCTACTTGTACAGGCATTAATTTGTATTAATAAACAGTTTTGTGTATACATTTTGTTGATTGTAGTGACATGAATGAACTGCAATGTATTCCAAGAAGCAGTAAAGGTGTCTCAAAGCCTCCAACCGGCTGTGGAGGATGAAGCAGGACACTGTTTGAATCTTAAATATTTTACACAATGTGTTAAGAAATTATCAATGTGTATGGGGACAAAAAAAGTTTACACTTAAGATGTATTATTGTAGCCCGCAAAGAGCAGTAAAACATTTTGTGTGCACCTAAATTATGTTCTGGTGCACTTGATAATATTAAAAAGTTAGGCTCGCCAGTACAACCAATGTTAGTCTGTGCCATCTTTAAGAAGAATAATTCTGTTTTTGTGGCCAATATTGGGTGTATTCAAACCCTAACCTTCAAGAATGACAAAACACCCACAATAATTACAGGAAAGTCCTTTAACTACTGAATGGGCTTTGGCTCCAGACCTGAATAGCATATTTTACTTTTTAACGAGCTAAAGATATATTTTTTCCTAGTTGCAAAAGGAATAATTCTGAGGTCTGCTCTTGGTTTGCATAAGAAATTCACAGCCGTCACTCATTAGCACTTCCACTGGCTTCTTTAAAGGAACAGTATGTACATTTGTTATTCACATTTCATTCATTCCTCTGGACAAACATCCTCTTCCACATCCCCTTCCAATGAGTCAATATCTTCATTCCTGTCACTACATGATTGTCTCCCTGCACAGAACAAGGCCACAGTGTACTAATTTCTCATAAGCAACCCAACAGGGCGGTGTGTATTGTCCTCATCACAGTCAGTGTTCAGTGAAATCAATAATGACAGGGCACATATACCTCAGCCAAGGCCCTTTGAAACCTCATTAGTCTAAATACCTCCAGGAGATATGTGCTAATAAATGAAAATAAAATTAACAGCGTCTACTCTGGCTCCACTGTACTCTGATCTGACCATTGCAAGGACATACCCTGCAGTGCTTTAGAACTATCCTGCTTAATTATATTTTCAAATGTGCAGGACAGAACAAAATTAGAAGCATGCTAAATTTAACAAGTCTAACCTGACTTTATATTTTTGTCTTCTCTGCCTCTGCTTTGAGTGAAAAAAAATAATATTATTAATCATGCAACCTTTGAACGTCCTCATGAGATCCTTGAGGCTAGTGATGGGGGAATGAGTGTGTGATGGGGAGTTGGGAGGTGTGCGTATTGCATGACAGCATGCTTACGTGTGAGATATTCAATGGATTAGGCTGAAAAACGATATGGAAGCAGGCAATCTGTTAAATGACAGCTGTGGGCGCAACATGCAGTTTCATTTTACTATGACTTTAAATGACAATTATTAAATGTCATGAATTTCACTTAATAATGTTTTTCACAAATTATTATTAGACCAATCACCTGTCAGTCATTTCATATACATTCAAAAATGCCATTATAATAGTGCTTTTAGGTAGCTGGGAAGTTTAAAAGTTCCCATTTGGGAACATCCGACTTCACAAATACTCAAAAAGACCTCCCACTTTCCTCATGGGATATTCCCAGTTTGACATGTGTTCAGGTGTTTTCTCCCACTCAGAGATGGGAACTTTCACATTTCCTGGTTGCTCTTGAATGCACCATAAACTTAAATAGAACTGCTAAAAAAATTGCCCTTTATGAAACACGGTGTCACTGACAGCATAAGTCCAACTAAACTATGGGCAGTGTTGTACATTTTCCTCCATCATTAGGAGGTTTTCAAGACATGCAACTTGGTTAAAGTGGACCTTAACTGTACAAAGCAGAGTTCACAGAACATTCTGTAATGGAGGAGACATTATCGACTGTACATGTCCTGTTCATTTACAATGAGCACATCCAGCTCAGTAGTCATCAGTAGTGGTCATAAAACTGTGCAAACCCAGCTTTCAACTCTATGGTGCTAATTGAGAATATGCCTAAATTATAAGGGCCCCTTCTTACACAAGATTATTGTGTTATATTATATTTTATATTCTGAAGTTGACAAAAAAAAACCAAAAAAAAACAACAACAACATAAGGATTATGAAAATGCAGTTAGCTGAACAAAAAACTAAATGTAACCCATATACATCTTTTTTTTGGATCCCTTTCTTCTTAGAGAAATGCACCGAGACAAATGCACAAACACAAATACAAACACAAACACAAAGACCTTAGAACACCTTGACATCATCATGTGCTACCATGGTGATATGGCTGTCTGATTTGTGCCACGGCCAGACAGTTTGTCACTGTAAGAGCACTTAGTCTTTGTATGCATGCTGAGTGTGTGTATGTTCATGTGTGTGTGTGTGTGTGTGTGTGTGTGTGTGTGTGTGTGTGTGTGTGTGTGTGTGTGTGTGTGTGTGTGTGTGTGTGTGTGTGTGTGTGTGTGTGTGTGTGTGTGTATCTGCACAAAGACATAAAATGTCAGCAAACATGAAAAAGGCAACATTGGTGATGTTTAGAAGATGGCTTGTTTTGGAGTTTGTTTTGGAATTTAAAAAATGTATCTTAATATAAAAGTATCAGTGAACATGTTCAGTTATTACAATCCGATCAAAAAAACACATCTTAAGACACACTTATTATAATGTTAGGTGTCCTGGAAGTTATTGCAGGAGGAATAGTAACAAATTAATGAGTAAACCAAGTGTGTCTGTTACTTTGGTAACTGATACCCGAAAACAAACCTGCGATACGGCTAATCCTAACCTCTGGTTTCACACTCCGGGTCTAAAACATGTACTTCCACTACCATCTTCTAACCAAATTGAAACAAGGCCTTTTCTCCGTATTTCTGTTACAGCCATCTGTAATGTATGATAATGTCATCCCACACCACTTCCAAGCATGCCACAGGAGTGTTAGGCACCTCTGGCAAATACAATACAACCTGTATCCACTCACTTCAGGCTTCTAAAATAGTCTTTTTTCAACTTGGTTTCATGGTGTTGCTATTGTTTTGTGCGTACTCTTTGTGTGGAGAGATACAGTGCTTTGAAAAATAGGAAATGCTATCGCTCTACGGTTTATGTGTATGTGCTTGTATGCGCTTATGCACTCATGTCAGTGCGTGTTTGTGTACTTAATGCTACAGCTTGACTTGTCTGTCCTCACCAGGAGGAAATAATTGACCAGCCATTCCGGCCTCTTGCTGGAGAGTTCAGACATCCTAAATGTTGTGCTGAAGTGTCTCCTCTGGAGTGGACTTTTCAGAGAGAATTAGTGGGCTTCTCAGCCACCAAATCACTGCAGAAATGTAGTCAGACAGTCTAATCACAGATACTCAATGTTTCTTCTCCTAGAAGTTTCTTCCACTTCACCAGACCTGCCTCGCAGCAGCCTTCAGCTTACCTTCCCTTTCTTATTCATTTCCTCTCTCTTGATATGCTTGTCCATCTCCCTCTTCCTCTGTATATTCCTCGTATTCCTTTTCCATTATTTGTATCTCACACTGTGTCTCTGCCTGTGTCTGACAGTCTGATTATTTCTCCTCCCTCTCGCACCCTCCCTCTTGTTTATATGTAGCTATACGTGGAATTTATCACAGTTTGAACATTGGCCGGTATGGCCTCCGTGGGACACATAGATAGTGGGTATGGGGAGAGGTGTGAATTTGTGACTGCTTTGCGTGCGTGTACATGTGAGAGTAGGTGTACGTGCATGCTGATGTGTGCGCGTACGTGGGCCTGGCATGTGTGTGTGTTGACCACGGAGGTATACCACGGGCCATTTGTACCGGCCCAGTGCGCCTACGAAATTGCCTCTGGGTGTGGGGGTGCTCACAATGTTCTGGACCATTAGCTCAAATAAGTCACAGCCAAAACTCTTAGTATCTGTCTCACTGGCCAAATGACAAACTGTACATCCTCCTAAATCCTCGCTGCTACCAAACAGGCAGCGAGGGAGAGGGAAAAAGAAACGGACAAAGGAAAGGATTTCTGAGGCAGATGTCTCTCCAAAATATAATGCTCTAATTACTCTGCGGGGGCGATGGGGCTTTGTGCTCTCCCAAAAATGTGACACACACCCATACATACGTTATTTATGTTCATTTGTTAACATCCCTGTGTCTGTCTATATTCTTTTAGAAATACAGATGTTAGTAAAAAAAAACACTAAACTTTGTTAGACTCCTTTCTGTTATTTTGTGCAAGCTCAATCTCTGTTAAAAACGCAAAACATGGATCTGATTTGTCAGAGGGACTTTACAATCTGTAAAACATCTGTCCTTACAACCTCCACTTCGTCTGTTGGCATTCATCCTCAGTATGTCTTTTTGTAACATGGGGTTATCATTCTCAGCAGTAAGGTATTATTTTCCATATGTTTATGTCGCAATAACACGTCAGGCATATGCAAATATTCTGCAGCTTCTTGAGCTTTTTCCTAATTTTATACTTCTTGCTAGTTGATTTTTTTTTTTCCTTTGTAAAAGACTGGTCCACCACACAGCCACTGCCAGGACAAAATCCCTAAATATTCAATGGAGAGACACACACACACACACACACACACACACACACACACACACACACACACACACACACACACACACACACACACACACACACACACACACACACACACGTCAGGGATCAAGATACACGTAAAACTAGGGCATAGTGTAAATCATAAAATAAAGACATCCTTCATGTGCACACACACATCCATATACCCACGCAGATATGCACTAGCCACTATTTGGAGCCACAGCTCTCTTTCATTGTTTATTCAGCCATTCTGCCTTTTTTCTGTTGTTCTTTAATTCATTTTTCATCTGCTCATCATGGATGTGTGTCTGGGGCAACAGGCACGGCAAGTGCTGCCCTCTGTAAGGATATTGTATTACTCTCGTGCAGAGACAGCACACACACACACACAAAGTCTCAGATTCATGGGGAAAAATACACTAGTGTGCACATTCTCACTCAAACAAACCGTCCTCTAGAGTAAATCAAGTCTTGGAATTCTTGAAGGCACCCCGAGTCAGACACAAGACTTTGTTTTATTCATCTTCTTATCCCCACCCGGTTCTTCCCTCGTTCTTCACCTCCTCATGTCAATTTTGCATGCGTGTACTCTTCCTTGCTGCGACCCTTCACCTGACTCTCCTCGCCGATCAGAGTTGAATTTGAATCCCCCTCTTGGGGACACACGCAAGCACACAGCTCAATAAAAATAACACATCCCCCCCAAAAAAAGAAAAAAAATGGAGAGAACACCTGAAGCATGTTTCATCCAGTTTCATCACATCACACCATAACGTTGCTTGATGTGTGTGTGTCCAGGATGTTTGGCTTGGGTTGTATCTGGGTGCTTGTACAGTATGTTGTACATCACTATCCCTCCAGTTATTAGAAAGACTTATACTAACCAGAAGCCTCTCGTACCTCAAATTGTGTCTCCTACCAGTGTGAAAAATTTAAGAGAGAGAAGATGATCTTTCAGGAGGAAAGTAGCTTCTTTGTATTTATTTCACACACTTTTAGAAGTACTGAGCTATAGTGTTGGCTCAACTGCCACCAACTTTCTTTATGAAAAAAAGAAAAGTTGTGTTGGTGAAAACAAAGAATTCCTGTTTTAGGTGTAACAAACAATGCCACCATGATTTAACCTGGATTATATAGTGTAAAAAAGAAGCTCTTTACAGGTATGACCCCAACTTAACAACCTCAGAGGGAACATAAAAGAGCTTGTGTTTAAGATGCTTCATGCCATGACAGCAGTATCTGTGCAGGAGAGATACAGGCTGTAACAAACTCCTCTTCCCACCTGTGCAAGTGTATAAATGACACCTGCACCACAACAGCCTTGACCAAAGCTGCTGAAAACACTCAAGAAAACAATTTACAGCAAATAAAGTGGAGGAGATACAGTGGGATTAACTGTGTTCAGAGGTTGTAATGGTTTTGTGTCAGTCTTGACTTAAACTGCCTTCACATGATGAGGGAGTGTAATCTAGTTTTACAGTTTCAGGTGCGTTGTGATGTTTAGCTGAGCTCGCCATTCATTCAGTAGGCTTGCTCCATTTGCAAGATTTCGAAGGTGTTTTCAATAGCACTCGAGTGTACTGTCTACAGGGGCCTTTAGAAATCGAATAAATACAAAGTAGAAGTAAATGTGTTCAAAAATAGCCAAAACTACAGCCAGTATGGTTTAAAATTTGCTAAAAACTGGAGCAACCCAATGACTGGGTGGTTAAGGAAGAGTCCCTGGTTTAAATCCCAGCAGGTGTGGACCTTTTACTACATGTCACTCCCCTACTCTTCCCAACACTTCCTGTCTCATTTCCTCTCACTATTTTATTTCTAATGAAGGTAAAATGGTCAAAAATATAGCTCTGAAAAAGAAAGAAAAAAAAAAAACTGCCATTGCATTTAAGTTGCAAACCATCCTAACATACAGCACTATGGAAATTGATATGATTGTGTGGCTTCCTCCCTACAATACAATCTTCCCACAGTTTAAAAAAAAAAGTTTGGGCAACATGAAAATATATTGATATAACAAAATACAATAACAGCCAAATACTATAGCGACCATCAGATATTTTCCCACTACTGCAACTGTTTAATGGCCGTGTTGCACTTAATATTTCATTTTCTCAGGTGTTTCATAGACTTGTATTGATTAACCATTGTACAACTGATTTGAAGAAAATGTCTTACATCAAGATATACAATTACAAACATAGTAATACAGAATTATAATAAGATTTCCCACTTTTAGTTGTTTAATTGCATTATGGGAGTCTGTTCCTACATTACACAAAAATACAGTGAATTTACAAAGTGGCTTCGGTTTGTGATCGCAAAAGCTGGCAGTATTCAAACACAACAGGTTGTTTGTGATACCTAGAGATTGAAGTGAACAGTTTACTTTGACAGCGACAGCATTGGCCATGTCTGATAAGACACAACAGAGAACAACATACAGAAACTCAAACTAAACACTTCAAGTCACAACTGAAACCACAAAGGTAAAGCTTCTAGCATTGGCCATGGATTTTGTTGTTTACTTGTTTTCCAGGAAATGCTCAGCACAGTGATGACTGCTTGTCAACTAAGATGTACAAAAACAAAAAGTGATCTCCAAAAACTAATATCAAATGAGTGGAAAATCTTTCTTGTAAAGCAATGCAATTGCAAAAGAATGTCGGTGAAGCGACAGACTCCCTCACTTGGAATGAATGAGCTATCACCAGAGAGTGCCACATTCAAATTCATTAAGTGTGATCCAGGCCTAAGAGGGAACTCAAGTGCTGAAGCACTGACATAGGAGGCAATCACATTAAGCCAGAGTTTTAACAGTTAAGACCTCTAACCAGAAAAACAGCTTTGGGTCGGAAAATGTGTGTAAAATAGTGAGTCGAACCCCAGCCTCCCCACCTCATTTGTCTTCGTCTCTCTGCCAATGGAACAATGGCTTTTGTTTAACCTTGTTTGATTTCCCTCTTAGCGCTGATCCCCTGACGAAGAGGGCTATTATTGGGCCTCTCAGAGAGGCATGTTTCACTAACGAGCGATCACTAATGAAGGCTTTGATGTAGGATTAATTACACTCCAAATTGAATGTCTAATTGCTTTTATTCCCTGCCGATGAAATATGCTCTGGCTGCCACTTCAATGCCATCTGTTGTAATTAGAAAGAGAGAGAGAGACAGAGAGGGGAGAGGGGGAGGAGGAGGAGGCCTAGGGCAGGAGATGGATTGTTAGGTGTAATAGATAAGACCTTTTTTTTTTTTTTTTTTTTTTGTCAGCAACGTTTATTCTTTTGTCCTATTTACATATTATGTCTTTTGCATTACATTTTCTTCCTCTTTCCTGTCGCCTCCCTTCCTTGTCCTCACCTCCTGTCCCTCCGTCCTGCTGTGCCTTTGCTTCCACCTCTCTGATAGATGATATGAGGTTATCTGTTTCCCCTGCTAATTGTATCCTCTGATGAGTTTAGGCAAACACATTAGCTAATTGCATTTGTGCCTCTCAGACACCGCTTGATTGATAAAGTGCATATGATGCTGAATCATTGCACTGTTTGGTGGTTATTCATCTAAATGGCAGTCTACATTAACATGGGCGTACACACACACACACACACACACACACACACACACACACACACACACACACACACACACACACACACACACACACACACACACACACACACACACACACACACACAGAGAGAGCGAGAAATGACAGTGTGATTGATGTTGTATTTTAAGAGATTATTTCTGATCTTATTAGAAAAACATTGATTTCTGTTTTGATTCGGTGATGTTTGATTACTGTAAGCAATTTGGATGGTGATGTTTCCACAGCTCTGACTGTACGGTGAGGCAAAGCCTTAAATTCAAATTCAAATGAGCATGTTTCACTATGGCCTCCTTTGTTAGTTATGCATCTCCGCTCATTTACTTGTTGCTAGGGTATGTCATGTGTCGGTCAAAGTAACCATTCAAAGTTTACACAATCACCTTGCAACCCTCTAAAATGGATAATAATAATAATAATAATAATAATAATAATAATAATAATAATACAGTGTTTTCCATTGGTTGGGTGTCTACTTATTGTGGTGGGTGGCACAGTGTGTAAGAAATGTGAAGATGGGAGTCATATAGTTTAGCAATTTCGGCTAGGCCCGCTGTGGCAGTCCATCCGAAAATATTGTAGGCCTAACTATGTTATTTACCTAATTTATGAGCACCTGTTTCTTTTCAGTTCAGTTTGAGAGTCTCTGCTGTGTTTTACAGACATTGACGATGCACAAGTTTTTGTCCTCTGATCTCTGCGTGTTTCACGAAGGGCGAAAATCAACCCTCAACACACACACACACACACAGTGTGGAGCAGACACAGGTGGACGTGAGCGAGGGGAGATTGTCCACTCATTAATCGATCGCGTTGTTCTCAAAGACAGATTAAAAAATGAACAAATAAAAAAAATGCTGAAATGGATTGCCAAGCATAATTTGGCGGCTGTCAATACACCTTGGCAGCCCGCCCAAGTAAAGTCTATGTGTGGGAAACACTGATAATAATATAACAGACAGATGGACTTTACTCACTCCATTCAGCTCCATTTATAGTACATCCTGATTACTAAGCTGCTACACCAACATATAATTGTGATGTCATTTGTGCCATTCGGTTGAACTTGCAGGATCTTGACTTAAGCAATGTTTCTTTTTAGGTTTGCTCATTTTTAAAGCTCTGTTTTGACATGTTGCCTTTTTATTTGATAGTGACAAACAGGACATGTGAAGAGAGAGCGATGTGTACGATGTGCAACAAAACTCCTCAGCCAGAATCAAACCAGGGAGGTTGCTATTACATGGTATGTTTCTTGACCACACGACCAGCGGCCACCTTGTACTTACTAAAATCCTGTGATGAGTTTTTACACAAAAGCTGACACCAAGAGCTTTGACCAGGTGTTAGGTTCATTTCATCCTCTTGACTTTTGTTCTTCTCTTATTGACAGTTCACTTTAAACCCCCTTAAAAACACACACACACACACACACACACACACATCTGGCGTATGCCGTCATTATGACAATACAGTAGCGCATGTAGAGGGCCAATAGGTGGGCCAAAAGCCTATTATGTTTTGTAATAGTATTATGTTCTTGAGCTTGCATTAGCATCCCAGTGAATGGACGTGTGGCAGGTGCGCTTTGTAGCAGCACTCTGCCTCTGTCCAATAAGACAATGACACAATATGACAAGAAACAACGCTGGTTGCCAGCAATTGTCCTCACAGAAAAGATGACACAGTTGTCAATACTCATGCTCTGTGTGTGTGCGTGCGTGCGTGTGTGCGCGCGCGTGTGCGTGCGCGCGCGTCTGTCTGTGTGTGTGTGTGTGTGTGTGTGTGCACGTCTGTCTGTGTGTGTGTGTGTGTGTGTGTTAGAAGGACTCCCCGAGGAGCAAATGGCTTTAAGCAACACAAGCGCCTGATCAATACATCAATATTCAGCTTAGGAGGTCTGACGACACACACATTTTATGCACACACTCGCAAACACTCAAGCACATAAGCGCGCGCACATTTAGGCCCAGAAATACACACACACAAACACACGCGCTTCGAGCTCTGCTGTGTGTGACCCTTGGCTAATCAATTTTTCGCCACATGATAGGGACGCCACGCGCCGCCGTCGCCACCGCTGCATCGTTAGACAGTGACACGCACACTCAAACCCCAACACACGCACTATTGTTGGCGTTATAAAAGATTATAGTCTACAAAGACAAAGATGGATGTGATTAACATCTTGTCCATTCTTTGCTTGAGACAAATATGCACACACATATACACACATGCACACACTTGGATCTCCTGACTTCACCCCTGCAGCTACAGCATATTGGATGGATGTGGGCTTATGGCAGCGTGTGTATTGTGCTTATTGTTATTCTAATGACTGACTGAAACAACAGTATGGAAACCAGGGGAGATGGAGCTTGTGTCTTCAGATAATCCGACTGTCCGCCCTCTACACACAACCAATTGGTCACAGTTAGGGGCCTGCCAAGTTAGATAGCACACACCGCATGTGTGTGCTGAGTTGTATGATTTTGGGTGGGTACAAGAAAGGGAGAGTGGGGGTGGGGGTTGACCTGGCATGAATGAGTCCCCAACTACGCTTATAACCAAGTAATTGTCTGTATATCTACATACAACCATGATGATATATATTTATTATCTATATCCATACACAAACAGTATATACAGTGTATATATACAAATGTTAAATATAATGGATGGATTGACTCGAATTATTATTTCTACAAATATTGTCATGTTTGCTCAGGATTAGCAACAGAAGTACTTTCATAAAAACTTTGACTCTGTTTATTTCAATTGAATTTTAGTGTTGTGAGCATAAGAAGAAGGTTGCTTTGATGACCGCCATGTTGCAGTGGAGGCAGGATAGCTCATATCCTGTACAAACAAAAAATAAACTATCTGCTCTGTTAAATACCAGAAGTGAGTGAGAGATTGTATTTATCCATGTTATTTTTTTGTAATTTGGGCGAGCCGGCCTTTGATCTCAACCATTTTGGTTTTAATTGCTTCGTGCTATTATGAAGTAGATTCTAAACTTGGCTCTATTGAACCATCTATTTCTCCCTGTGTCTCCCTACTACACACACAAACACACACACACACACACACACACACACACACACACACACACACACACACACACACACACACACACACACACACACACACACACACACACACACAGTATACTCTGTACACAAGCCCATCCAGTGAAGTAAACATAATTTAATTGCATATCTGGCTAACACGATTCAATTACACAGAGGCATTTAAACCGATCACTCCCATGGTCTTCATTCATATCAGTGACATCATTCTGACCATTTGTGGCACCACTTAGACAGTAATGAGCCAAATGAAAACGGAAATGTGGCACTGAGAACATCACAACAGGCTGTGGAGGGTTAACGAGTTAAATGGGGGTTCTGTTTTTATTGTTCCAATTAATTGACTCCTGCATCTCAGGCAAACAAACAAATAGATGAGGGCTGCATTAACTAGGTTGTTGAGCACTTTCATAACCTAAAAAGCGGCGCTAATGTCAAAGAAAGCTTCTGATGTAAAAGTGATAAGCTGTACTGTGTAGAGCATAAATTTAAGTGAGATGATCAAGAGTCATTTGACTTTGTCCATGATGTAAGCCCGAGGATAAAGATGTAAAATGAACCACATCCAGTAAACAACTCGGCCTGAAATGAGGCTCAGTAGACAAGAGTTTTAGTGTAATTCATTTTTCTTTTTTTTTATGCTTTGATGTTTAAATACAATTTGAATTCTGGCCACAGCACTGGTCTCTGAACTTCCCCCATGTTGTCAAGAAAATGTATTGTTTTGTGGTTGATGTCTTGACCTTAGTTAGCATACAGATACACACAGAATGGCTGAGCGAGAGCATGGAAAAAGTATCTCAGCTGTCCGCCAGACTTTAAAATGGCAACAGTTATTAACTTTGAAATGTTAAAAGGCAGTGCAGTATGCAAAGTTGCCGTACACTAAGTGGTTCCATCACTTAAGTGAAAGTTAATTGTACCCTGCATGCATCCTGTGTGTATGGCCTGTGGATACACAGTACTTCATTTTCCACTGTGATTCATCCGCCTGTGTGAAAAACTCAAAAACAGCATGAGGTGATATTGGAGTAATAAGAAAAACAAAGCATACAACCTCAGGACTAATCCACTGATTCCCGTAAGGGGAGAGGCTGATTGGAATGGCTGAAAAGTAATGAAAATAATTCTTTAAAGGTTTAACCTTTTTACAGGGTTTAACCTCTCAGAGGTCACCAGACATGAGCTTCATTCCTAAGAGAGCGCCTCTGTGTTTTATTTACGGGGCAAGGTGAATAATCTTGTACCGTTTTCTGTGACCCACTGCTTTTCTGAAAACGCTCGGTATTTATATGCAACATATACCCGTAGCTACCAATACCAAAACAGTAAACATGTAAATAGATTCCTATGAGATTTGTTTATGTGTAAAAGAAAAAAAAGAGGGATTAGTGTTGTAAAAGACTGCATTTATTGCTTATATTATTTTTACATCAAAGTTGAAAAAAAAATATGCAACTATAGCCCCATACAAACGGGATTAATATTGCAGCTACAGGAGGATAATGTAATATTCCCTGCGGTCTACAGCAATTTGACTCATATTTCCACATAGGTCTGTAATTAGTGTGACTCACCGGATGGAGATGTTGATAAAGCTGCTGTTGGCTGACTATTTCTGTCGACATTCTCCTTTTCCTCTGTGTTATGTTACAGTTTTTAAAATGTCTTTTGCAATGGGAAACAACAACAACAACAACTTCAGAGCTAGAAACCTACACGCCTGTTTTGGAAGTTTGCATCATGCAGCGAGGGTGGCCTGTTTGGTTCTTTTTTATATGTTGAGGGGATTTAGCCATTTTACCAGCACGGCTCATTTCTACATGTGCCATTTTTTTTGCCAAAACAAGTTCCCCCGACACTATTATGCAAAGATACCATTGCTGCATCCTGAGCTATGCACCACCCAAGACAATAGTGATTGTGATTGGTTTAAAGAAATACGAACAATCCAGAGCGTTTTTCACCCCCCATAGCCGAATGTTACACCCATATACTGTATGTGTTGATGTTGAGCATACACCATCAGATGGGGAAAAACATTTTTGACCCGCACTATTTTGACACAAAAGCTGAATTTCGCACTGAGCTGATAGAATACAAGGAAAGCAGATCGTCCAACTGAAAAACTAAGATTGATTTTAAAATACCAGGATGACTCATGAGTTTGCTGAAAGATAGTACTTAACTTCATCTGTAATAATTGCTGGGGAGTTGGCAAAATAATCCTCTGATATATGCTACAGACTATGTAAAAATAACTGACTAGGGTAGGAAATATCGAAATCACCCCACCTGGTGAAATGAATCTAATCCAAATGGTGCTTAAGTATGCTTTATATTGACATTTGATTCAGAAAAAGGAATCTAATTAGAAACAAACAAAAAAGATATGATCTAAACGAACAATTTTTTTATCACTCAGCTCTCATTCTCCAAGAATTTACTTTTTCTGATTCAGCACTTTGAGCTAAATTTTGGGTTGTGCAAACTAAACCTCTGACTTTAGTGAGTCAAGGGCCATCCAAAAGAACCAGACAAAACACATAATACACCGAAATCTCTGCTTTTAATTGGGTTTATGTAAGCCATAAGCTTACAGGCATACTGCATGGTTTCATGCTTTCTTCCTGGCTTTTGAGGACTAAACTCTAAGGCATTGGAACATCAGTTGAACTATGTTTTTTTAGTTTCAGTACATCACTTGCCCAATCACATGGCTCCTTTCACTTTAAAGTTCCATCAAAAGATTTCCTTTGATATATTTTGATGTATGGGTCAGCCTGTGCCCAGGCCTTTCAAGGTGGAAAAGAGAAGTATATGTTTTTCAAACTTCACACATCACAGATGAGACTGCTGCTCCATTCATTCACATTTGCTTGAACTCCTGTAAGACAGGGCCAGATATCAAAAAAGGAATAATTTCTCCCCTTTTTTTTTTTCCTGCTCTAAGTTTGCAACCTGACATATGGTTTTGAGTAGACCAGTATTGTTGGGTATAGCCTTCATATAATCTGACACAAAGATGTCTGTATGCTTTTCTGGGAAATTTTACTCAAGTTGTCACATCATCAGAAAAGAACACAAACAGATGAATCAAATTAAAAGATTTTGAGACCAGGAACTGAGGTGAAGAAGAGGACAAAGAAGAAGAAGAAAAAGAGAATGATGGTGGAAAAAAAAAAATCACCAGAGAGGACAATGGAACCATTAAAACCTCGTAAATGAAGTGGTGAGTGAAAAGAGGCATATCTAGTATCAGTCAAGGAAACTATACTGTATGAGCATTTTTACCAACAGTTCAGACGGGGCTGACTGCACAGAGGCCAATCAGCTATTTTAATCCTCTGTCAACGCAAAAGCAATGTTGCACAAGCTATTTAAAGTTATATTTTACTGTTTTGAATTCTAATAGCGGTGCACAAAACCACAGTCAGTAACATTCAGTAATTACAGGCCATTAAAAATAGATCATAAAAGCTCCGTATAATTATACTGATTTCAACAGTAATCCGAAGCTAAACTTGCTTTTGGCTTTCATGTGTCTCCATCATCACTTCTATTATATCCGACATTTCATCCATCTTTCAACTTTCGTCTGAATATCACCGAGGATGTGACCAGTGGAAAAATATGGATCGCAATGTCCATAATGTGTCCCCTTACATGTATTAATCAACTCTATTGACCTCACTTTCCCTCCGCACGCCACTCCGATTGTTTGTTTACCATTAGGGCCGAGTGTCTCGCTTGTTCAATAGCCCACCTCCATCTGCATTTAAACAATGAAACTATCAGCTAGGTAACAAGAGTGGGGACAGCAGCTCAATACTGCTATGAGAGGTCTCCAATAATCAGCCGGGTTGGAGGCAGGCGGGACGCAGGCAAATACAAGCAAGCGGTATTGACAGGCGCGGGTTGCTTTCAATCAGGTTATATCTACTGGCAGGGAAATCGGCCTCACTCTGCGTGGACACAGAATTATCACTGATGAAGACATCAGTTGGAGACAGACGGTAAGGGAATATGATGAGAGGGGAAATAAGGGAAGAGGGGGAGAGGAAGGTGTATTTTTATCAAATAAGACTGGGATACAAGCATTAAAAGATAATCTGGTTACAAATTGCTTCATATTTTTTTTCATAATTCTAATTAGTTTGAAGCAATTATTGTAACTTTCAATCTTAAATATCCACTGCAGTTTGAATATCGAATTGTTGACTCAATGTTGACCAAATCTACCTGCTGTTGCTGTTCACACAGTTTCCATGGTGCACACGGCTACTGAAGACTTTCTAGCAGTACAGTTGTCGTTAGTTTTTGGCCTTGCAGAAAAATATAGCAATTTTGAAAATCTAGCTGAACTGTTGTCTTCGTTTTAGCTTGGCCCCTTTCTGTTTGCTGTAACCATGTCAGCGTGTCCCGACATCTCTGTTAGTTTGCAAAACAATTTTTCCTAACCATTTCTCTTTAGGAAAAAGTAAAACTTTATTTTCTGTAGCTGCAATTAGAATTAAGCAAAACGTTTGCTCTTATTGGAAACTCGCATCAAAAAAAATAAATGTTGTGTCCGTCAGAGCAGTGGTGGTGACCGAAAACTGGAGGGGCCGCCTTGGAATATTGGAGAGATGGGATCAGTTCAAGCCTGATTGCAACGCGCACACACACCACACACACACACACACACACACACACACACACACACACACACACACACACACACACACACACACACACACACACACACACACACACACACACACACACACACGTGTACAGACACACTTCAAACCCCAGTGGTATCGGAGCAGCCAACACATCATTTACATAATCAGTTCTTGTTAGATGCTGGGCTTCCTTGTTTTGGTAAAATATGTTTAACCTCATCACACACACATATGCACACACACTAGAACCTCGCCACGCAGCGCTGTGCTTGGGTCATATTAAGGTCACAAGTAAATTGGCTGAGGGCAGCAGGCCTCACAGCTCCTAGTTTATAGAGGCAAATTAATTAGTGGGCCATGCAGCACTGTGAAGTCAACACATTACTGAAGCAGCTCACAGCAACTGATGGCAAAAGGATGTCTAAATATTACGAAATATAATATTTCTACTCATTATTCTGCCCTGGAGCAGGGGTCACGGGTGGGAGACAGAATATAGTCCGAAGTAAAAGTCTAAATTACATTGGAAAATTCTAAAATGCTAAATGAAAATGTCCATTTGTTTACTATGTTTTCACATCCCTGTCAGCTGTGTTTCTCTTCCAAAAAAAATGAAGAAATGACAGAATAATAAATAAACGTCAGTTCTAATAAGTTCTAAATAGCTGTCATTTATCAAGATTACATGTAAATCAGTCACTTTTTTCAGCTCTTAAAATGTGAGAATGTATTCTACTTAATTGTAAATAAAATATCTTTGGATTTTGGACAGTTGGTCACACAAAACATACAGTTGGTACAATGTAACACTGTAGATACTGAATGATTATTAATAAAACCAAATCAACAGAATAACTCTCAACACTTGAAGCCATACAATAGACTCTGGTTTAGTTTGTGAACAATCGAAAGCCACATACAGTCTATACACACACACACACACACACACACACACACACACACACACACACACACACACACACACACACACACACACACACACACACACACACACACACACACACACATATTCTTGCCCTTTATTCTACTCAGTGCTCTTTTGACTGCTGAATCATCAACAGGAGAGAAACTCCCACCGCAGCCGCTGTCAGTCAGTGCAGCACAATTCAGGCAGTGACGGGGGAACAGTTGGCAGCTTGGGGGCCTCGGGCCAACCCCGACCATATGGCAGACGCTGTAGTACCGCTGTGTCATACTCTGGCAAGTTTTAACGACCAATTAGGCTCATTAGGCCTTGATTAGAGACGGTGAAGTCTGGGGGAGTCGCCAAGGGAGAGGAAAGGGGTGGAGGGGGGCTGACGGTGATGACTTATCAGGGAGAGAAGATGGTGGGGAGTATGAATCAGTAATGATGTGCTCTCCCTGCATGAAAGATTAGGAACAGGTGGTCTTGCCTTTAAACAGATTGGCCAGTCAAATTCAGGCAAACGCCTTGATCGTGTATTGATGTTGCTTATTAAATCCCGTCTGATCAGGAGATGGAGACGGACGAGATGAGATGGGCCAAAGACGGGGATTTGGATTTTGAGGTGTCTTGTATTGGTGAAAGTCAGTTCTCCAGCTTCCACCTGTCTTCTTACACTGATGTTGTGATTTTGACAAAATATTCGATTATGATACATCTCAGCACAACTCTGTCTCCAACAGATCACCTTTATATACAGCAGAATTGCAACCCAATTATGTTTCCTATTGAGAAATGATGAAGAATTAACCCTTGTGTTGTCCTTGGGTCAAAATGACCCACAGCTGTGTTCAACCAAGTTCTATCTTATTTCTATATTTTTATATTTTGGGGGATTTTTTTGGTTTAAAGAAACCCTCACAGCATCCCTGTCACCAATGATCCCGTAGGATAACACAAGGGTTAAGCACGTCTCAAATAGGTTGCTCCTCGGTACAGTCTACTGTCGAAAAATGTCTCGTCATTGAGTCCTTAATTTCGATAACTATAAAACATGTGTTTTGTTTCAAAGCACATACCTTTTGCTACGTTTACACAGGACTAAATCTCATCAGTGTCAGTGAAACTTCTAAACTGTATGAAAACTAAAGATTAAAATGGATTTGATAGACTTTGGTCATTTAAAAAATAAATAAATTCAGGAGCTGTCAAGTTATTAGTATCAAAAACCTTTGAACAATACTGAGCCCTCGTAATATGTTCACTGATAATGTGTTTCTTTCAGCCAAAATATGTTATCTTGCAGTACAATAGACAAGAATATGATTCAACTTTTTTTTTATGGTTAGGTGTGTTTAGGTTGAGAGCACCTGATTATCACATTCCAGTTGTATATAAATGTAATTTATAGCAGACAGGTGTGCTCTGCAATATAATCTGGTGTCAAAGTTACACTTTTTGGCCCAGTGGGCAGCCAACTCATTCATATAATTAACTGTGGGATATCTCAGTAATTTCTGATCAGATATTAACAATAATTGAGGAAATGATGCAGATCACCTTTGTATTTTAGCCCTACCAAATTTATATCAAATTGCCTAAAGACAGATGTTACAATAACATGGAAAAACAAAGTGGTCGGCCTAATTTATAAGGGAAAATCAATTTCATGTCACCTTGAAATTGTCTCTGGAGGTATTCATGTGTTTTGAATTGGCTCGAGATATGATGGTGCCTTAGATTTTTGCCAAATACAGGGGAGGTTGAAGCGAATTAGGCAGAGACCGAGTAAACGGGTGAGAGAGTGAGTGAATGAATCATAAGCTGAGTAACTGAGGTGAGTAAAGCATGTCAGAGTGAGTGAGTGAGAAAACACAAAAAAGCACACAGTATTAGATATAAAAAGGACCATAATAAGAGAATAATGTACCGTGCCCCCCCTTCACATTTTATCCCTCCAGACAACATCTGGGTATTTTTTTCCTTCTCTTGTTTATCTCATTGTTTTTATGTTTCATATCACTATCGTTAGACTGACCCAGCAAAACAAACCATCAACATGCATGGGAATATGTTTTTGACTGATAGAAAACAAGTTAAGAGTCCCTAACTGCCAATCACGATCATCTCTGGACATTTAACAGCAGAGGCTATGTTGTTGTGTGTGAGTGCACTGCAGGGGATTAGAGCTCTAATGATAATTCTACATATGGTGGCTGCATAAACCTGCCTGAGCACTGAGATCATAAATCCAATCTGACGATGTTAATCCTTTTGCCAGATGAGGAATTAATACCAAATGTTATGCAGTGGTCAGAAACAGAAGATGTCTTTGTGGTGGCGTGATCATGAGGAAGAGAATGTTTACCAATCACAGATGAAACCGGACAGTGAGATGAATTTGTTATATTTTTTTCCCTTTTAATTTACCAAATCATTGATTATGATATTTAATTCAGACTATTATCTTTAAAAAAAAAAAATTCTATATCCATATGTCTGTATTTCAGCTGCCTCCAACGTTTGCACCCAATAGGGTATTTTTATATATATATATATTTTTTTTTATTGTGTTAAGTCACCCTGCACTAATCCTACAGTGTTGTTATTAAGCTCAGGGCCATGGAAATGGACAGGGTGTAAGACATGCAGAGTGCATATAAACCAGATTAGCACTGAAACACCCCCACAAACATTGTTGCCATATTCAAATTCATATTTATATCTGTGTCCTACTCAATAGGCTGTTCTGCTGTTGTGCAGATAGTGTAAAAGTAAAAAAAAAAATAAAGAAAAATGCTGGTGAGTTTTTTTTTTTTTTTAAAGGAACAATTGTACATAAAAGTGTTTGAGAATGTGAAGGAAAATAGAGCATTTGGAGAGCATGGTGCACAAGGTTGCAGAGAAAAACAATGAGGGAAGGATGACATAAAGGGTTGAGGCTGTTATTAACGGAATCAGATAATAATGACAGGCTACAGATTTCAAAAGAGAAAGATTGAAAAAAAGTGGCTCAGTGAGAGTAGTAGAGCAGGGTTATCGTTCAGAGAGAGAGCAAGATTAAGAGTCAGAGAGAATGATAAAGAGAGAAAGAGTTGGGAATTCAGTGTTAGGTGAAAGAGAGGAAGAGTCAGAGATAGAAATTCAGAGGGAGAAAAAAAAAATGCCTGAGAGATCCAGAGAAAGAAGTTCAGAAAGACAATCAGAATCGGAGAGAGACGTTGAGGGAAGCTGAGAGTGTCTCAGAAAAAGAGAGAGAGAGGGGGAGAGAGACTTTCAGAGAGAGAGAGAGAGAGGGAGGGAGCTCCAGATCCAGTGTTTGACATTTCACCTTGCTCAGTTGATAAGGGGTGTCACCCTCTGGTCCTCAGGGCTTTGACTGCTGTCTGCAGTCATCACCCCTCCCCAGCACAGGAAACTATTGATCAACCAGACAGCGCTGCCTTGGCTCGTGCGTGTGCGTGCGTGCGTGCGTGTGCGCGTGTGTGCGTGTGTGTGTGTGTGTGTGTGTGTGTGTGTGTGTGTGCGTGCGTGTGTGTTCGTATGTTCGTGTGTGTGTGTGTGTGTGTGTGTGCTTTGCTGTTAGGTTGGTTAAGATATATGCATGGCGTGTCTATGTGTGAATTAGAGATGTGTGTGCCTGAATCTATTTATTTGTTTTAGGACTTAAACAGCAGAATCTGTATCGAAGGTGCTCAGAGTCCGTCCTGAGCACCTCCCTCTGTCTGTCCTGCTCTCCGTGACGTTTTAACTTATTTCATTATTTGTAGGAAGTCCATTACGGTTCTGTGGCTTTGGCTGAGTGGCGTGAGAGATCACAGGGCTAAGAGACAGAGACTGCCATTAAAACGCCTCAGTACTCACAGCGGTGTGAAGAATGGCTTCACACACTCGGACGTACAGTACTTAGATTCAACAACAGTGAAACAGTGTGCTCCAAAAAATTCAGTTATTGCTCCTTTTCTCTTTGATCCCACCCTTTTTGTGCTATATTTAATATATATAAGTGGGGAAATTATTGTGGAATTTACTTATCTTGTGATCAAGCAAGGCATTTAACCCCACACTGTTTGAGAGACTTTGAAGTAAACTGTGGCTGTACTCTCCCCCCACCTACTTGTGCAACACTACAGAAAACCTTAGCTGTATGAAGCTTAGCTGTTTGAAGAACTGCATTTGGACATATGTTATCTGGAAATAAATATGTGGTTTCCATTTATTCATCTCCAGTGCAAAGAGAGTGATCAGTAAGGGTGGGAGAAATAAATAAATATATATATATTTTTTTAAATGTAAACTTTTTTTTTCTTTTAAATCATTTAATTTAAGTGTCGTGATTCTTTGTTTTCAGATTTTTTTTTTAAATAGATTTTAATTCCTGAATCCATATGTAATTTATATATAATACAAATAACAAAAGCTGACAGTTACCCTGGGAGGTAGCTGGTTAGCCTGTTAGCATCATCAAGCAAACCAGAGAGCTCCAAGTTAAGTTTGTTTAGCGTTCTGCCCGAAACGAGCCTGGTGCTTCAGACTAAAAGCACTAGTGGTTATACTTTGATTAATTTTATTACAACTGTACTTTGTATTTAAATTGATAACAACAGTACTTTATTTGAAACAGCACTTTATTTAACTACATTATAACGATACAGATCCAAGTTTATGATGCTGCTGAAATAACATTCAGACAGACTGAAATTGATGAGTACTGTTTTTGGAAATATGACTCATGGTATATACATTGTTCCTACAAAACTAAACTTTTTTCTATTGTCTTGTGTTTAAAAAAAAAAAGTAAACAAAAGTGTTATAAATTGTAACATGACAGGGTTTTGATTTTCCAAAGTGACAAAGCTGGCTGATGTTGTAACTTACTGGTAACAGGAGTAAACATTTGGTAATGTGTTGGCGTGTTTATTTTGCTGATTTTCAGCTGCCTTTAATTCGGTGAGATGAATAGTTGCTGGTGAATTACAGTCAACAGACAATTTCAAGAAACACAAATCAAACCAAATCTAGTATGTGCCTGGCTCCTCCACCTTTAACTCTTTCATACCATATTACACTGCCTCATTAAACACAGACAAATGAACACATGAAATGGGTTTCAAATTTAAATCATGGTGAATATGTGAAAATGATCGTTATGCTGATATTGTTTTAGAGGCTAAAATCCAGTATTGTACTATCCATGAGTTCATTTTCTAACACTGTGATTGTATTGTAGTTCGGCAGCATATGACATAAATCCCAAATTCCGAAAATCAATCCCTGCTTACAACTGTATGATCATTCAGTGATACATGAAAGGTGTCTCGATCTGCACTGTGATGGATTATTTTACCGAAGCAGGAAATTAGTCTCAAACCATCGGTTATGCTCCGGAAAACTGGCAGCCGCATTGTAAAGTATGTGATTTTTACTTAATGGCCTAAAACATGCAAAACTATGAGTGTGGTTTTCTGTGCTCACCAGAATCATAACACAAAACCTGCATTGTAAAACTGTATGAGCTCCGACACCGGCTGAACTTCTCAAACCAAACCTCAATGGCAACCTTAATTCTAACCGTAAACTATGTAATGACCTTGGCCTTCAACTTTACCTCAGAAATATCTCACAATTAACTCGGTCACAATAAGCAGCGACAAAAAAAAACGTTGGCTGTTTCTTCAAATCCTATTACACGAGCTCATTTGGTCCTCACAAAGGTAGATGTTAAGGAGCACACACACATATATAAACACCAGCATTGGGGGAAATAAATGATGCACCTGCATGCAGCATTGAAAATTCCTGCGGAGTTGAATGGATGCAAGGGCCGTCTACGCTCTGCATTCATCGTGTGGCTCAGGGGAGAAGGAGAGGAAAGAGAGTGAATAAAATGTGGGCAAGCACAGATTCATGTTAAAAATGACACAATTAGTTCAACTCTGAAGTGCGTGTTAGTCGCGCATGGCTTCCCTTCTTAGACTCACATGAGGTGATCAGACAGGCAAATACTCCCAGGGCCTGGATGTATAGTCAAATGAAACACACTCCTATGCACACGTACACACTCGCACAAACAACAAAAGTGCAGGAACACGCTTAATACAGTAACACAGAAGCAGCGTGCGAAAATATAATCACACATTGCCTCTCTATCTCATGTAGACTTGCATAAACAGGACTAAAAGCTCCACACTCTGTTATTTTTGATACAAAATTCGGTGGGAGAAAAAAAAAAAACATTTCTCCACTCACAACACAGCCCATGAAAATAATGCAGTAACTACAGTAAATCACTCTGCTGGTGTGGAAAACACTGCTCTAATTTCAAAGCCTCTTGCACTGAAAAATTGATCTTTATTTTCAGGGCAATGCACTTTGAAACAAAAGGGAAAAAGGAACTTAATATGCAGGAAATGAAGAAATGAAAACTACAGTACACGGAGCACTTTGAGTTTGCTCTTTCAAAGCCGGGAGAAACGAGCGTTTGAATTTCCCACCCCCCCAAGAGATAGCAAGGGAAAGGCAGAGCCTGATTTTATTAATTTCATCTGTAGTTATGTTTCTCCTGAATAAAACATTAATACTCCCAGGAACAAGGGAATAACAGAAACAGAAAGAAAGACAGCTGCTTCTCTTTTAATTAGCAAGCACAACTCACTCTCGCTCTCTTCAGCCGTCCCAGCTAGCTATCTTTGTATTGCCCTTCAAGTGCTTCTCTGTCAATCAAGCCATCGTTCCCCTAACTAGAATGAAAGGGAACTCTTTGTCAACTTTAAAATCATAGCTTCCTACTTTATGATGACATCTTAAAGTTAAACTCCATAAATAGTGCTAAAGACTCTAATGGGCTGTGCAAGGACGGGAAATATGAAAATGAGTTTGTGGTCTGTGGAAACTTTGTTCATGTTTTCAGCTTGGACACAATTATTCTGGACAAATTCGCGTCTTATAAACAGCGATGGTGGGTGCGCACTGACTTCATCGCCTGTGTAATTCCATTCTTAACAGACTGCATTAGTGTAGAATTATCCTCACTGGATACAGCTTGAATTGATGCGTACAGGCCATCGAGACATATGGGAGCTCAGCTAAAGTCATCCAAATGATCAACTGTAGAGGAATTCACACCAAGGCAATTAATCCCAGAGGACATATTAAACAAAAGTGATAGTGATGCCACAGGAAATTGAAAAATACCATAACATGTGAGGTCATTATAAAGTCAGTGGTATTATTGAATTGTTACAGTGATGTTCATTATTACGAGTTGCTTATACCCCTGCCTGCTATCAATAAAACTCAACGGGTTCGGAGAATTTTACAGTCTCTTCACATTGCAGGTAGTAGCTAACATGCAGCCGGGCTAATAAAAAAAAAGCCCCTCTTCTCCAGAGGCCAAAGAACAATGTATGGAAATAGCAGGCTAATAGCGCTGCAAGGCGAATGCCCAAAATCCATAAGTTCCATCCTGGCATAAGAGAGATCTCAGAGATCATAATATTGAGCTATGGAATCAAGGGCCTTGAGAGCGCTTTTCAGGGGTGGTTGTGCCAGCTCCAACACGCTGTATATATACACACACACACACACACACACACACACACCGTATTCACTCATACACACGTATAGTCTCCTCTGCCTTGCCCCGGGGTGCAGCCAGTCTGAGATCACACTGGCAGGTTCACTTGTAAAGCTACAGCTTTAGGCTCTCAGACAGAGAAAACTACAGACGCTTTGCTGCTGCAGGTAGAAACACTGAGCGTGAAGAGTTTCATTCCAAAACAAGATATGCCCTGTTTGAAAATGTGTGACAAAATGATTGCTAGCATGAAAGTGTAACTCATATTTGAATCAGGCCAATGTTATTAGCTTTCTTTCGTGTTTTACCTATAGAAAAGTACCTTCAGACAAGGGCAAACATACAGTATACAGGAAAATAGACAGTATGTTTTGCTTGCTACATGTGTCTGATATATATATATATATACACTGTATATATATACACTGTGTATATGTATATATATATATATATATACTGTATGTGTATATATACTGCTTATATATATACTGTGTGTATATATATCTCATGTATAAATATATTTTTATCATTTTTATAGCTATATCTATCTAATAATAATGCAGATCTGCTCTGGGTACTCTTGATTTCTCTAACTGCATGGTTATTTTGTAAATCACATATCCGTATTCTTATGAAGTTTTCAGTCTCGTATTTTCAAGTAGCTTTGAATCTACGTTTAGCAAAGACCTAAACTAATGTGAGACCATTTTAGTTTAAAAAAGAAAATGTTAGAAAAGTTATTTCTGTTCGTTTTTCACCTCTGAAACGAAAAGAGAAGGCCTACTGGGGCGTGTTTTGGAGAGAGAGTGGGAGAGGAGGAAAATGGATGGAAGTCTGGGGCGCAACGAGGGTAAGAAAGTTCCACGAAGAGTGAAGGGCCTCTGTAATGATTGAGAGGGATTACCAGAAAACTCAGTGGACTGGGAAAGAGAGAGAGAGTCGGAGAAGGAGGTGGAGTAGAGAGAAAGTACTGTATGAAGGGCAGAAAGATGAGAAAGTGACAGGAGCTGGTGTGAGAGTGTGTGTTTAGGTTTGCAGGGGCTAATTCAGAAATAAATTGATTCAATCAGTAAATGAAGCCATGCGTGGGTTTTACACTGCTATAATGAAAATAATGCAGAATGCTTAAAGGGACACTGTGACATTTTAAGTTTGGGATATTTTTTCACTTCAAATCACAGCAGGGGCAAAAAGTTCCTCGAATAGGAGCTTAAGTTCTGCCCGCAAACTGCATCACTAATATGAACCATTTAGTAGCAACTTGCCACAAAGTAGCAAGACACAAACACGGGTGTTGCTCACGGAAAAAATATAA
The DNA here is from genome assembly GCF_029030835.1 of Brachyistius frenatus. Lineage (NCBI taxonomy): Eukaryota > Metazoa > Chordata > Actinopteri > Embiotocidae > Brachyistius > Brachyistius frenatus. Next base: position 2,209,216 of record NW_027210656.1, read on the forward strand.
CGATCACTCAAGTCAGAGCCAAAGAAAGTTACTTTACCACCAACTTTAGTGTGAACATAAGGTGATTTATAAAAGGTCTTATATTTAAGGTTGTCCAGCAAAACTGAAACGATCTGAACTTTTACTTTGCAAAACCAGCAGGAACATGGACTATTCAGAAGAAGAAAAAAACGCAAGGTTTCCTCAGAACATTGTTGCATATACTGAATTGTGTGGCTGCTGTAGGAAGGAAAAATAAAGTAAAATCAGAAAACCAAAAATGTTGGTTGTAATATTCTTGCTGACATGTGATGAAGGTTAAATAAAATGTATTTCAAATCTTGGGGTTTATTTTCCAATCTTGACTTTGACAAAAAATTATGTTTAATTGACAAAATACATATGAATAAAAATCTAAGAGTTTTCAGACTATCTTAATTTGGTGAGTAATGAATATGATTTTTTTTATTTTTATCAATATGATATTATGTCTCCTAATAGCTCAAGAGCCCTGATAGCAATCACAGCGCAAGTATTGTTTTTACAGCTTTATAGTATCTTCTTTTCTTTTAAAGAGTTCTGCACATTGTTTAATCAACCAGCTCTTCTCCATTTATCTGCTGTAGTTTACATATTGTACAACCCATTCCTGGAATGTATACCTAAATGCTTTGTCCTGTTTTAGTGTTGAACAGGGATGCTGGCAGCTTTGTGCAACACAGAAATAAAACTATTGAATGCTGGATATGTATCATCTCTGCCTCTCTGTGTCTTTGCTGTGGTCTGTGTGTTTCTGTGGTCTACCTATGCCTCCTATTGGTCTGATAGCTGCAGTCCACAACAATCTTGGTCCTTTCAGAGGAGACGGAGGTTGGGAGGGAGGGAAGGAGGGAGGGAGGTAGGGTGGGACGGAGTCAGAAAAGACAGATGAGAGACAGGGGAAAAGCAGGGGAGAAAGAGGGAGGAATGATGGTGAGTGACAGAGTGGGAGAGAATGAGGGGGAGAGGAAGAAAGGAGAAAGCCTGTGGGGGGAGAAGAGGGTGGGATAAGAAGAAATGGGATGGGAGGAGGCGCGGGGGGAGCGGTGGGGGGAAGGAAGATCTTATGAATGTTGACCACTGTCCCTCTACATAAATCTGCACATTAACTGCATCAAATGAGGCTCCCCATGTTTTCTCATCTTCTCCTCCCTCACTATGCCTTTTTTCTCTTTTACTCTCTGCTATACACACACACACACACACACACACACACACACACACACACACACACACACACACACACACACACACACACCACCCCCGGTCGCCATCCCGCATCTGATTGGGCGATGTCATTTATAATGTCTGTCCACATCAGGGGACATTGTAGGGACCTCAGTCCTAACAACACTTCCCCCTGTCACACCCCAGTGCCTGATGGGAAGAAATAAACCAACCGCCATGCAGCGGAGAAAGCGACAGTGTCACACAGCTAATATCGACTATGAATAATGGCACTTTGCTATTACAACTATTCTGGTCCGCATCTGGCTGAAAAACAATTGGGAATTGAAAAATCCAGAGGAGATGTTAATCTTCTTTCATAAACACAATGAACGCGACGTGAAGAGAAGTAAGGAGAGAAGGAAGGGTGCATTGTTGTTGGAGAATTCTTTTGGTTTCCCTGTATCCTTGGAAAGCCCACACAGGTGCAAAAAAAAAAAATCCAGCAGAAAAGAAACTTAGGACAACGTGAGCAAAATTCAAATTACACATAAGAATGTGAAATATTACAAGCAAATGTAAATGTATACGGATTTTATGAAAGGAAAACATATTGTGAAAACTATGACTGATACAGTGGAAAAGGACATTTTCTAAGACTTTATGCAAATACACTGTCACGCAACCAGCTTCATTATTCGAGTCAAATGCATCTAAAACATCATTTTATTCTTTCATTTTGTTAATTGGATTATTAATTATGATCAAGAAAAAATTGTGAAATATGATTTTATTTTTGATTATTTATGCATGCAGCTCGCAAAATAATCATTTATCGTGATTTATGTAAAATAAGAGTGTACATAAATAAATTAAGTAAATAATCTGAATAATCTCTCCTATTTCTTCATTAAAATTACTTGCATCTGAAACGTTACTTAATGCTACTCTACATTGTAAATTTGAAGGCCTTATGAAGAAGTTTTTATAATGAGCATAAAATATACTATATATATATATATATATATATATAAATACTATATATATATATATACACACATACATACATACATATTTATATATGTATATATATACTGCACATTGTTTTATCAATCAGCTATAATATATATATATATATGCGTGCATATTTTTTTGCGGGTAGTGCATATGCACTACTACCCGCATAAACTACATGCATAAAACTGCATAAAACAAACGTTTCGTAATATATTTTCCAACACTGCAAATATTATATTTAGCATTTCTCTTTTATTATGATTTTTCAACAAGTGTTCGAACCCAATTAGAAATTACAAATATCAATGTATTTATTTTAAAATTGAAATATTACATCAATATTAAAAATATGCTTTTCTTTTCCCACAAATTTAATTTATTGCAGCGGTAAAGCAATCAGATGTGAAACCTACATTTGCTTCTATTCTTCTGTATATTCTCATCACTTCACAAGAAACACATGAAAGATTGAATGCAGCCTTTGAAGCAGACGCCAGGGCCACCGACTCCCTCCCTTCAGCCGCTGCCACCTCCTCAAAGGCAGCTTGACTCCCAGATGCAACTCAGGAACATTAAACGGGCCCAACAAAATTCTAATGACCCTCTAGATTTCTGACCACACAAAAAGGGGGCAGCCACCAATTTGCATTGCCATTCTCGGGGTTCAGTGGTGAGCAAGCAATCTCCATGTGTAATGAGTGTGTTGTTTGCCACTCTCTCCTCCTGGTCAATAATTACCAGCCTTGCAGCCTCAAGTGAGTCTATTTTAGGATGGAAACCCCCTGGTTCTAAAAGCTTAACTCGGCCATAAACACAGCGATTTTTTTTTTTTTTTTTTTACTCTGTCTTTCTTTCTCTGTCTGGATAATCCCACTTTTGTTGGTTGTGAAGAGAAAGGTGAGGAGGTAGAAAGAGAGTGATCTGAGGGCAAAGCAAAAGGGAGAGCCTCACGTCACCAAAGATCAAGAGGGTCAGCTCTCTCCCCTTGTCTAATCATGTGTCTTTGGCCACCTTGTTTTGGCAATCTCACGCAACTTCAATCTCAAGAACCACAACCCAAGTATTTAATTCACATGGTCACACATCATATGTAAGTCCACTGGATTGACCAGAAACAGTTGAGCTGATTGTTCGGCGGTCCCCAGGAGCTGCTTTATGCAAATGTTTGCATCGATGGCTACAAAGCCACCGCTGCTGTCCAAAGGCACATCAAGGAAATGAGAGAGCAGGCCAAGCCTTTGTGTGCACTGTGTACAATAAAGGGAGGATTTAGAGGCCTTGCCGGCCGACCGCAGGGGACGAGCGGAATGAATGAAGTGAAGCGGAGTAGGGGTTGGGGTTGGGGACTCTGCCATGGTGTGTTGGGGTTGGAGTGGTGGGACTCGCTAATGCACCCCCCCCCCCCCACACACACACACACACATATATAACCTCCCTCCCCAACCCGTCATCGCAGGACAGCCCATATATAACGCAGACACGTTTGGTCTCTCCAAAAGGTCACAAAAGGGTAAAACTTAAGAGGAAAGATGAGAGCGTTGCTGTCATAAAAAAAAAAAAGGAAAACCTGTGTAAGGGGAGAATAAGTGGCTATTCCTCTTAAGCCGCGGATAAAATATTTCAGATTCAACGATGCAGTGTCCCGGCCACCAGGGGTCTGGATTTATTGCTGGGGTCAAATCTCGGTACCGATCAATAGTCAATCGGTGTTATCAAACACCAATTATATGAGGACAATGTCCAGACCTGCTGCGCCAATTTATTGTCTTGTATTTGTTATTTTATCAGCAGAGTGTCTGGGTATCTTTTTTAAGGAATTAACTTTTAAATTAATCATGATAATGAATATATCTTTTAACAAACCTTATCAATCAAAAGTAATAAACATACTATTGTTCTGTATCTAATTGTGGATTAATTAAATATTGATGAAATAGTAAATATGTAGTAAATACCTGATGTGTGACAGATTGTTTTCACAATTTTTTTTACTTGAAAACAAAACTAAAATATCATGCATTTCAATATTTCATTTTGTATCTAAATAAGCGTCATTTTAAAGCAAAAAAGAAAATGAGCAGTGCCTCAACACATCTCGACAAACTTCCTCCTCGCTGATTTATTTTCAAGAAAAAGAAAATTACTGAGAGTCTGCTGAAGAAATGTGGCGTAATGGAAGCACTTAATAAACATGAGAGGTTTATACTTGAAAGCCCCATCATCCCCCTTAATGCATATCCATTTGTTTATTGAAAAGGGTCTTCATTAAAAACAAGTTGGAAGGGGGAAGAAAAATGAAAAATAATAATTATGTTGATGGCTTAAAAATCGCATCGAAATTAAGACATTTATCAGAAGCAAGTGCACTGTAATCCCCAAGTGCTTAGTGAAGTCCTTGTATAATGCCTCAGACACAGCGAAAGCAAAAACAAAAGCAACTCTCAGGGAATCACTTCTCTTGACTTTGTTTCACCATCCATCTCTCTCTTCAATCAGCCTCCATGTGTCTCTGGTTTTTGCCTCTTTGCAGAGAAAAGGGTCTAATTGCACCTGCAAAGGAGAAAGGGGAGCAAAAAGCGAGCAGCCTCGATAGCAAATCTCTTTGAGATTGAATTTTGAATTTCCTCTCGTGTTTTATTACTTTCTCTTTTAAATTTCAAGGGCGTTCGGACGCTCTGTCCATGTTCCATTTTCCCTTTACGTCTCCTGATGGCTTACCGCAGCCCAGATATGCATCTCTGACCTGTATGTTAAATTCATAGTTTCACCAGTGACATCAGCAATGCCCAGACAACTGAAGGAAAAAAGAAAAAGAAATGGTGTGTCTGTATATGTGTATGTGTATGTGTGTATGTGTGTGTGTGTGTGTGTCATGGGGGGTGGGGTGGGCCATCGGGTGATTTTTCTGCCCCTGTAACCATGACAACCCTCATCTCCAGAGCGTTGGAAGGGAAGGGATGGCGACTCACACTCAGGGAGATTCTGATGTCTGAGGTCCCCCTGATTTCTTTTGTTGTGCATTTATTGTGTGTGTGTGTGTGTGTGTGTGTGTGTGTGTGTGTGTGTGTGTGTGTGTGTGTGTGTGTGTGTGTGTGTGTGTGTGTGTGTGTGTGTGTGTGTGTGTGTGTGTGTGTGTGTGTGTGTGTGTGTGCATGTGTGTGCATGTGTGTGCGTGTGTGAGAGTGTGAGTGTGATTGTGCGTGTGTGCATTACATGAGTTAGGATATGTGTAAGTGTGTGTGGTGCAAACCATTTAATTGAATTTTATTAAATTACAAAACTTCCAAAATGCTGTCAGGCCGGGAAAAAAACGTAATACACAAAAATAGATGTTCTTCAAAGGCCAGGTAAAATCTGAAATGCTTGTACATAATAAATACTTGATGTTGTTTTAGTGTACTGAATAATCAACATCATACAAAAATTCAGGCTTTATAATTTCATAAGAAGATATGTTATTTGAATTCAGCGTAAATGCTGCTAATGGGTCTGCGGTTTCCAATTGTGTAAAAGCATAATGAAATAAAATCATATCTTTCCTTTCTTTAATCAATCCAACACAGTCACCAAATGCAACATGCCTAAATTGCATCTCCTGCCAAAAACATTTCTCAGATCAAATTCTATACAGCCATCTCTCAATTCATATTCAACACCGCTCAATGTACGTCGGCAGGAATCTAGATAGGGGAATATGAATGTCAGAGGGAACATTTTAATCATTTGGAAGGGTTGGAAGCCCAATCTCCAAACATCCACATTTTGACACACAATCTGCCTCTCTCTTCCCGCCCTCCCTCCTCTCTATCCTCTGGTTTCATCATCTCATCTCACACCCTTCGTGTCTCAGGGACCTATTAAATCCCCCCTCCCAGCCTCACCAGTATACCCCCAACCCCACCCCCTCCCCCCTCTCTCTCTCTCTCTCTCTCTCTCTCTCTCAAATGTCACCTTCATTTTTCTGTTCATATTCTCGGACTGGAGCTCCGTGTAGATGGTTTAATTTTTTTTGGCTCTCCCCACCTCCTCTGCTCACTGTGGTCTTCCCTCTACAGACTCGCACTATAGGTTGAGGCCTCTGTTTATGTGTGTGTCTCACAGCGGGCATACATAAACTTGTACGAGAAGACATTGTTGTGACTAATGCCGTTTCCCCCTGTTTTATGTGAGGCTCGTTTCAGAACAAGAGCTGCACTTTGACTTAATCCTTTCAACCATCAACAAACTGACATAATAACCGGTATCCTTAGTTGCCCCCAACTGGATCAAAGTTTTCCTAAATACAATCTCATGTTGTAATGGATTAACTGTTCATAAAAAAAAACAGCGCTACAAATGGTTTGTGTTAGCGTCTAACCTCGCAGGCTTGTACAGTTTTGGCTGGGCAGACTTCTTTGTCTGCCAGGCCTTGTGGAGTTGATCACACAGTCTAGTGTTGACCTCACTACAGAAAAACAAAAACAAAAGCTAATAATTACAGAGTAATGAAGCTTATCAGTCAGTGATTTTTTTCTTTCTTCTTAAATTTCAGTCTTATTTTCTAGCATTATATTTTACATTGTATGTTTTCAAGGCCATTATTCGACTGTAACTCGTGAAAAATCACGACAAAATATGTCAAATGTCCTGTAAACATTTCTGATATTCGTCAAGTTATTTTTTCAGGTCATATTATTGTTAAAATGTTGTACCTGACTGGGTTCATCTCGGAATCACAAGATTAGATAAAACAGAGGAGATATTCGCAAACACAATCTGTTTTTTATCTCTCCCCTCTTTCTGCAGGACACCGCTGTTGCCACAATGTGAGCCTTGTTTCACTGAATAAAAACATATATCGGAGTACAGGGGCAGTGATACACCTTTCCATTAATGCCCCTTGATAATGTCACTTCACTGCTATGGAGTATTGTAGCTTACCTTTATTCTCTCTCTCTCACACACACATAAACACATACATGCACACTCACCGCAGGCTTTGCAGTCTCCAGCTGCTGCCAAGCACTGCGTGAGGGCATAAATTGTTAGGTGTTGGCCAGTAATTCTAAAATGCAATCTTCTCTGCTATCTCTCTCTCTCCCTCGATTCTCTCTCAGGCTCCCTTCTACCTTGTTTGTCTCTTTACTTGACCTTTCTTTCTGCATCTCTAAATGTATGCTTCTTTGATTTTGGTTTTGTCTTACTGTATGTGGCATCTCTCTCTCTCTCACTCTCTCTCGCTCTCTCTCGTCCTCTCTCTCTCTTAATGATAGCAGGGAAAGGTCACATGATAAACGAGTGGCAAACAAATCAGAGTGTGTTAGACAATAGCTCTGTTATCACCCTGTTGAGTGGGGGGCATCCACGCCACTGGCGGAAAGCAGTGTCCCCATTCTGAATAATCCTGCATTACATTTCTGCAGCGAATTAAAGCATATAGAGAAACCGAGAAAGACAAAGACAGTGGAGACAATGGAGTGAGAGATGGCTGAGTCCAAAACTACCCCCCCCCCTCCAAAAAAAAAAGAGAGAACAATGAGAAAGAGTCTGATTACAGCAAGTGGGGGGAAAAAAGGAGAGGAAAGAAATTAAAAGAGAGGGGGGGAGACAAGAGGGACCCTCCTCCATCACTACCACCTCTACGCACCCCTGAAGAGATGGAGTCAGGGAGTATATGAAAGAGAGAATAAGAATGAGACAGAGATAGCAGGCAGAGAAAAAGACTATTTGTCTCCTCTCTTGACACAGTGGGATGATAATGCATTTTAATGACAAGACCTGAGACTGGTTTTATGAGGGGACTGACACTCTCTCACACACACACACACACACACACACACACACACACACACACACACACACACACACACACACACACACACACACACACACACACACACACACGACAAGGGCACGGGAGCCATCACCCCTCACACCCTCCCCTATTGCTCTCTTAGCACATTCTTCGGTCAAACCCAAGGAAGCAGCTCACCGGGCCAGACATCACTCCCTGTTCAGAGGGGCAGGCAGGGGAGGGAAGGAGTTCACGGTGAGAAATCAGCAGGAAACTATGGGAGAAGGCAATTTAGAAGCAATCAGAGGGAAATTTGAGGCGGATTAGGCTGAGGGCTTATAGGACCGGGGACCCGACGCTGTATCCATCTGTCTATGAGAGGCCTTCATCAGCAGTCATCTCCTGACTGGCCAAATCAATCTCTCCTCCTTACTCCTCTGCCTCTCCTCTTTCCTCCTTCCTCCACTCTACTACCGTTCCCTCTCCACCACTTAGCTCCCACTCCCCTCTTGTCCCACTCCCCAACATTTTACTCTCAGGTTTGGTCAGATGGTTTTATCAAGAGCAAACCTAAAGAGATAGAATACTAAAGCAGCCTGGTGTGTTGCTCAAGAGCACATCAACCTGACACATGGGGTGTTGAGCTCATCATCAAAACGCAGGCTTTCAACCTATGATGTGGCAGCGGATATCCAGCAGGCCTCCGTGCTATAACCGCTCTCGTTCTATCGTTTCCTTAGAAGGAAAAAAGAAAATGTGCCTCCATGCTTCTGTCAGAGTACGCGCACGCCTGACCATACAGGCGATATGTGTAAATGATGATGTGAGACTTAGAATGAAATCTGCAGCAAAGCACAGACTGTACCTTAAAGAAAAAAAGTGTAGGACTCAGACTAGTAGATCTCTACTTTGAAATGAATTGATTCAGTCTCCAGACACTATTCTCCCAATTTCCTATATTATCTTCTCTCTATCATTTACCATACATCAGTTATCATTGAGACTCATTTATGAGGCCTATTTCATCTTTAGAGAATTCTCAGATGATAGAAAACTGATCTCTTCTGCTTTGGTATTACTTTTGACTGTGGCCCAATCTCAGAGCGGGCAGAGTTGAAATTGCTTTAATATTCTCTCAGTTTCAGCGTGTTGCTGCCATAGAACTTTGTATTACAACAGCACAGTCATAGAGTTGACTAACAAGAAAAAAAAAATCAAGTTAACTTTAAATGTTTAAACTTTATAAAGTCGACCCCGTAACCTCTTGCAACTGAGGGCTTATTGGCAAAGTCTTTAAGTCCAATGGGCCAATGCCTGAGCTGCTCAATTGGCAACAAAACCAGCATGTGATTGTGATTCTAAACTGTGAGCGTGTGTATTTGATTAACTTTTAACTGCAGTTATTCCCCCCAAGCTGTTTTTTATAAATCCGTCTTACTAAATAAAACAATGTTTGACAAAACTTTCACACTTTGAACAAATTTGTAAGTATAATACCAACAACTAATGGAAAAAGGCAACAAACAACTGTCAGTATTTACAAAAGTCATGTGTTTATGTTTTATCTTTTCGCCAAATGTACATAAAGTATTTATCAATAATTTTTTGAAAATATAGTGTGATTTTCTTTCCCGTGTGCCGCTTATAGCTACAAGTGTCACAGTAGCTTGTGGTAACACGTCATGAACGATGTTTATCTGTCTCTCCATGATGATTTCAGCTAAACGCTGGTGTCATTAGCAGATGTTGGCTCATAGCTGGGAGGCACTGGTGATGCTTAATGGTTGGCATTAAACTGCTAACGAAGCGCATGTGAAGCCATGCATACATGACATTTATTACATTAAACAACAACACCCGGGTGCTGCTTAGAGCGAGACACTGATCCCTTGTTGGATAATGCATAATTACCCGAGATGTAAAACTGGTGCAGAGACACACGGAGAAGTCATAAAAAGAAAAAAAAGAAAAAAGAAAAAAAACACCTTAGCACAAACACTGCTTACACATAAACTGACTAAGACAATTAAATATGCTGCATTTGAATCATTACTAAACAGAACCATACCTTTGACAAGTCTTGGATCAACTCTCCAATATCTAAACTGTATGAACCTCTAAACAGTACAGAAAATAAAACCAGGATTTAGAGGCTTTTATTTTTAATTCAAACCACCTTATTAAACTGTCAAGTCCACTTTCTTACTTAAAATGTGTTCCTTAGAAAACACTCCCCAATTTTGTTATTGAATATTTGCTTTGTATTTTAGTAAATGACTTCTGATTATATGTATAATTGTAAAAGGTCAGGGTTAACGTTTATTATCAAATGTATGGATACATGTTAGTTTCCAAAAGGCTCTGTTTTTATAATGTTTCAACTGACAATGGAAGTGGTTAAAAAGACAATTAAGTAAAATAACAAGTAAAATAACTTGTCTGACAGACAATAAGTGGCTGAGGTTAATTTGCCGTTGTTTTATAAGTTGGGAAATGTCTAATTTCTTGAAAACATTCAGTTTAAATGATATTGTGTTCAATGTCCTTAACTTTTTAAGTACACTGATCTTCCTCAAAAAAAGCATTTAAGAAGTCGGTAGATCTGCATGTTGCCAAGTGCTGAACGTTTGGTTATCACAAAGATTCAAAGCCAGCAATCACGCGAAGACTTAAAGAGATCCCTATTTCTTTGTATGCCTTTGGGCTAGAGTGATAGTGATCTCCTGCTGAGATGGAATTAGCCATAAACTCATTTACGGTGCCATGACCTGGATTATGGGAAAGGTGGGTCATGGAAGATATGACATTGT
>NW_027210656.1:2225000-2247500 GCF_029030835.1 Brachyistius frenatus
TTTATTGTGCATAATAAACACATGAGCAGGTTTTGAATGAAATCATCCAATGCATCTACATCTAGTTTTACTTTATCTGTAGTGGGTGCATGTATAAACGGATGGCTGAGTAGACGGCGGTACTCCAGCACTCCGATAGATCATAAATCATAGGAATTATAAATCACGGTTTGTTTGGACATACCGGAGGGGGTGGAGGAGTGAGACTGCTGTCCAGTTTATAAAAGTGTGCATTAATAAGAGATGCCCTCCTGGGTGGTCGTAAATACAGAAACATGAGGTGGCAGCTGATGATTTGGGTTTGGAGTTTCAAATGATGACTGATTCTGTAAAGAGAATGGCCGCTGAAGTTTCTCCTACTGGCATCGCTTAAAAGGAAACTCTAAAACATGACAGTCTTGGATGCCGGGAGTGGGTCTTTCACTAAACTGTACTCCAAGGAGTCGAGAGAACAACAAGGTGACTCATTGGACTCCTTTGTTGTCAAGTGCCATTGTTTTTGAGAGTTATAAAACACAAGGTCATATGACGTGTTCAGTGTGGTCATTTGCTTTTAAAAGTCACATTGATGGTCTGCCAGTTTATCATCAGTCAGACAGGATTTGTTCTCTTGTCAATGGAAGTGTCTCATTTCAATCTTTAAAAGCAGGCCTGTTTCCATAATAAGGTGAACAGGTGTTTCTTCTTAACTCCTGCAACGTAACCTTTCTGTGCTCTGCAGTGCCAATGTACAAAACACAAAAAGAAAATGCACCTACATTCTGCTTGCGTTGTCTGATTAAACCTTGAACTTGTTGCTGTTTTTATGAGAAAATATGTTAAAACCAATTTACTTAAAGTCCCTCGCATGGCATTGAAAGAACCCATTAAAACCCGTCTCTGTCCATCAAATGTACAGATATAAAAGTGTTTTTTTTTCCAAAGAAATGAAAATTCCCTTATTCCTTAAAGGAGCTGAGATGCAACTACATTTGGGTTTTAATTAGTAGGTGCAAATATATGAATATGCAAATAGTCCCCACCTCTATCTCCACCCACACCTCCATCACTCGCCTGCAGCTTCAGCTGGCAACTCGGAGATAAGGAAAGCCCCACCCCATTGATGGGATTGGTTCCTTTCGTTTGTGACATAAGAAACCCTGTCCATCTGAAACTGTTTTTAAGGCCATTATTACTGCATTGATGGGATTGGTTCCTTTCGTTTGTGACATAAGAAACCCTGTCCATCTGAAACTGTTTTTAAGGCCATTATTACTGCAGTTCCAAAGTTGAAATGCTCTGTCATGGTGTTGACTTCTTATTTTGCTCATATGTCTTGTAGCATAAAAATATATTTAAAAACACCATGTGGACACATAATAAGGTTAAAAACTTGATTTTCATTTAACTTTCCTCTCAAACAGTAGTCACATTTGAATTTTTCTACCAGACATGGATTTAAGTGACAAGGTGTTCATTACTTATTCATAAATAAGACTGTTTTTAAATGTAAAACTTGTGCAAACCTACTTCTAAAATGTACAAGTATTTGGCATTAGGAACATTTCTCCTTAGTATGTGGCCATAACCTGCCAACATAAAAGGGCTCCACTTTACTTGATACTACTCTTTCCATGCCAATGTGAGCATACTGGAACAAAAAAACAACAACATATGGGTGATAGAGAAATTGTCAAAACATGTTTGGATTCAATGTGCAAAAATATACATGACAGGTTATTAATCTTTGAAACAGATAAATATTATCCTGGAAGTTGCAATATCACCGAATGCTGCACGTTGCAATCAAGGCATCTAAAGAGTTAAAAAGAATGTATTTAGCTGTACTTTGCTAAACAAACCTCCATGTCAATTTATGTCATGTGAAAAAGTAGGACAGCATAATCCTTTAGCACAAACCCAATCTGGGAGATCTGAAGAGTACGTGATTAATTCTTTGGTATTAATCATGTAATTCTTTCATATAAAACAAAGCTTAAGCCTTATTTGCTAAGATATTTGACCTTGGCGGAGAGTTAAGACATTACAGCTTGGATTTAAAATGCATCTAAAGATTAAAAATGATGGTTGACTATTACTAAGGATTATAAACCCAAGGAAAATTGCTTTTTCATTTTGAAACAAAACTGATTTTGGAAGGGAGCTAAGGGGTCAGGTGCTATATGAGGTGACAACTTGAACTAGGATACAGCATATTTTCTGATGTATAGGAAAGTTAGATGGAAGACATGTTCCATCCTTCTGTGTTTTTCTATATTTTTTTTTTCATAATTTGCCCCCCGCATTTCCTTTTTACCCAAGCATAGAAATTAAAGTAATACCCTTGTAAGAGAAACAAGATTTGTTCTAAATTTATGCTTCACTGCTTGAGGCTACGCGGCACCTCAGACACACAGAGTTTATTTGATCTCTGCTCGTTGAGGGGAAAAAATCCTTTATGACTATCAAATGTGTCTCACTCTTTCCCCGTGAATCTTGTTTACCGATGCTGCCGTGTGTTTATCTGTGAATGAAAATGACTCTGGAGACACCATGCACTCCTTTGCCCCAACAACAACACATATTTCTTTCATTTCATGGTCTTTACAGAGAGTGGGAAAAAAGTAAAGTGAAAGTACAAGGTCGTTTTCAAAGGCATCGGTTTTATCATTCATGCTGAAGTTAGATGCGGGTCTTCAACTTGAACCAGGGGCCTTACCAAATGTTTTATTTAAATGTATTGGTCAAACAGTTCATATCTAGGGGCCCCTTCAATAGGAACCCCGTTCTTCTATTCATATAAATACAATAATGAAACTACATGTGGTCCCATGTTGTTCTGTTTTCTAGCTCTATGGCCCAGTAGGAAAGTTGATGTGTCTCACTGTGTACCACTACTGTCTGTATATGGTTGAAATGACAAAAAAGCCACTTGAATGCCAAAGAATCAAATAAGTGAGTAATTTCAGTACAAGAAGCACAATAACTATTATGCAGGTTATGCAAGAGTCAATTTTATTGCCCTTAAACACCCACCTGCGACACCACACACACTTATCAAAACCTTCCTGTTTCCAGCCCGATGTTGCATAATCCACACACACACACACACACACACAATCCATTTCATGTCAATAACATGTTCTCTGAAAGTTTCATAAAATGGCCGTCAGCAGTCTGCCTTCATAAAATGCTCTCATTTCCAAACTTCAATAAACTTTCCCAGCAACATCAGGTATTTTTCTTGGATTCTTTCAAATTCTGAATCAATGTCCTTTACGTCATTATATTCTGAGTATGTGCATTGTCTCTGCATTCACCTCGGCATACAAATACACAAAACTGCCACAGTATCAAGGTTAGGCTAAGAAATTTCAGGAAGGTTCAACAATCACAGCCTTTGTCTTGTAACCATGAAACCATGAAAAGCCTATACGATTTATGCAAAATAACAAAACTGAATGCTGTCTTTAGAGGGTTATTCTAAATCTACGATGGAGCAACCACAAATAGTGAAAGTTTATTTGGGTATCATACAACATGATGACTTCAGGAGAACGGTGGCAAAAAGACAATTTACCACTTATGCACTTGATTTTATTTGCTTGATTCAAGTGCGATCTCTGGTGCACTGCAATTATTTTGAATGATTTCAAAATAACTGCAGTTAAGTCTGGGAAGTAAAAGATGATATTATTTGTGCTTATTATTTGGATTGAAGATTAATATCTGCATCCTAACATAAAGATGTTAAATTTAGCTCAGCATTCAATCTGATGAGTTTGGTGATAAACATCATTACAGTGGACAACCCATTTTTCTCCATCTCTGAGCGAGTCAACAGCAGGATTAAAGATTATCTCAGCTGGTAATAAGGCTCCACTGCAAGAGATCCCTGTGAAACACACAGTACTTAACCTACAAGTTGCCAACTTTCCATTAAAAAACCAGAACCTTGTTTGTTTAAAATGAAGTCTGTTAATTTCCGCTGATTCTAACTTTAGCTTTCAAAGTCTTGTTTCTCTCAGATGTTGGGGGTTGACTTTGAAGGATGGGCATTTGCGGTGGAAAAAAAAAAAAGAAAAGCGGGGTCTGGCCTCTGAAGCAGCTGAGCCCAAGGGACGGCTCGACACGACATGCACAAACAACTTGTGTTGACCTTGGGGCTGTGGGCTAAAGGCCTTCAAGGTGTATGCAAAAGCCGTGCAGACATCTCAGAAAGAAGGGTCTGCTTTTGAAGTGAAGTGTTTAAGTGTGTGTGCATGTGTTTGTTGGTGTGTGTGTGTGTGTGTGTGTGTGTGTGTGTGTGTGTGTGTGTGTGTGTGTGTGTGTGTGTGTGTGTGTGTGTGTGTGTGTGTGTGTGTGTGTGCGCGCGCGCGAGTGTGTGTCTGTGTGCATTTTTCAAAAGCAACTAAGGATACCCATAGGCCTGAATTCTATGAAGCTCTTTGATATGGGCATCTCAGAGTGTTTATAATTACAAACAAGCCCGATCATGATTAAAACATTGCTACAAAGCACAGAGGTGGCCAGGGAGAACTGATCTGACCAAATGGGAGCGTGTGTGTGTGTGTGTGTGTGTGTGTGTGTGTGTGTGTGTGTGTGTGTGTGTGTGTGTGTGTGTGTGTGTGTGTGTGTATATATGAGTTTGGCATCACAGAAGCAACAGGGGCCTTAAATCTCATGTTGACATCATCAACTGCCGCCGACGCTAGGGCAAGCCGTAATGACAGCTGATCACCGTGTCACACCTGGAGGGCAGACAGCCAACAGCACACATGTCTCTCAGCATGTATATTGTGTGTGTGTGTGTGTGTGTGTGTGTGTGTGTGTGTGTGTGTGTGTGTGTGTGTGTGTGTGTGTGTGTGTGTGTGTGTGTGTGTGTGTGTGTGTGTGTGTGTGTGTGTGTGTGTGTCCATGTGTGTTTTCATCATGGCCATGTTTCAAACAGCGCATGTTTCAAAGGGAATACTAATCCTCAGAAATGAGGCGTGAGATCAATATTCCCATGTTTAATTGGATGCCGTCTGATTTGGTTGAGAAATAGTCGGCACGACATCCCTCTGTCACGGCAATATAGGCCCACAAGTCAGCCAATTTGACTCTTGAGGAAAGCGTGTAAGAAACAGGGAAACAGACAGATGGGCAGACGGACAGACAGACGGAGAAAGTGAAGAGTGGAATTGAGACTTGACTTCAAAGTGTTAGGACATTATGATTTCTGCAGCCATTTAAGGAGTGGTTTTGGGAGAGAGGAAAACCTCAGGGGGTCGTCCCATCATCATATGCCCCACTTGCCGCTGTGATTTGGTGATTTTTGTCCGGAAGCCATGTTTTGAGAGGAACAGGAGGGACTTCGGAAAGGGGAGGGGGAGCAGGAGGGGGCCTTGAAGGGAAAGGAGGGGAGGAAGATGAGGACAGAAGGAGAGAAGGAGTCAGGAAAAGAAGATGGGTGGGTGGGGAGGAGTGTCCAGGACCACTGTCAAATGGTTGAGGTGTTACCATGGCGACAGTAATGAAGGGTCTCAGGACACCCTGGGGGTATGGAGGAGGAGGGGCCTGGGCAGGGGTGGAGGGAGAAGGGGGAGGGATGGCGAAGAGGATCGAGGGGTGAGGTGGAGGGGAGGGGGGGCAGAAATTGAAAGGTGGAGAGGGAGAAAATGTAAGAGGCCTGCAGGCTTTTTTTTTTCTTTTTTTTTTCTCTCCAGACAAACTGACTATGTTGACACACATTATGCTACAATGCTGTCATGGAAATGTACCCCATGATGTTTTGTTAACATGAGACATCACATAATTCTGTGTAAACTGTTCAGAAAAAGCTCTGATGTACTTGCAGGGTTGCATTCACTGCATTTGCCCCAGCAAACTGAATAAAAGCTCCTGAATACAAGTGTTATTTGGAGCAAAAAAGGAATCATAAATATGTATATTTAGAAGGCATTTCTGCTCTTTAAAATCTCAACCATGTCTCTTTCCATCTAGCTAGCTCCCATTTTTTATGAGCCAACCTCCATTTGAAGTTACATGTTGCAATTTAGACCAAATCTTTGTCACAAATCCTTGAATTGTATTTTCAGAAACCCATCTCCCTTCACTACCTTTCCCTAAAATAAAACCGAATTTCATACCCGACTCGTGCTCTCACACCACTTCCTGTTATAATCTTTGTTTTTAAGGCTCTGACCTTTGCACTCTTCACTATGGCTTGCTTGTAATTCTGGATTCAAACTGATCCTACTTTCACATTAATTGTTCTTTGTTAACTAAATGCCTTAAAGGAAAAAAACACAAATCAACAAAAGTATTTATGTTTGCTTTAAAAAAAAAAAAAAAAAAAAATGTTTTAATTAAGAATGCATTCATTCTTTCAACACATTGGTCTACATTATCTCCTTCTGAGTGGCTGCATGTACAGTAGAGGCACAAAGAGACATACGGTCGACAGTATACAAACATGCACCTGTGCACACACCTACATTATGAGATCTCCCAAGACAGAAACAGTGTGTTCAGCATGTTAATTATACACGGAAACTGTCCATCGGATTCATGAACTCTGGCTCTGGAGTTTAATGGGCCGTTGGTGAGTTCCCACATGTCAAGAGTGGTAATATGTTTTAATGAGCCTTCCTGTCAGGGTGAGAGACTAAACTTCTAATTTTGGCGTGGGCTAAAAAACAAGAACAACCTCTGGCGTAAAAATAAGCAAGACCTCTCGAGTTCAGGGTAACCCTCAAATTATATTTGCAGGGCAGAACATGTCTGGAAGAATTTCGTCTTTGTTAATAAATATACAGTACGTTTAAATAGTATGTCAACCAGCACAGTGTTTAGTTACGATTTAACAGACAGTTTCTTTACTGTGGAATTTGCTATTGTAGTCAACGTAGTTCAATGATTAAAAAAGGTATATTTTCTTAATTCATATATTAATCTCTTGATATAATGAATTAAATTTCAAAAATAGTTTTATTTATCGGTACACATTTAATTCACCGTCTCTGACTGCAGTTTTGAGGATCCATAAAAATTATTCAATAGCAAAACAAAATGAACATACGCATACAACTCTGATTAATAATTTACACTTTCAACTGCAACAAACTTTTGATCAGCATGCCTGTAGAGGGAGATTAAACCCTCCAGCTTACAATCATTACATGTAATGATTAGGAATGTGTTCACGTATCTCTGTCCAGAGGATAACTAACAAATAAGTATTTAAAAAAAAAAATACCTATAGATGAACACATGCGATAATGTGCAATTTTATTTGAACCACTAATCAGATGTGTATTCAATGCTGCCCATAAAACCGTCTAAGAGCCAATAATCTTGCCCTGGAGGTGATCTTTAACTGAACTTGAGCTGATCTCACTGTGTGGTCTCAGTAAAAGTCTAAACAGATCCACAAAGCTCTTTGCAGCCTGAGATCCTTCATCGCTCATCGATAGAGTGATCAATACGTGGACATGTGGGTATTGACTAGGGTAATGATGATAGCTGCACAACCGCACAGCCACACACACACACATATGGAAATACAGTATTTACACACAGTTTGGCTCACACACAAATGCAGTCTTACCAAACTGATCTCAAAAGGCAACTTGAAGGCGCAGGTACAGGTAAAGTACAAGCGCTCCTCTGTGTGTGTGAGTGTGTGTCATAACAAATAAACAGCACTCTTGTCAATGGTTATTATAGACTTTCCAAGACAGCGCTTTATTTGCTGTATAGTGACCCTGACATGGCTGTGAGTGACATTCATCGACCAGCTGACCCCTGACTGACTCAGACCAGAAGACAGACAATTTGACTCCATCATTCACTTTTTTCTTGCGGTGATTTATTTCCATTTCAACTGGGACAATAGAATCTCCCAAAAGACAGAAAAAATAAATAAGTTCCTGCTTTTTAAGAGTCCACTCAAAACAGTTGGCTTCAACTATGAGTTTGGACCAAGAATTGAGTCATGGGTCTGTATCTGGCAGGTCCCCACTGGACAAAAGAAGCAATATATTTTAATGAGCCCCAGACCCGTGATAAAAGATTAAATTACTCATTTGTGCTCTGAATTTTTTTTTCAGAGACTTCTGGTGAGACTTGGGTCAGATAGGGTTGAGTTTTAAAACATGGCTTTATTCTACATGACCCACTGGACAGTGCCAGCAGCCTTTGGTCTATTTAGTCCTGTGAGATAGAATCCAAATCACTTTTCCATTCAGGTTACGACAAAAAAATGATTTGAAAACTGGGCACCGGTGACAATTTTGAGGAAAAATAGATGCACAGAGATGAACTGAAGAAACCAAACATGTTTGTAAAAGGTGCAAAAGGTGTGCGCAGATGACCATTGAGAAAATGCTCCCACAGTAAAGACGACGGTACGGTAATTCATTAAAATAATCTCAGTTCGTCTTGATGTTGGTTTGAGCCGTGACACACATCAAGGCATTGTTCAGGGAGGCCCAATAAAAGCAACACTGACTTAACAGGCAATTGTGTCTGTCTTGCTGCAAGCACACTCTTAGTCACGGACAGTGAGTTTATTGGGCGGATCAGTGTCAGGAGCGCGCGCACGCACACGCGCACACACACACACACACACACACACACACACACACACACACACACACACACACACACACACACACACACACACACACACACAGCTTTAATAAGCCCACACTTTAATTTAGGCCCCGTCACTACAATGAGGCTTCCAACATCAGACAGCAAATTGTTCTTGTTCAATGAAAAAAAACAAAAAAAAACATCCCGTCTTCTTGTCTGGACAGAAAGACTGGCGGACAAAACAAAAGAAAGAGGCGGGGAGGGAGGGGGAAGACAGTGAGTGTGCAGCCATGTGTGGGTGTGCATGAGGGCATGAATTTATATGCGTGCATGTATGTGTGTGCATGGCTGTCTACAGCGTGTGTATCCAGAGTGGGGATGATGTGTCGTATGTGTGCATCCACCACCTCGCACACCTGGTGCTTCTGCATATATGCACGTGTGTTTCTTTGTGCATATTTATTTGTGTGTACTTGGGTCTGCATATGTTTCACTATCAGGTGGTGTAATAGCATAAGTGTGTGCGGTGGGGGAGAGTGGGTGAGGGTGTGTGGGTGGGTGGGGGGGGGTTTCAATGTCTCTACAGCCTCTTGAATATGTTCAGTTAAATAAGCCGATTGTTCTTTAAAAGCTTAATCAAACCCTAATTAGCATAGCTGTAATTGCACTTGCCTCGTGGCTGTGGCCCATTGACATGGATTCCCATGTTAATTATTGTAATTGCCACACTAATGCAATGAATACTTCAAAGTTATGCAAATTGTAATGATGAGTAATCCACCAAGTGTTTGAAATGGCTGTCATTATACACACACACACAGGCGCACACACACACACACACACACACACACACACACACACACACACACACACAAGCTGTGAATTGTTGGATATGTTTTTCTCTGATGGGAATACACGCAGCGACAGGTGAAGATATAACACACACTCATGTACATATTCATACACAGTTATTGAACACAAGTCTAACACGCGCGCGCACGTTAATACAAAGGGACATACACGCCAACATTAACTAACTTGCCTCCGCCCACACACAATCAAACTCCCAGATCAAAGTGTTAAATCATAAAGATGAGAAGCTCTCCAAGAGTCTAACACTTCAAGCAGGGTGGTGGTTGTATTAGTACAAAGAATTAATGAGGGCACACAAATACGCTCGCCCTCTCACTCACACAGTCACACACACACACACACACACACACACACACACACACACACACACACACACACACACACACACACACACACACACACACACGCGCGCATTCAAACACACTTTCTGCAGCAGAGACGCAGCATGTTGGACTATTCTATGTACTAATTACCCTTAGTTCATCTCTCTCATCTCTCTTACTCACTCACTCGCACACTCGCACACACACACACACACATTAATGAAGGCCTGTTGACTGCTGTAATCCCATGCTAATACTCCAGGGAGTCAAATCAATGTGACCCAACAGCCTTTGTGCATAAAGCAGCGCTATAATGAGGTTGGCGTTGGAATGCCTGTGTGCACACACACAAACACTTGTTTTTGTATAAAGGTTGATCTCACTCTCTCAAAGGGAAGATTAATGAGTCAGTGAGTGAAGGGTTTTTAGAAAAGTGTGTTAACGACGGGCAGACAAAAGCTTAAGGTCTATTTGTAAAATACAACAATTGTCAACAATGTGAAGCAACGTCTATGGAGTTTCTGGCCATTACTCATTTTAGGATCTATTTGTACAGAGCTGAATGTGTTTAATAGACCCCAAAGATCTTTAACCTATACTTGCTCAATGATAGAATTGTACAGGATATTTTAAAAGGAATATATTTAGTTGAGGCAAGTAAACCAATCACATTTGCATAATCTGAGCTGTTCAATGCCGTAGTCACTTGGGCATTTGCAAGTGAAAAAAACAGACATGCTTAAAAATAAATGTTTGTTTCAGGGATCAAAATGCAGTGTTAGACTGTTAGCCCTACATGCATGCAACTTTGGTAAGAGGAGAGTTTGAGCCTGTAATTACATTACTCGACTGAGTACAGTTTTCTGAACTGAAAAACAGTTGCTGCTCAAATCAGTGCAGTCACTACACTCACTAACTTCTAATAGAGACAGTTAAGTGTTATTTATGTTCAGTTAGTCTATATTTTGGGACATTTCTTATATTTTCTGAAGCAGTTTTGGTCCAAACACATATACAGGATACCAAAACGATTATAATATGAAATATCATAAGAGGTTTTTACAGATATTTTGTTGTCTTTTACTGATCTGATTTGTTTAATAATGTAAAAAGGAAAATACACAGCACAAACTCTTCCACTACACAACACACAATCTTGTGTGCTGTCTTTAATTTAAATACATCTGAATAACAGAAGCAGCAAAACAAAACAATCTGAAATGTGTTTCAAAAGGGATGGTCAACTGTGGTGATGACAGGGACAGCAGGGATAGAGTGCACACGCACACATATCCACTACACACACACACACACACACACACACACACACACACACACACACACACACACACACACACACACACGCCTCACCCACAAACACAGTGACACAGTCCACACGGACAGCTCCCAGGAGAGTGCCACTACAACTTCCACCACTTTATTATTGGTCAATTTGGAGGCTTCTTTCACAGGGGTGACATGGCTTAGGAGATGTCACAGCCCAACCAATCAATACCACTCTGAACGCTCAGGATCTGCAGTCAGTGTGTGTGGTTGCACATGCACGCGTATGTGTGTGTGTTTTTATGTGTGTGAGTTGCTGAAAGCTGCAGCAGCTGTGGCTGGACTCTACCCTTCTGACCTGTTTACCGGACAGTAATTACATGCGAAGAGACGGCCATCCAGCTCCTGCTGACCAGTGCGACTAATGAAGTAAAACACAGACAGATAGGCAAAGAGAAGGGCAGAAGGGGAGACAGGATCGACACACAGAAAAAATATAGATAGAGATGGTCTCGGTGTCCTTGTGCGACTGCTACTGCTTATTTATTTGTTTGCATATGTACAGGCAGGCCTTGTATTTGCATCGGCCGGTGTGGATGTTGTGTAGGAGCCTTCACGCACGTCTCGAATGTACCGTTGAGCGCATTGCTTTCTTTCGTTGCCTGTGGCAGGATAGGCCTGACTAGTGGATGAACAAGCTTCACAGCATGTAAGCAATCCCAGGCGTGAGTTTCCCTGACAAACCTATTGATTCTATGGATTTCCACCCAAAGTTGCGATAATGATACATCATGGGCGGATTTGGCAGGACAGGCTGCTGGGGGAAGAGGTGGCAAAGCAATTTGCAGCTGTAAAGACCAAAGAGGGAGGGGGCGGGAGGGGTACTCTGATTACTAATACCCCCAGCGAAACAAAAAGAGAAGGAGATATGTATTCCTCCATCTCTCTGTCCATCACTCCATCCCTCTCTCCTTGGGTGTCTTGTTTCCTGGTGTGTCGATATGGATGTATGAATTTGTTACAGAAGGATCCAGCACAATGGATTGGCTTTGCTGCTTTGTTAAGGATAAGGGGTGTGCAGGCATCATAGACTTTGCTGTGTTTAGCGTGTGAGCAGCAAGAATGGAGCTCATAGATAAACCGATTGTACGTATGTGTGCCGTTTTTCTGTTCAGGGCTCAGAGCATCTTATCTTAGCAGCTGAATCCTGAGGTGTTTTGTAATATTAAAACTCTCTTTCACTTTCTGGCTGAGAGGCATTTTAAATAAATGCATGAGTTCTTCTTCTCACTCTACACTGCTTTACAGTAACGTACATCAGCGGTAAGATTTAACAGCACAGACTTTTATGAGTTGACGATTCCAGAGTGATGCAACACGTTCAGTCTAGCAAAGCGCGCTCCTTTAGGATATTAAGATGAAGGTTTCCAGGTATTACACAATGTGAGCTGTGAGTTCGAGGTCCGTGTCATGTATTTTATGTTTGTATCTCAGTTGGCTGGCATGTATAAAACACAGGCAGTTGTGCTGCAGCAGGTTATTTCAAGTTTATAATGTAATTCTAGGAAAAACCTTACAGTATGGAACATAATCCCCACGAGTAAAAGTATACCCGAACGATTTTTAATTCAGAGTTCCTGAACAAAAATAACTATCTTTTAAGCCTCTTAAAAATGCTGAAAAATTAGATTTGTGATGCGCCGGTGCATAAACACAAGTTTGCATGAAAGGCAATAATTTATGGCCCATATTTCATTCTGATTAAAAACCTAAGCAGCGATTATAGTGACTACTCAGCAATCTTCTCTGACATCAAGGCATGTTTCCTCCCCCCCCCCATTCTAATCCACTACATTATAATTATTCAGTCATTTCAACTTTCATAGGGGAAAAATAATAATCTTTTGGTTATGCAAATGATTGGGTCGCTGAAAAGGCCCTCCTTGGCAGATGGCTGGTATTTAAAAACGGGGTATGTGGTCATTTGGGTATTTCTGTCAGGAGATAGATCTTTGATTTAATGAAATTGGGGCTTAGGCTCATTCTGAAGAATACACAATACAATTACTTTATAACCACCATTTCTGATTAAGTATATTGCCGGTGTGCATATATGCGTGGTTGTGTGAGCGGACCTATGCCATGTGGCTGTAGTGGTCTTGTATGTGTGAACACTGCATTTTATTCAACACTTGGTGACCCACATGCACGTGTTTAATCACAAATTACTCAGTGTCTGATTGCAATTATTGATGCATCTTGCTATTCATTAATTCTAAATTCCTTCTGCAGTGTCAGCTGTGATTTATTGTTCAACAGAATATATAGAAAAATGCTAACTGCAACACAGCAGTTTCATCTTCTAGCAGGCAGAACACAAAACTGGAATTTGTATAATGACATCCTTCCAAATCACTAAACTCAACGGTTATGGACATGAATGAGAGGTGTGTTAGATTTTTGTGAGCGGTTAAAGTTTGACAGGTTTTTCAGGATCGGTCAGATGGCAACTGATACTCCTCTGTCTAGCTGGTTTCCCACTCTTTTATTTATTCCTCAGTCATAAAAGAGCACACAGTCTCCGGCCCCTTTGTCTTTAAAAGAGAGTGTCTAGCTGACAGTCGGGTATCCAATCCCCAGCCGTTACGGCCAAATCAGGATAATAACACCTCCCTTTAAACCAAATGACCGCAGCGTGGGACTGCCAACTAAAATTAATTCCACCTCTGACCAGAGGCGAGAATACCCCACTGCTTAACCCCCTCTGCACACTCGCACAACCATAAACACACACTTAAGCTCTTAGATGCTGAAGCACATGCGCACACAAAAACACACACACACACACACACACACACACACACACACACACACACACACACACACACACACACACACACACACACAGTCAAGGGCTCCCATGCACACGCACGCTGACACATGCATGCACACAAGCACACATACTGAATATGGAGTAGTCCTTAGTTGCTCTCACTGCTCACTATTCAGTCTTAATCACAAAGCCTGTCAGCAAACACCAAGCCACAGCGTTTGGCCAAACTATTGTGCATTTAGGCGAAGCATTTTCTTTTCCTTATTTGGTTTTCTAATCTAACATTGGAACATCTGCATACATTACGTAACTGCCACTCCCAAAAGTTAAAAAAGTATAATTGTAATAGCACGTACTATTCTATGAGAAGGTATGCCGCGTTTGATCAGCACATAGCCTGTTAAAATGTACAAGTTTTGAATGGAACACTTGATACCACAGCATTATCTTCCCTCTCAAGCAATATTGATTTACAACATCAATATAGGCTGGCTCCCTCTTAATACATTTAAACTCTAAAAACAGCAATGTGTCACAGCTACTTGACTGTGATTCTTCCAAATAAACACTATGTTCTAAAAACACTGCATGATGCTTGAGTTTTGGTTTATTCTGGATTGTCGTTAAGTGACCTTTTGTTAACTCATATTTAAGTGACATTCGTTATCCCGTGTCAGGGCACACTTTGTCTTTGTTACCAAGGTTTGCAGCTATTCAACTTTCCATGTTCGTCATGCTCCGCACAATCATCAAAGCGATGCAGGCTTTGCCTTTTTGCAGCCTTTAAAATGTTTATGCGCAGACAGGTGTGGCAAATGATCAAGATGCATTGCTGTTCATTTGTCTAAGCGAAACCAGAGGCAGGAAGTCCAGCTGCTGCCAAATTTGATTCAGGGTTCAGTGATTTTCTGATGAAGATTTAGAGGATTGTGGGAGGGGCGGGGGGATTTTTAAGACTCAAACTCACTCTGTAAACATGTGTCTTTATACAAAGAAGCCACTAACAGAATTATTACACTGTTTAAAAGCATGACTCTAAAATATCTCTCAGTCAGCCTGTGAGAATTTGTGTGCGTGTTGTGTGAGTGTGCGATAACATGGATGCATGTGTGGCCTCCCACGCGTATGTGTTGTTTCTAGGGCAAGTCTAAACTCTGTCATGTTGATTAGCTGTAGGTGTTAACACACTAGATACTGCCTCATCTCATTCTCTTCCTGACTGATCAATGTCACTCTCTGTCTTCCATCCTTTTCCTCTTCATCACTCCCTTTGTCTCTAATGTTTGCATTTTAAAACATTAAGCCATACTTCTTTTTTTTCTTTCTAAGAGATATTCAAATCATGCAAGTGAAAACATCTGAAGTATAAACTGTTCATCTGTACACAAATTTTTGGGCAGTTTCCTGATGAGATTTCAGCTTGTTGCTAATTGTTCCTGCTCAGCTGCCAGTGGGTTTTAACCACATAGGCATCAACAGATTGGAGGCTCTCAGCTGCCAGCCTCCCACCAACTGCCTTTGTGCCTCTGCCACTTGACATCTCCATTCGCTGTGTGATGATGTAAATAATTACACTCAATTAGCACTTAATTAACGATGCTGAAACAAAAGGACAAGTCCCTGGGCGCAGCTCGTCTCCTCTCTCTGTACACTGCTCTCTCTCTCTCTCTCTCTCACACACACACACACACACACACACACACACACACACACACACACACACACACACACACACACACACACACACACACACACACACACCAGGGAAAACAAAACATGTCAGCTTTTGACAATGTGCCATCTGTCCTCAAGCCAACAGATAGGCTTAGACACACGCACACACAGATACAGCCCCTCAGCGCCCATAAGACATGCAGAAACACTAATCGGGTCCTTAGGCGGACATAATTACAGCTTGCCATGTTAATTACCTAACAATTAGCAGCCGTCTCTTCCAAGGGGCAATCAATGAATTAGCTTGCGATTCCCATGTTGAGCCCTTCCATTCACACACTCCTCACTTTTCCCACTTATTCGGCATACTGTTCCCGTCTACAAGTGGAACAAGTACCTACGTGCCACAGAAAATTGGAATTAATTCACACTTTGCCCAATTAGCTTCTTTTTGTATCTCAAGGCATATTGTAAAACCATTTTGCACCTTTAGTAAGCAAAGTGGTCAAGAATTTCATTTCTACTTCTCTATCCAGACTTAATGCCTTAGGGCAACAGTTTAAAATTCAATGTAAAACAGGCGGAGGGGGGAAAAAAAAAAAAAAAAAAAAACAGTAAAAAATAATCACAATAGAGGAAATTGAACAAATTGGCCATCTTGTATTGCTCTTTGTCTTTGTAATTCCCGCTCGTTATTGAATGAATAATGAGGAAATTTTGCTGCTCTGATACCAAATATGAATCTTAATGCCAATTCTGATTGGAAACAAATTGGTGAAGCAGGTGCAGTCCTGAGACTAATGATCAATAAAAAAAAAGACTCATATTTCATCATTTTTAGAGGACCCCAAAAACCTATCAGTATGAAAAATGTGCACCCTTTACCAGAGATATCATCCATCACTACTCCTATTGAATTTCCCATATTAAAACTCCAATATGGAAGTCATATAGGCTGATAACACAATCAGATTGAAAATTGAGAAAAAATCACCTCCTGCCGATAAATGTATATCACGGATTAGTGCACTTGGTTGGTTGCTTCCTGGGGAAAGAAAAAAAAATGAATCTGTTGACCTCTTGGAAGGTGAACAAACCTTGTTCTCTTGTTGCATTCAAGCCCAATCAAGCAACAACAGTACAACTAAAATAGACGCAAAGCCTCGCAAAACTTCCATATATATATATATATATATATATATATATATATATATATATATAAATATATGTGAAAACCAGCAGCACATTTATCTGATCTATATAATTGAATTGTGCCTCTTTCCCTCGCCCTTATAGAAATTTTTATTCCTATCATTACTCTTCATATTGCTGTGGATATTAGAGCAGTACAGATTGGCCTTTAGCTTCTTTTATTACTGAAATCCTGAGGCTGGCCACATGCGTGGGTTATTCATTCATCCTGATTGCCTTGTGTTATATTTACACATCAGTGCTATATGGCTCAGCCAGCCTGCTGTGGCAGCTCCTGATGACATATTATATACCATGAAATCAAGAGATGAGTGGCATATGCCTATTTATACACCTCGTGCTAAGGAGGGTTAAAAACATAATTAGACAGCAGTCCGAAAAGGATACACGTTTTGTATTTCTCTCTCTTTCAGCATCACCATCGCAGACCACAACAGCCATGCTAGGCCTAGCCACAGACAGATCTCTAATAGGCCTGGCTGTCTCCTTCTTAATTTGCTGAAATTGCAAAATCAATAGGTGTAGTCGTAGCCGCCCGCTCCCTGTTTTAGTGGGAAAAGATAAAGTCTATGGGAAGGCAATCTTCACTTTCAATTTGCTCCCTGTTCAGCATTGAGACCGAAGTGCTTATCACTCTACTTAAAGAGACCGTATGCCTGTCTCGTTGTGGGTAAGGTGCTGGTGGACAGGCAAGGGTTTCACGGGAAAGCTTGACAGACCCTCAGACACATAGATACCATATATTTTCCCAAGTACAGCTCAAATTCTATATTGTAAATTATTGTCTGCTTTCCAAATTTGAGTCATTTCTTTTAAAACTGGGCCAAAAATACATTGGAAGTCACTAATTATATCCTCTTTTGGTCTTCGGTCAATTTTTGTCTTGTTCATGGATTTTGGATTTGTGCATTAGACGTCTTCTTTCCCGTTGATACCACTGCTCCACCCACAACTATTGCTCTCTGGATGTGAAAACTTTAATGCTTAGTATCTCAAGATTCTTCTGAACTCAGGAGGGGGTCTTCTAATTCCGAGCTCACAAGGATTATGTGACAACATCTTGGCTAAATCCTTTACTGTAGGATCTGTATTCCGCAATGTATTCGCTGGAATTGTAGTTCTTCATAAAACACCAATCCTAAAAATTCAGAGACACACTCAACAGTTGACTGCTTCTGAGCATGTCCATACATCAGAGCATGCTTTGGCACACGTGTTTGTGGATATTGCTCCCTGGATGCACATTTGCAAAAGTGTGTAAATGGCGTGTATTTGTGCATGTGTTTTGAGATATGTGTGCTCTAAGCACCTCTTGTCAGCAGGATCTTTTGTCTCAGCGAGCCTGTTCGTCCTTTCCTAATCTCTCCTTGATGCTGCCTTTACCCATAATCCTTTCTTTCATTAACTGCCCTCCTATACAACGCCACCTTCATTGCAGTCTTTCAATTTCTAATTGCAATGAGACAGTGTGTGTGTGTGTGTGTGTGTGTGTGTGTGTGTGTGTGTGTGTGTGTGTGTGTGTGTGTGTGTGTGTGTGTGTGTGTGTGTGTGTGTGTGTGTGTGTGTGTGTGTGTGTGTGTGTGTGTGTGTGTGTGTGCAGTGTCGAGAGGTTGGGTGGGTGCATTCAGAGCATCTGCATAAGAAGTTGTGTTTGTGGAGGCCAGGCCACAATTGAGGGGAAAGAGTGTGGGCGGGGCTGGCTTTGTGGTTGATTGCAGAAATAATTTCACATGTTGTAGAGAAGAGCTTAAAGAAAAAATTTTAATCTGGATATTTAGAACATTATATGTTCAAGTTAAGGGGGTCAGCGGCATGGCTGCCTTTGGCAGGAAATCCATAGAAATTAGAAACAGGATTTTGATGATGAAGATGAGACAGGCAGAGAGAGGGAGGGCGAGCGAGAGAGATGTGTGCACTTGTAGTACCACCATTATAAGTACAATCGTACCAATTCGCAGAATTTTCTAATTACTTTGTGACTTCAAAACATTTTTAAATCATCCCACATTATAATACAATAAGCAGATTTACCGGAAAGAGAGGGGGAGAGACAGAGGGAGAAAGAGCAGCAGCGAGAGGGGAGAGGAGAGGGGAGGGAAGAGGAAATGTTTCCAAAACATCCACTGGTGGGTTGCATTTTAAAAATGTTGTTTTTTGTGTTGTTAGAATGAAAAGAAAGAGGGAGGATGGAAGAGAGAAAAGAGGAGGGAGGGGAAGAAGAGAGGCGAGAGGTTCAATTTTGAAAACACTCGTACTGATGCATATTTATGACCGTGCATCATAAATGCACTTTATGATAAAGGCAAATAATTCACACAGCGCATCACAGACATCACGTTAACATATTCTATAAGCAGAGTTAAAGACCGCCTTGTTTGCCGTTTCCTATTTCACAATAACCCCTCCAACAATAGCCCCCCTCTCCGTCCTTCCCACCTGCTCCCCCCAGCCCGTCTCTCTGTTCCACCAATGAATGCCGGCCTCAGTGAGGCCCTATACTTGGTTACACACTGGCCCCTATTGGCAGTCTTACCACTTGGACAAATGTAAGTGAATCATGCAAATGGGGAGGACTGCATTTTTACAAATGATCACGCTGCTTTTTTTGTTTTTTGTTTAGATCATTTGACATGAGTTGTACTGAAATGTATTATGATGTAATTTTGATAATGTTATATTTTTTTTGTTTGTTTTTAAAAGAGAGAAAAAAAATAAAAGACGGAGAGAATTCTTGAATTGACTGTATATGTATGTGTCCACGATTGCACATTTATTTCATTTACAGGCTTTTTAAAATCTGTCTGAAATGATGGCAAAGTTTCATATTGACTCTTTTTTCTCATTCTGTCATTTTCCCTTTTTTGCACCCAGACATAAATATTTGTTCAGGTCTGAGGGAATGAATATCACTGTCAGAAACATGGAAATTGATCTCAACAGTAATATCCCTCAATTAATGTTGGGAGTTCTCTTTTTCCAGGGAGAAACAGTCTGTCAGTACATTTCTGCAGCTAAATGCATGATTATACTTAAGCCCCTGTAGTTAGGTGTGCCCAATTTCCACACACTAACACAGAAGGAACACAAGGTCACACACTGAGAGTCAGAGAGAGACGGGCAGAAATGGAGCACGGAGTGAGGTACGAAGAGATGAAGGCACAAGGAAGGTGTAGCATGACCACGTTTCTGTTACACCTTTCAGGTAACACCCATCTTACAAACTGGGTAACCTGATAAGCTGCATGCATCCTATGTCAGTCATAATGTGTCAGACATTAAGAGGGATCACAGTCTGTTTTAGTCTAGGTGATGGACCAATAGTAGAGGTTTAGGAGGTACTCGTGAAGAA
Source organism: Brachyistius frenatus (assembly GCF_029030835.1). Classification (NCBI taxonomy): domain Eukaryota; kingdom Metazoa; phylum Chordata; class Actinopteri; family Embiotocidae; genus Brachyistius; species Brachyistius frenatus. Next base: position 2,245,108 of record NW_027210656.1, read on the forward strand.
GCCAGACTCTAAGTCTTGGAAACATTTGAGCTACATGTTTCTGTAATGCAGATGAAACAATTAGTCAACCAATCAAATGACTAAAAAAATAATCAGGAACAATTTTGGTACCAGGTTCTAGTCAGTTTTCAAAGGAAAATAGTGCCAATGCCAAAGATTCAGTGGCTCCAACAAAAGGAAGTGCGGCTTTTCTTCATCATATATTAATTTAAGTTGAATATGTCTTGGTCTTGGATTTTTGTTACAACACAATTGAACATATCACGTTGGCATCTGGCAATTTTGGATAGTCATTTATTCACAATTTTCGGACATATTGTTACTTAAATTATTTAATGCCAAAAAAAAAAAAAAAAAAAGATTTGGCACACTAATTACACTGTTGTGGTTGCTTTGGTGCATTTCTTAAATCATCCTTAACATTTGTAAAACAATGAGTCCATTTTATTAAATCCTACAAACAGCCCCACACGCAAAAGCCCAAAACCTGCTACAAGTCCTTGGTTTATATCGGCTATATATTTGGTTTATGTGTGCGTTATGCAGTATGCATCTGTATAAAGTACATTTACTGTACTCTGTATTTGGAATAATGTAATATTAAGCATTACAGTAAGTATACAGTGGTACAGTACTGAGCACGTTGTTGAACACCTGCGCTATATGAAATGTTTGAATGATTGAAGACTAACTTCCGGCTACATCGTTCAACCAGCCTCGGCCGCTGTAAGGCCGTGATTGAAAACATGGTCCATAATTGTGGCCCTTATTTCATCTGGAATGGCCTCTTCTTCTTTTTCTCTGTTTTGCCTCCCTGCCCATCAACCATGCAGCCTTACTCCTCTTCCCCTTCCCAGTTGTTGACCCTGTTCAGTTCCTTGTTCTTTCACGGACAGAAATTGTGCCACTGTGTTGAGCTGTGTCTAAATGTATGTTCATCAACTGAGGGTTCATGAGATGCAAATCTGAGATATTTTACAGGAACTGGTTGGTCATTGGTGGATCTAACGCTTCGCACATTCCCCTTTATTAGTGAAAGTCAACATTCACCTAAAAGTAATTAATTAATTCAGGACACATTTAGAAGAAAAAAAAAACTGATCTGTGATAGAAATGTATTAAAAAATGTTTTTGAAGGTCATAATTTATGCAATGAACAGATAGATGTTTTGGTTTTTAAGAATATTCAATAGAAAACCTGCATAATACTTTTTGATCAGCATGACATCAGCAAGTGCTAATTTAGAAAACAGCAAACAAATAATAATATAATATATAATAATCTGCAACTGTGCCAAAGCATTTGACCATTTTTTCAAAAGAATCAGAAATTGTTTTTATGATGTGCACAAGTCACTAAATTATGTGGAACAAGTAGATTTGCGATTTTTCAGTTGTGATCTGAGAAATGTACCTTAGCAACTGAGAAAAACTGCAGTAAAGAGATAGCCTATCTACTCGTTGCAGAAGGAGAGAGTAATAAAAACTATGATTATTGACCACTGTCAAATGATAAATTTTGTTTACAGGATTTCAGTTTAATAACGCACCTTGATGTTCCAAACTTTGAAATAACTGGTTTAGAAAAACAAAAAACAGACCTCCTGTTTCATGAATGGTGTCTCAATTTTAGTTACGGAAAATATACGATATCACATTACATATCAATATCATGACATTAAATTATACTGTGTTATAACATTGTTCCCATATTTTCCATCCAATCTCAGGTTTAAGTTTTAATGGGAAAGGAACAAAAGCTGTGAAACGTTTTCTTAATTTTTTTCCCAAAATGCTGATATCAAAAAGGATAAGAAAGGAAAATAATTTAAAAAATGTTTGAAGTAGTAAAAGTGCCCTATTCAATCCACAAAATATTATGAAAATATTTTAAAATGCTTTTGTGGACTTATACATATATTTAACAGATTTAATTTTCAAAATTTACAAACATTGGAGAACAATGTCTTTTTAAAAATGTTCCATTTAGACCTCTTATGAAACCATTCACACATTGCAATAAATAATTCTAACTGGCTTGGAGAAGCAGGTGTAAGGCAACTAAGAAATGCAATCAAAGCAATGCAGTAGTTGTCAAAAAAAAGCCTTTTTTAATGCACGACAGTGTGATTGCATTTGTCACCACACATGGAAGTGGCTCACACACATTTACTCTCAGCTTCTCACACTGAACAAAAAACACCAAATGTGTACATCAACACAGCTGTATATTTTGCTTGCTCTGACAGGTTTTCAATGGTTACTCTTCCCTATGCAAATGAGCTGATTCTCTCCCACTCCCAATCGTGTTGAAGTGATATGAACTGCTGAATATAAATGATTGGGAATGATTGATAGACCCTCCCACTCGCCGCCCTCTGCAGATAGATAGA
>NW_027210656.1:2252500-2518636 GCF_029030835.1 Brachyistius frenatus
CACTCCCAAAAAAAAAAAAAAAAAAAAATCAATAAAGACCATGTGACCAAACCAGGAAATACTTGAAAAGGTAAAAGCATGACTATGGTAAAGATTGCTGGACATTGGTAGCAAACCTGTCAACATTTAGTCTCCAAACAAGAAATGTAATTGTTCGTTAAGATTTTAATTTGACTGCAATTAATTGATTAACTAAAATCCAAATGAATCAGAGGGTATGAATTAACATACTTTCCTAAACCTTATAAAAAGAGCTTTCATTATTTTAATGTTACTGCACACTATCATGTTTTCAGTTACTGTGACAGAACTGTGGCGAATGTGAAGTCTTCAAGACAAGCTGTGATTTCTTCTCCACAGCATCTAGTGGCCGTTAGAGGAAGTGCAGTTTAGGGCACTTTGCACTAACATAATTGACCACATATTGACTAATATTAATAGCTCATATGTAGTATTCATAATGACTGTCTGTTTCTTGTTTGAAGTGCACATTACAGTGTAGCTTACTTCTCAAAGCAAATGTGCATCTCACTTTGTCTCAGTTTAGAATTAAACATACACTTTTGTATTAAAATGATTGATTACTCCCAATTCAACTAAAATGTTTGGTCTTTCAATATTCATTTGTATAAGCCAGTGGCTTGTTGACCTCTCCTGTCAAAATCTGCTGTATTTTTGTCATCTATTATGCCGTTGTATAAATTGAATGTATAAGTTTAAAAATAAATTAAAAAAATACTTAAACTAGAAAAAGAAAAAAACATCATGTTGAAAATGTATTTCAATTACCTTAACCTGCCGGAGGTTGGGTTAAAAACCTATTAAGTCCACCTGAATACTGCACCACATGTGACCTAAAAACAATCCTCACTGAAAGTTGATGTGTACCAAACTGTGTGTGAAGGAAATAGCTTCAAGGAAAATAAATCATAAACCAATATTAGTAATTTGACAAGTTGCATGTCTCTCTTTGGTATGCAAAAGATACTATATTTAAAAACACAAAATTTTCTGGTTCAGCGCATATTCAGGCAGGACTTATACTTCTTGCAATGCAGAAATGAAGCCGAGTATCAAAGTGAAGCCTTAGTCTTAGCTTTTGATTGTCTAAGAGCATAATTAATACAGCAACTAATCCAACATGCCATCTAGCCAACCCAGAAATGTCCAATCACATTTACTGTTTCAGCTGGGGTTTGAAGCCGCTCAAAGCCTGAGTCCACAGCTGCAAAGCTTTGAGACCACTGAGTGAGGCACTAATCATGACACCATTAACTAAGAAAACATTAGGAATTAGCAAGATGAGGAAAAGTTGTGCTTTTCCGCAGAGGTTTTGTTTAGTTAATTCCCTGTTGACAGCCAAATGCTCCACTTGCCTGGAGAAAACTTCCTTGAGAGGGAAAGATTACTTTTTTATCCCTAATTAATGCAGCTTATTTGCATAGTTCACCAAGTCATAATATATGCTAATGTGCATTTACATTAGAGATTGCTGCACAGGCAGTTCATGTGGCCTAAATATGCCAATAAAAATTATTTTTATGACTATTTCAAGCCTTAATATGCATCTATATATACATTTCAAGTTTACGATATCTCCTCATTGGGGCTCTTAGTCTCTTAGGTCTTGGTCAGTTACACTGACGTATAGACTACTTACAGCACAAGTCACATAACATCTGAAATGAGAGCATAACTCAGAGAATAGATGAAATAATTGATGTTTTAGCTCTGTGGTGGATGTGGTCGTGGAAATGTAAATACTGTTGAGTGTCTCAGATGAGGACAAGGTAGTCAAGCCAATGATCTGCATGAGTTTTTGAGTGTGTTTACTTTGCCAGCAGACCATCCTGCAGACCAATCATACAGTGAAGTTCAAAATGAGATATTCTTCCTCTGATGGCATGATTTCAACTGTATTGTGAATGCACCTTTCAAGGACTTCCAAAGGTAATGAAAGAAATCTGCATTCCTAACAAATGCAGCAGAGTGGTCAAAGAACTGCTAATCAGCAGGTTGACCTGTCTCATGTCAGCAGGTATCCGTGTGGACAAAACATCAAATGCCTGACAGCTGACAAGGGTAAAGATTAAGGTTCTTCTTATTAGAAATTATTCATTTAACAATAATAAAATAAATAAATAAAGATATGATATTATTAATCATCATAAACACAATTAATAAGATTGGATAAGTCAGCAAAGTGATCAGTGGGAAACCTACATAAGGATGTAAAAATTACATCCTTATGCGCTGCGTGCACCTGACAACATTGTCGCGCTCACTACAGCACTTTTACACACAACATCTAAAACTCACCCTTGATGATTCATGCATTAGAAGACATTATTAAAAAAACACTGATGTTTTGCAATACTTTCTATATTTGATGTTATCCTAGTTAGCCTACTTAACATGATTGAGATGCCTCAGTATATTCATGCCTGGGGAGAGGCTTAATTAAACATGATGACAACAACTTGGCTTCAATTCACCACCTGCCTGACTATTTCTCCCCCCGCCCCCGTCTCCAAAATGTTCGTATGCATGGATCAGTTTTTACAGATCCTGACTTTTGCGTGGGGTGTGGCGTATGGCTCTTACAAGCCCTGTTTTGTGCGTACGCAACAGTTCCGAGTCCCAAGATCCTACAAGGATCCACGGGCAGTGAAGACCTGAAAAGACCCAATTCAAAAAGTGATCAATCCAAACAAGCCAATAGACAGAACACCAACGTTGACAGCAGCATTGTCAATCAGATAACATGCAGCCATGTTTGAAAAAAAATATCACTTTAATAATATCACAGGAACTTATTCCAAAAACAACTTAACACGCTTCACAAATTAATTTATAGAATACATTTAATTTGTTTTTTCTTTTTAACGTTTGGTTCAAATGAGTGCTTATCAATTTTTCATTCTAATCTCTCTTTCTTAATTTATAAACTATGGCTAGCATATGTTACGTATCATATCAGCCTTCCAAAGGTCACGTTTCCATCACTTAGATCATGCACATAAACATAAGATCACGCTGCTTCAAAAACCCAATGGGGGGGGCACAGGTGGGATGGGGAAGGTTAGTTCGTTAGTTGATATGTAGTTTAGTTCGTGGTAACAATACCTACTTTCCACAAGCCACTCACAAAGTTCATATGTGCCTGCCGAAACCCTTCAAGGGCCAACAGTAAAGTTAGCAGTGATATCTACAGCATTGCAATGCATAGTAAATGGGGCAACCTAACTTTCTTTCCAAATCCATAAAAACAGACACAAAAGAAAAAGGGGGAGCACAGAACTGTGGGTTGTTGATACTAAATGAGTCATCCTATTCATTCTTGTGTCTCAGTTCCAGCTGAAATGAAGTGGCTACAAGGTCTGTGATCTTTCCCTTCTCGCTTGTCATTTGCCAGCTTCACTTATCTTTCTCCGAGTGATTTCATTTGGCTTTGAGTGGTTTTGAGAGGAGAATAACACCAGATGAGGCCAACTTAAAAAAAACAGGTTTCTCAGAATTTCCTGTCCCTCTTATGGATATTAAGTGTATTGATCTCAAGCAAGTGACGCTCTCATAAGCCATTTCAAATAGTAAAAAGCTGGAGCTTACATTTCTGTTTTACACCAAAAAAAAAAAAGTACACATTTAAAAAAAAAAAAAAAAGAGCCAGAGATAGGCAGTGCGGCAAATCTTTAGCATGAAAACAATAAGCACTTCCATTTCAGTCTAAGGTAGCGTTCTTTGGTTATCGGGGTGGCTAAAAGATGAGGAGATTGAAGAAAGAAACAAAGATGATGAAGAGGGAAGAACAGGCTTGTATTTTTAAGATAAAGACAGCAGCACAAGAACAACAGCCTACCGTTTTCTGCTCAAGTGCTCTCTTGTTTGATTACCCCCTCCTGCCCTCCTCCACTTCACTTGCTACCAACAAGCAGTGATTTGTGTTCACTTCTGTAGCTTTTTGGTTTCAACACCAGGGGGTCTGAGCCACAGAGGCCAATGTGCACGCATCTGTGTATCTCCAACCAAAAGCATATGCATGCACTCATACCTTCGCATGCTCACACAGAAGCCTGACCGTGTGTCTATAAACTTTTCTGTTTGCACACACGTGGCCGAGTAAGAGACCATATTCCATCTTCAAAACACAAGGGAGCACCATCAAATAAGTCACCCCTTTCATCTGCTACTACTTTCAGTTACTCCAGCTTCGACGCCTTGCCTAATGGATTTTCAAATGCAGGTACACGATTTCTTTCAAGACTTGACAGGCATTTTCCTTTGTGTTTGGAGATGAGGATCAGGCCCTGAGTGGTTCACTGGTGATGGTGTTGTTGAAAGATTCTGCATACAGAGTGGAAGCATTTTCTCTGAACTTGTTTGAAAAGGCCAAATGTGTGACTTATCCATGTATATTTCCACACATGGCCAAAGGATGCATTAAAAGCAACCGAAATGCTCTCTTTCTCTATGTACAGTTTTTGTTTTTGTTTGGGTGTATTCTTTCATTGAACAGTAGACTCTATTTAAAATATTTTCACTTGGGTTGGCAATATTTCTGTTTCAGATCTTAAGACAGTCTTGAGGAGTCATCTCAATATTCCTTTTCTCAAAACCTAAATTTGTGTTGAATTTTTTTTTTTTTTGGAAAAAGCATAAAACATCACTACTGGCTAAACAATTCAAAACGTGGCTTCACTTCAACGTTTCAAAAATATTTCAGCTTGTTTTGGGGGAATTTTATGACTTTTTTTTGGCAGAGACTGTGGACAATGGCAGGAAATAACGGGAAAGTGAGTAGAGGAACGGCATGCAGTAAAAGTCCGGCCGGCCGCATCAAACTGGGGACTCACTGCTCAGGTCATACGTCTGCGTCTCCTTCAAAGATTTTTAATACTGGATATTCAACTTCGAACCTATAAGATACATTTTTAGATTTTATCAAAAATCCATTTAGAAAAACTAAATTACACTGCACATGACTGTACAAATCTTTAGTTTTTATGACGTCTAGAAGGGGAGAGAGCACTCTAGCTGGACCTACCTAAAAACCTGAACATGAAAGCTATGGCTAAGAGTATTACTTTACTGATGTTCCCCAAACACTTCACATGCTATAAGTAAAGACTAGTTAGTCGGCTGCAAAAGAGAAACCTTCAGTTACTGCAGCGCAAGTAACTTATAAAGTTAAGTGGCCAGGTTAGTGTTTGTGCCCAAGTTGAAACAGAGTTAATTTATCTGCGTGAACACCCAAGTAGAATGACAAGATATTTTCTGATACCAGATTGTGTAGAAGCAATTTGGTCAGTGCCATTAGAAGTACTGGAGGTTTTGTACCCAGTCCCACCCATTGGTATGCACCCTAACCAACTAAGCTATTGGATGACCCCATATCCCTCTACAAACAGGTCTGGCAAATTAAAAAAAAAAAAAAAATACGTAACTTGTTCAACTGTTTCTTCTAATCAAAAACAATTCCATTATGTTTGAAATGACTCAGAAAACCATTTGTCATGGTGCTCATTTTAATATTTTTTTTATCCTGAATAACAATCAAATTATTCAGCAGTAGACTATAGAGTATGTGCAGACATGTTATCATCGACTCTGAATGTATAGTATGAAGCCATTATGGTCAGCATCAGATAAGCATGACAAGCTGACTTGAGGTGCCAAACACGTGTTCCAACATGGATGTAATTGACTGTGATTTCTAACTGCCCTCTCTGAGCCACAATGGCAATGTCTCCTAATTAACTAGAGAGTACTGACAGACTGGTGCCACCTCCATTTGGTCCCCACTTGAAACAAGTGCCATGTCCTGAGGGTTCCTGTCAGACCTAGTGCTGTGTGAATAGTATGACATGTCCCTTCATGTCTCCATTCATGTCTCTCGCTCTCTCTCTCTCTCTCTCTCTCTCACACACACACACACTCGCTCCTCTTTCATTCCCTGACAAGTATTTTCTTCTAATCATGCTCAGGAAGAAAACGAGTGTGTTTGGCTGAAGGGAGAAACAGACTGCGTCTACTGTGTGTGTGTGTGTGTGTGTGTGTGTGTGTGTGTGTGTGTGTGTGTGTGTGTGTGTGTGTGTGTGTGTGTGTGTGTGTGTGTGTGTGTGTGTGTGAGTGAGTGAGTGAGTGAGTGAGTGAGTGAGTGAGTGAGTGAGATGAGAGGGAGGGAGCAAGAGTGACCAAGTGAGCAAATGAGAGAGAGAGAGAGAAGTCGAGAGAGATGTTCATAAGTCTCCTTTTAGCGTCTCTGTACATTGTGCTTCATTATCTGCCTCGCCTGGAGAGTGATGTCTTCCTAAACCGGCACCAGAGCCAGCGGCCTGCCACCACCGCCTTCACACTTATTGCAGCACATCAGCTACAGCTTGCATTTCTTTCTCACACACACGCGCAATTAAATCCTTCAGAGCTTCTGAACGTACACAACTAAAAAAAAACTAAAAAACATCATATACACACACAATGTTGGCCTATATTTGATGAACACATACACACTAAAACAAGGATTAAGCTTTCCAAAAGAACAAAATGTAAGGTGCAGTCACTCCAATGAAAGCCCAGTAAGAATGCTGAAAACAAAATTTGAAAGAAATTTGAAGAAAATGTATGTATAGTGGGAGCACCTCACTAATGAAGTAACTGGATAGGTGAAATCACAGAGGTGTTTTGGATCATTTGAGAGACAAGTACAACCTCAAACAGCATTTACATTTAGTTCAGCTGTTGAATGAAGGCCTCAAAAGCTTTTTAGGCCTTTTAAATTCCTAATCTGTGCTACTTCAAATATTCCACTTTGAGAATACAGGTGACCAACTAAGACTGTAATTAATACTGTAAGCAATGCATGAGTGACAAAATGAATGTGGAGCTATGATTATTTCAGGAAATTAATTTTGATCTTTGTGATTTATGTAGTTAATTATTCCAAAGGCAAAACACAGAAAATTCCTCCAGAAAACAAGCTATCAAGCTTGGAGAGACATGAGTGTTGAGAGACAGCAATAAAGGAACATTTCTAAATTTACATTTACAGTACATATTTTGCTTTAGAACCTTTAGCTTTAGTGAAAACTCCTAGACGTAAAATAATGAGCAATAGCATTGATTAAAAAAACAACAACCTCTTAGTAATTTTATGAGTTTTCCCATATAGGGGGTTAAGAAAATAAGAAAACGTTGACTTTGGCAGGAAGCATGACTCTGATGGTATGTGGTTTAAAGAGGAAAATTACTATATAATCCAATATGGATACAAACTGTTGGGCCTGGTTGTCAAAAAGCAGAGTATGAATTATTAAATTGAGTGATCGTTTACAGCATAAACTCTGTTTATGTCTACAATGTCAGTCTCTCATCTTGTCACCTTTCTTTTCGCTACTTTTAGATAAAAACACAACAACCTTTAAGCCAATGCACCACTTTAGAGTTTAGATGTGTTTGGAGTCAACTTTTTTTTTTAAAACCGTTCCATAAACCTTGGACAACCTCTAATTTTCTCCACTTTAGTTACACAGAGCAAACTGACACTGCAACTTAAATTTAGCGGAAAGACTTTTGTCCTTTTGTGACAACTGACTCTCGAAGTCCCCTCAATTACCCTTCACTAAACCTGGATTTACAGAAAGACATTTGTCACAAAACTGCAAAAACATCCCTCTAGAGCAGAAGTATTTAGTGTGTTTTGCTAAATCTCTGTACCACACCACAGGACCCGTCGACTAGTTTGAGGTGCATCACAATCAGCCTAATTGGACAGGTGTTTGCAAGCCATTATGATACTAAACCGTTGTGTCAGTAGAAGAGCCCCAAAACAGCACGATACCCCCAAAAACCTGCTCAGGGATTAGCGTGGTGGTTAAGATGGGAGGGAAGGCTTTTACATGTCAGAGTTGAGAGAAATTAAGATGGGGGAGAGAGAAACACTGAGAGAAAGAGAGGGACAGAGATTAAAGAAGAGCAGCACTCACAGTGTGAGGTAAGCCACAGTCATCTCTTGTCAGCCACCCCTGATGGGAGTATGTACCCCACACAGAGAAACAGAGACAGACATTAACACTCCACTCAACCTCAAATGACTCTAATTTATGTGAAAAGAAAAAAATATACAGCAGACATCAGTAAAACAACACTCGTTCCCCCGTCATAAGTGTACCCCTTCAAAGAATGTGGTGAAGAAGCCTTTAAATTTAATTGTACAGTCCAAAAGATATTTCTTCATAAAAAAACAGCAAATTCTCACATTTAAGAAACAGGAGGTTTCCAATGCATATACTTGACTCCGGCGGGCCGCCCAAGTATTTTAGCGACCGCCCAAGTATATTTGGCAGTGCACTTCAACAAGTTATGGTCAAGTTAAAAATGATGAGCACTTCCGTTACGCAGAAGAGACCAAACTGGCATAGGAGGAAGGGAAACGGTCTGCTGACATCATCAAACAGCAACGTAAGCAGACCTCATTACCTTGGTCATATTGTGTGTTTAAGTTTATATACTTCTTTTTTCTTTCTTTTTTTTTTAATCTGTCTGGGAGAATGCCATCGATGCGATCAATCAACAACTAATCTCCCCTCACTGCTTCACATGTCTGCTCTGCATCGTGTGAGTGTAGCGAAGATCAGAAGACAGAAACTAGCCCGACCCTAAATGATTGAAAAACGCGGCAGAGACTCTCACACAGATCTGAAAAGAAACGGGTGTTCATAAATTAGGTCCCTCGTCTTATATTAGAATGCTTTATTTAACACTTTTCAGACTATTTTGGTCACTGCGAGCAGCAGTTATTTAGGAAACATCTGTTTAATTGTAGACACAGAAAATCCCAAACCAATTGGTTTAGTAGTATTTGACTTCTGTTAAATAATCTGTACAGGTTCCATCCTCCAGCATTGTTTTCAATAACCCAATTATAAATAAGTTAAAGATTTAGAAACGATGCCCTGTGTTTACAAGAGGCCTACAGGAGAGGCCTGAAGTAATATAGGAGCCAACTTCAAAGGGTGAAAGGTCAACTTAGAAGACCAAAGTGCTCTCCAATTGGTTATAAGCTTATCAGGGATACACATCACGAACCGGCACGCACACACAAAAAGCCTTTCTTCACCTGTTATTGGATGAGGCACATAAGCCCGGGGTGAGGCACTCAATGAATAGATCCTTATTGATTTCACCTAAACGGCATGTAGTGTAGGGCCAATTCAGCCTCTCAACAACTCACTCATGCTACATCTCCCCTACAAGCAACTAACCCCTACCATGAACACACACACACAGTTTCAATCTTCAGTGCAACACATGCACATACACACAGCGTAAACCCTCTCCCACCACTCCAAGCTCTCCTAAATGACCTCATGAAGTAGGGTGAGGCTCTTCACACATCTAGCAACAGTGGTGCAAACCGAGCAAAATATCCCCTCATTGATCGGTTGACAGCACCCAAAGGTCAACAAGCCGTCGTTCTCAGCATGCTGAATGGCCCACATCGGGTCCTGTTGGCAACCGATGAGCCAGTGAGAAACTCCGAGTACTTGAATGTGATGAGCTAAAAGCTGGTGAGCACTTTCAAGCATTGACGAGAGTCTTTTCCTTTTATTCCATTGTGTCTGACTCGTGTGTCTAGTTTGTCAGATAAACTGCTCTCAGCGTGAGTTTTGCCTTTGATCACGTTTACGAAATGACAGATTGTTGTAGTAATATGATACACATGACTATTGTTTGGACTGTAGGATAATTGATCCTGACCTGTTCCAGACCTACAGTGATGCTGTTCTTTTTTCAAGCATTAGTGAATTGTTGGGTTTATAGATTTTAATCATAACCCCAATTTGTAATATTGTCCCAATATCAATGTTTTCTCTGATTTGTTTCAAACTCTGAACGTAGGAAACAAAAAAATACTTGAACCAAAAAACCAATACAAGCCCATTTATCTTCAATAGCTAATTAAAACACATTATTTACCTGTCTACATAAATCTTTGTGTATTGAAGGACTTTACTAGTCATTATAGGTACTGAAAGAATCAGCCAATCAGAGGCCTTGTTGTGGGCAAGCCTGTAACGCATGTGCTTGTTGTTGTTGAGTTGTTGCTGTAGTGCAGGTGGGTGAGCCAGAGTCGGTAGGCAGGACAGAGTCACCAGAGTTTCACCGTGAATATCTTACACGTGTGCGTTCAGAGACCAGTATGTCCGTGTGATACATAGCTCTGTGATTTAAGTGTGTGTTTGTGTGTTAAGTATGTTCAGATAAGAATTGATCTGTATGAGCATATAGTCCACTAGGCGAATGCTAATGCTAATCGCATGGTAATGCTTATTAAGCCTTCGTTAATCAGCGGCCGGGAGAGCCACGGTTATGGCTAAAGTGGTGTGCACCGATAGTTAGCGCTGCAAAATGATGATGTCATTCTGTAATGACGGTGAGTGGACGGTTTGCAGTTTAAGTTAACCTGTATGGAGTGAAGCGACAGCCCTGATCATCATTTCTGTTCCGTATTACCAGTGTGCTGATATTTATTTTTGTTTCTGCTTTCTTGTAGAACCACACACACACACACACTTATCCACACCCACACAGTAATACACAACCACACCCAAAATAACATTCAATAAAGAAGATTGGAATCACATCTGCCTCTGCATTTTGATCGATGCACCACCGTGATCACACGTCCCCAACCAGCTAAAGTTACAGTCCTATAGCTACTAACCCATTATTACACTTTGGTTCAATGTCTGGGCCCCATTTGAACAGTGCAAGTGCAATGACTTGCATTCGAGGTGCAAAGCAGTAAGTTTTGGGGCGCATGGAGCTCACCTGCTATTAAGGTTCATGTAAATTTTAGTTTTAGTTTTGTTCCTGCCGTATCCAACATCATAAATAGTTACATCATACTGTAACATGTGACAACTGTTTTGTATTTCAAGAACAAGACATGAAATGCTACTTTTACTAAAGACAATGTTGGAAAGTAAATATTGACGCATAAGACTGATGAACGACTATAATCTGACCTGAACAAAAGAATGCAGAGTAACCACAGACCAGTCACGTGTTTGAAATACTTCGTGTCAATAAAAAGGTAAACACAAAGTATGGTCATGCGGCACTGCGCTCTGGCACGGTGCTTCTCAAATGAGAAGCTATCCTGCATTTTACACGGTATAATATGTCAATGTGGACAACAGACACGAAGAATTCATGCTGCTTTACAGATATTCCCGCTTCAAACATAATAAACATGTTCTTCAAAGTAGACCATTTTTTTTAAACATTTGTCCATCATGCACTAGCAGCAAACCACTACTGCACCAATAACATAAGTGGTTCTGAGATGTCTATTCTGAGTGCACATTTTCCAGCCGAATATGAACAACCCACTTTGAGCTGCCTCATTTCAATGAACCGCCCACCTGATTGCACCTCGCCTCCTACCTGTGGACAGTGCACTCTGCTCCAAAAAAAAACAAAAAAAACACAGATGTGCAAAACAAATTTCAAAGTCACCAAATTTCAAAAATGTGAGAGTGCCGCTTGCATTGGTCGCTGAGCCGCCTCAAAAACAGGGCTGTCTCTGTTCAAATGTCTCTGACAATAGTTCTGTCACCATTAGTTGTCAAAAACAACTAGTGATGGGTAGACTGTAGGGTTGCTCCCTGACGGTCAAAGAGTCTAATCATCAGTCAGAGACCCCTCAGTTGAGGCACATGGAAGGCGAGCAGGGAAAAGCCGCCACAACGTGCTTTTTCTGAGTGGTGAGCAGGACCGGGTGTCATTGGACAGGGGGCCCTGCACCAGTTTCCACATGTATACCGGATTTAAGTCTGTCAGTCCTAAGAGTTGCTTAGGTGGAGGTGATGGGGGGGGACGCACAGTCATCAAGTAGTGAGCGAGGCCCAGACTAGGGGGTGTGTTTGACCTTGCTGGCACCAGGGGAGGTCTGTGGCATGGACAGGGACGTTGAGATGCCCAGGCGCCAGCAAACATGCACGCCCCTGGTCACCTGGACAAAAGCCACAGGCAGAGCAATGGAGGGCAACACCTCCACCTCACGCCACCGAAAGCAGAAGGGGCGAGAGACCATCGGCAATTTGGACACGATAGAGAGCTTGCTGTGGATTATTTGAGGGCCAGATAGTCTGCATTAAAAACAAAAAATAAATTAATATCCAAATCTTCAACTTCTAAAGCCAAATTTAATTTGACTGAAAAAAAAATCAGAGTCGGGTACAGCCCCGGTAGACCTGTGCACATCAATCAGTGTGATAGAGGAATCCATCTTTACAGCAATCTGAAAGTCACAGTGGGACTTCAGACTTTCCAATTTTAGCACACCCTACCTTGTTTTGTGTGTTTACATGTGAAGGCAGGTGTATGTGATGACTGTTGGTCTTAAAGCTCTACCATTTCTGCATAAATATCTTCATAATTTCAGAATGAGTTGTGCATCATCATATGACCAGCAATCCTCTTTTGTTCAGGTTATAGCACATGATCATCTCACATCTAAATTACCATTTTTTTTTTTTCAAGGATTTAGATTTCATGGCTCCCAAAGATGTATTAATTTCTTTGTGTGCATGTGTGAGTACATGCAAGGATATCTGTGCATTGTGTGCGTGTTTGCATGTATGTGTGTCACTAGGGTAATTAGGAATAGGAGGGAGGGAGAGATCAAAGGAGGCACTTTACACCCTCCGTTTCAGTTCAGATATGCGTGTCTGCATGTGTGTCTACGTATGTGTGTGCGCACTTTTGTGATGATCTCCTCCAAGCTTTGATGCTGTAAGCTCCGCCGGTTAATGTACTACGGATAAAAATACTACACCATGTAATCTGGCATTTATCCCTCGAGAGCAGAAGCCCAAAATGTGACACATGTCAAGAAGGAGGAGGAAGGGGAGAAGAAGAACGAGTGCAAGCAGGGGGAGAAGAGGAGGAATAATGGAGGTACGCGACCTAGAGACTGTTTCTTCTTCTGCTCTGAAATGATTCAAAGGTTGTCAGTGATTTGGCATGTGCAGAGCAGTTCCCACTAATTATTAGAAATTAATTCAGCACAGCAAAACACAGAAGAAAGACAGATACGCAGTTCCTCAGAGACGCATTA
Source organism: Brachyistius frenatus (assembly GCF_029030835.1). Lineage (NCBI taxonomy): Eukaryota > Metazoa > Chordata > Actinopteri > Embiotocidae > Brachyistius > Brachyistius frenatus. The sequence goes on from NW_027210656.1 coordinate 2,265,624, forward strand.
CGGATGTGCTTGTATTGTATGTAAAGCTACTGCAACACACAGCAGGACAGATCCAAAATGAATGAAGTTGAACTTTGTATTTTTTTTTTAATAATGTTACGGGACATGCATGGACAACTAACGCCCAAGCAAGGCATGGCAGTTTCACTCAAACCTCCATTTACTTCAAAACACAAAAAAAAAGACAGACAATCTTCTCATTCAGTAAGAAAAAGGTTCAAAGTACTTGTGAATGAAAAGCCATAAAGTCCAATTGATTAAGCAACAAACTTTGGAATTATGTAAAGATGAATTTAAGGAAATCAAAGTTGAAAGTATCCTAATTTTTCTGCTTCTCAGTTATGCCCGTTTTCCTCTCAACAACATCATTAAATAATGACCCCACTAGCCCATGTTTACCTGAACAGATGATGGATTGTCATGAGACGCATTTTGCACTGTTTTTGGGTCTTAACGCCATCTGTGCATGCAGGACTATCCTGCATGTGTCTTAGATGAGGCAGTTCTACCGCAAAACAAAGCATGAAACTGTAGCATAAGATGCTGATGCATACGGCTGTGTAGTAGAGACCGCACCCAGTCACCATGTTAATGTACAGTGAGTAACATTTTGCCGGCAGGTGGTGCATCGGTTTGAAAACTCCATTTCAAATGTTCGTCATAAAAAATAAAAGAAGCCATTCAAATCCTAGTTCACACTGGCACTCCCACAGAAGAATATACAAAACACCAGGAAACCTTCAGCAAAGAGCTGTGTTGCAGGATTTTACCACACAGCTGAGCAGCTGTCAAACCTATCGACACCATTGTAGGTCTACTTGAAGCAGAGTACCCCACAGTTACGTTGTGAAGGACAATAATTTATGAGTAGATATGCAAATATTAAATTACTGGTCAGATTTAGAGAATTATTCCCACTAAACAAATCAAGACAGAAATGTCCTTTCATGGAGATCATCAAAAGCCAAAGCTTCAGCAGGTTATATTTAGCAGAGCCAGGGAGATAGAGAGAAATTAAAAAAAAAAAAAAAAAAAAGTCCCCAAAACGTGCAGTGGACACAGCAGTTAACATGAGAAAGAAGCTCATTGTGGTGACACTTCACAGGCAGTACTAAACAAGAAGGAAACCTGCAAATGATAAGTCTGGCCAACCATTTTTTTTTAAATAGTAGAAGTACACTGCAGAAACCACGAGACAACTGAAAAGAGTGTGGCGTGTATACAACCATTAAAAAAAAAAAAAAAAAAAAACATGAACACAAACTATCAAACGCATGTCCTCGACAGCACAACCGACGCCACACCGACTCTATCGCCAGCAACGTGGCCCGGTAACACAACTACAGTCCACATGAAACCCTGCACGGTCGTTTTCCACAGGCGGCTCCCTACCTGTTAGAAGTGCTGTATTCTGGATATTCTTTGCAGCGGCGTGCTTTTCCGGTCAGGAAAGTCCACCTTGAAACGACCCCTCTTTGGTGGTTTGCAGCCGTGCGTCTTTGTATAACAGCAGCTGAAACATAACAACCGGCAGTTTTGAATAACATTGCCACGTGCAGCTTCTGTTTACCTCATTTGTGGTTTTTTTTTTCCGTTTCCCCTTTTCATTCTCCAAACTCTGCAAAACCCTCCGCGATGGTAGCAGGTTGCGACAGGCAAACGACAACACACCTCTGACCTCCCTGTAGCCTTTAGCCTCTCGGGAAGAGGAAAGAAAAAGTCGGACTTTTTTTTCTTTTTTTTTTTTTTTTTTTTTTTTTTTTTTTAATTGTTGCAGAAACAATTAAGAACACGGGTGTAATCCTGAAGTAATCATTGTAAAAAATAAATACAAAATAACTTATTAGCTCACTAATTAACTACTCACTAACACTTGGGTATTTTCTGTTATGAAGTTAAAATGTCTGCTTTAAAAACTGTCAAACAAAGCAACCAGGATGGACAGTAAATTGCAAAAGCAGCAAACATTTTGGGAAAATCTATTTATTTGCACTCAGATTAAATATTAAAGTCACTCTTATCAATTAACTAATAAGCTAGAAGACTGGAAATGATGGGGAACAGTCAGCTTGCAAAATCGACCGACAGTACTACCATCTCTGATTTGCCTAGCCTACTGTTTTGATGGAAAAATTTGGAAACACAACTGGCTGAGTCATCAATGTAATTGTTCACGTGCCCAAAAACCGCCCCGTATGCGGATGGCATCTCGCAGACGCATTTATTTATAAGGATGTGGACAACCGACTGTCCAAACGCAGCAATGAGGCACAATAATAAATGCATAAATGCTCTGTGAATGCATAATAAAAAAAAAAGCAAGCATATCGTTGACTGAAAGCTCATAATTAGCATTTCTCTAAGATCTATCAACAAAAACAGTACCAGGTCTAGTTAGAAAGTCATGGCTAAGCTAAGTCAGGTAGCTGCTGGAGAAAGCGTGCATACTTGGCGTACAAATGTGAGTGGTAACAATGTTTTCTTTCTCAAATTACAGCAACAGAGAAAAGACGTATATTCCCTAAAATGTCAAACTTTAAGTTTTTATGATTATTTTGGCGACTAAGTCTTTCTTTCTTACCTATATGACAAAAAAAATAATTTAGCAATGAAATTTATACACGTTTTTTAACGTCAGCTGCAGCTATGAGGCCTACATCAAATTCACTGGACTTTTACATTCATTGATATTCTTATTCAACAGGGCTGTGACTATGTTTAAAAATGGCAGCAGGCTAATAGACAAGCATGGAGGTCTATCTATCTACGATGGAAAGGACGAGCGTTAATGAAGAGAGAAACGAGTGAACGAGTGTGTGAGTGAGTGAGACAGATGTTGGAGGTAGGAAGTGTGTGACTGAGCAAACAAGTGAGGGAGAGTGAGCCTCTCCAGAACTACCAATCAGGGATGGGAGAAGATGATAGTTAGGCGTGAAGACCATACGTCAATGGGCCCTAATTGAGCGCGTCTGCTTCGTTCTCCATTTGCGAGTGACACATCGCCCCAGGGCCGATAGGGAGAACACCGGCTTCACGTCACGCAGAAAACGAGAGCGATGGATGATAAGGGGAGCAGAGGATGGTGCTCGTCATTTTTCCCGGCCTGGGTTATCGCCCCCAGCCCCCCGTGACTCACTCTGGGGCTGATGTTTCTCCAACTTTTGAAGAACTGAAGTTGCCAACTCAGCTTTCTCTTAAACACCGCAAACAGCTGTAGCCCGAAGGCTTGAGTGGCAGACCTGTGACCACAAAAATGCCTGATCGAATTCCTGAACGGGCTCGGAAAAACCCATGCAGGAGAGAGGAGGAATCTTGAGCAGGGCACTTAACCTGAAACTCGAATAGAGGTGGTAAAGCCAAAGATAGACCACAAGTTGTGTCTCTGCTTCACAACTATGCCTGCACAGCTCTCGGGGCAAACGTAGCTACACCTGTACTCATAGAATCTGGGATTACATATGCAACTAATGTTCATTTTCTACTTCTAAGAAAGAGACTGAAAAATATGCAGACTTCGAAAGACTGGTGCCGGCAAAGCCTCCAAAGTTACATAAAATAAGAAGAGGCATTTGGTCCATTGATTGGGAATAAAACAGGTGCTGTTCTCTCTATTACAAGTGAGTGTACCATGCAAATGTTTTTGAAGGTTTGAAACTCAAAGATGGTGCTCACTCACTTGACAAAAATTGCTCATCGGACACAAATAAGTAATCTAGCATCCTGGTTTGCTTCAAATTTGTGCGGCAAATTGCACATGAACATTTATATTGTTCCTGCTGACCTCACACGTGCCCCCAAAAACATTTAGCAGCAGCAGCTAATGGTGACACCTGAATGAATCCATCCTAATTCACCCTCTTCACCCACTAATAACAGTTGTCATTTCCCCACTTGTGACATGTATCATCTCCTCCTTGTATTTCAAGAGGTCTATTTTTTGTTATTATGAAGGCTGAGGTTTAATGTTCACGTCCAAATATTTCTTTGTTCAGTCTTTGCTGGTTGGACCACCAGTAAAGATAAATACAGCCTTTGAGCCCAGTAATGCTGCGTGGTATTTTTAAGGTCAACTAAATAGACTTTATTTAGACGTTCTCTCGTAGGTCAGGTAGAAACACTGACAGCACAGGATGACATGTCTTCAGAACTGTCCAATGAATGAAGATAACTCACTTCATGTAACCTAATATTTACAAGGCATCTGTGGGAAGACCATGACAGAAGGTGTGTTAAAGGAACTTTAACTTACCTTGCAACAAAGAGTGTGCGTGATGGTGTTTTATTGATCCGAATCGGTGTCCATTTCGACCAAGTCATTTTTAGTTTGTAATGGCCATATTATTTTAGGTTTAAATCGAATGAACAACAAGACAGGTGTGAACACAAAATGGTCTTTAGATAAATTTGTATGGTGCGACACCAACGGTCAATGGTTGTACAAAGGGAGTAGCGTAAAAAAGATCAACGTTAAAGAACATGAAAAGCTAGAAGGGTCTACTCTCTTTCCTTTAGTCAAAAATTGGTTTGCCCATGGTTCATTTAAACATAATATAATTTAGATGTTTGCCATCAATTTTAAATGAAACTGTTGGCTGACAACTCTCCTGACATCAAAACTATGTGATGTAAACAAGAGAACGAGGTTTAATGTGTAGCTAGGCTTCTTTATAAGGGGAAAAGACAGCATATTGATGGATTATTTTCAATTCAAATTCACAAAATTTCGATGAATTTCCATCATGTTGCATCTACGGAATAAAAGCTATGGAATGCAAATGCCAAATATATGAAAAAAAAAAAAAAAGAGTTTTTGTCAGGCCATTTGGGCAATGAGAAGCAGGTGGAGTGCAGAGTAAGGTTGAAGAGGTGTGTGTGCACATACACACTGACACACCCACATACATACACACACAAAGCGCTTTGTTCCCCCGGGTAGACCATGGAGCCGTCAAAACCACTCTGATTTTGAATTAGCTCTGATTGGCTGTCATTGCAGTGTGTCCCACACAGCTGAGACCACTCAAAACTGTGCACGCACAGACACACATGCACGCACAAACACATACACACTTTTATGGTCTGGGCATCATGTTTCACTAAACTGCTGAGTTCTCGAGGCTGTAAATAGGGCTGTTTTAAGAGCTGTGGTTGAGTATAAATGTGCATGTGTGTGTCTGTGTGTGTCAGTGCACATCTGTCTATATGACTGGAGAGAATGCGTGTTAGTAATTTATTCAAATGTTCAGATGGTGGAGGCGTATATGGATGTTGTTATGCCTTTTGCAAGCTCTCGATGTTCTCTGAGGGTCGACACCGCGACATTTCAAGCTACAAAAATCCACAGAGATATGTGACATATAAATATATGTATTGTTAAATAATACCTTGTGTCTTTTCCCCTACAGATCTGCTCTTGTTGTTCTGTTCTTGGCACCATTGTAGTCTCTCATGTCTGACTGAAAAGACCAATAAATATATAATAAACTGAGTGTGAGAAAGTCCTGGTATCTTTAGAAATGAACCCTATCTGCATGTATGTGGTGTCACTATCCTGTGATCTTATTCACTCATGTGGTGCTAAGAATTATTGTCTATTTTATATATGCCACAGAACTAAATGTCAGAGCTCCCATTTTCAAATTATACTCATCTATTTAATTAAGAAATTATACAGGTTTTACACTAATGTCACGCTGATACCACAAGCATGAATGCATGCTCAGTAAAATGTGGAAACGTGGGTCCATAAAAAGGCAGATCCACCCACTTGCAAAGGGAACAGTGCCAGACATGTGTGGCAAAATCAGCAGGGGTTTACCAGTCTTGCTAGCTCAGTTTGGGTTGGCTGTCCATCCAACAGGCCTATACTTCTCTGGGTACAGAATCAAAACACATCATGTTCTCAAACTTGAGCTGGTAGGAAAAGCAAAAATAAGCAGTAAAATGTGATGTGTTAAAAAAGAAAAAAAAAGAGTCTATTAAAATTTTCAAACCAAAGCTGGATTCCATCTATACAGGCCTCAGGATCATGTTTCTCTGTGAACAGCAGCCCATTTATCCAAAAGGGTGGTTAAAAAAAAAGTAGACAGAGTTGTCGCACAAAGAAACACACATGTGCAGCAACATGCACACATATGCATATACAGTTAATGTGTGTATGCGTGCCTGTTTGTACTTGTTTTACTATTGTTGTGGGGAGTCACATTGTTGGCACTCACCTCCCTTTTGGTGACAAAAAGCAAGTCCCCATAAACTATTTAAGATAAAGACATGGTTTAAGATGGTTTAAGACAATCTAATGTCCTCCAAAGTGATGGAAATATAACTGTGTGTGTGTGTGTGTGTGTGTGTGTGTGTGTGTGTGTGTGTGTGTGTGTGTGTGTGTGTGTGTGTGTGTGTGTGTGTGTGTGTGTGTGTGTGTGTGTGTGTGTGTGTGTGTGTTTGTACTTCCTTTCCAGTCCAACATTGCTCACATGCTCATTCCTTATCAATGATACATCAGCACCATCTAGTGGTAATATACATGACTCCACATATATCTGAGAATTTTTTTCACCCAACTTTTTACAGAAAAAAATATTTAAAGTACCAGTTCGCCCAAACATGTGTTTTTCTTTTAGTTTGTTTACATTAGACTTCTGTTCCTACGTTCTTCTACAATGGGAGGAAACTTCATGTGTATTTTTTAAGTACCAGCAAGATTCGGTAACATTACCAATCAGTGATGTGAAAACTTGAAACCCCCTGTGTTTTATTGCAGTCCAAGACATCTTGTGTCCAGCAATTAAACGTTTGTCTGTTTTAACATTAGGGAGAAAAAGTAGGTGATTAAATTTTTTTGAGGAAAATAAATGTTACAAATAAGTTATTATTCAAATCAAAAGGTCTTAAAACATGTTTAGAGGAAATCCATGCTTAGCTAACATTTTTATACCTAATATTTATTCCAATTAACAATCTTTAAATTATGAAATTGTTTCTATTCATGAGTCTGTCTTGTCAAAATCTAATAGAATGATTACAGCTCAGAAAAATATTCTGGCTTGTTCAGGGCTTAAAAGTTCAGCTTTTCTATCAGAACACTTTTAGACACAATAATGATTTTAGCAAACATGCAACATGTTCAAGTCAGGCTATTTTTTAACCTTGAGAACTCAAGTTCCAACATCAGCATATTAACCATGTACATGACATGAAATGAAGCAGCAATGAAAACACAAGTACTCCCCAGAGGGAACATGATGAACCATAGTAGATGACTTAAACAGACAAACAGGGGGCAAAGTGACATCTCCATCAAAGCCCTGGGAAAATAAGGGAATGTGGGAACATTTGCTTATTTGTTTGAACCCTTTCCCTCAAAGCGATGTCAGTAACACAACTTAAGGCCATGGCTTAGGTAAGTACCACCAGCTGGTGGATATACACACTGACTTAAAATATCTTTCAGCAAACCTAAATGTGGAAAGAACACAATATACACCGACGAGAACAGTTAGAAATGATAAATGAGGGCAAACAGTGCTAAAGCAGAAATGTCCAGTGTTTAACAGAACACTGATAGCAATGTTATCTCATATACATAACATTAGACTGTGATGACTTCAGCTCTCCTTCCACCACACAAGCAGCCACATCGCCAGACTGAACACAGGGTTCTTTTAAGAAGCCCTTTTTTAGGTAAAGCTCAAACCCAACGTACTAATTTTAGTTTAGACAGCTGGTGTTTTTCATGTCAACCACGGACAATCCTTCCATTTGAATAACAAGGTAGTTAAAACATTTGTGCGTGAAACATATGGAGCAGGAAGGCTCACGAGCAGAGATTATCAACACATGAAGACTTTTTTTCTGTTATTATAACTGATGCAGTTTGGGCTGTGTACTTTCTTGACAAAATATATGTAACCGTAAACCCAGTTGCAATGCGTTCCTATGAAACACAAATGCCTCTAGAGGTCACTCTATACCTGCTGCACAAAGTTATGATTATTGTATTGTGTAAGTGTAATAAGACTCCTGCGCAACCAGAGCTGGGTGCACCTGCTCTTGTTTTGACTGAGAAATGGACACAGCCGTCAAAAGCAACCGTTTGCTACAGTTATAGACAACAGTGTCAGTAAAGTTTGTTCAAAGCGGGACCTGCACGCTGGGAACAACACATTTCTGACCATGGTTTTTCAGACAGTTGCAAGATACAAAAATATATATGTCCACTCTCTGCTGTTGACCTATCACTGCTGCAGACTGTAGCACAGTAAAGGTAAAAGATTTGTGGCTTTAAATCTAACTGAGTCCGATTTACACACGTGTTACAGTCAGGATTTCTTGGAGAACAGAGACCATTAGTGCTCTGGAAACCATCTGTCATTTTGTCATCCACAAAATATACTTTGAAACTATGGTAACTAATGATAGCATAATTTAGGTAGACACTAAGATGCATTTAAATTATTATTTAATCCCTGTAGACCGTTTCTAATGAGAAGGCTTGGACCAGATCTACGTAGCATTCCTCTGGCCATTTGGGTGTAATTATCTCTGAAAAGTTTAAATAAGATGACTAATAGGCTATAATAAATAAAGTAGATAAAAGATCACAGTATTTGATTGATGCCAGATATTATTTTTTATATTTTTCTGAAGATTCTATCTGTAAATCTATCTTATCTGTAAGCGTCCAAATGTTCCTCACTAACTAAACCAAACATAAGATGGGAAACATGTATAAACTTCTCTTCAGCAGCTCTCTGAATGTTATTGGAAAAATTAGGCAAAATGATGATACAGTAATCTACAAATGTTGAGCATATTGTTATGCTGACTTGATGAAATTGATTGTTTAAATCGTCACTGCATACTTTTCCAACAAGTGAATGTTTTTAAGGACTAACTATTAATATCTAACTTCCTCAAATGTCCTTTCTTTTTCTTTGGGTTGGTTCACTGTGTTCTTGAAACATTCCTCTAATCAGTTGCAAACAGCAGCACTTCCTCTTTTGTGTTTTATTATCACATTAAATATTTTAGGCTTCCGAATAAACATCATCTTTGTTCGTCACATGACTGAAACACTGTCTGCTTTGTTTTCAGTGGAAAGTTTGTGTACTGATGTTTATGCCGTGTTCATCTTATGATCCTGGAAGCAAAACACTTGTGTTCTACTGTTTAGTACTAATTAAGACATTAAGACATTATTTATTTAAATTAATGCCATTTAAGCAGATTTGGGGAGATCTTAACACTGAAATATTTTTATTTTTTTAGGCTTGATATGTAATGTGCGGATCACATGATGCTAAAGAATAAAATTAATTCACACATATCAATACGATAGCCGAGAAGATAAACGCATATTTTCTTGATTGTTTGGTGCTGTTAGAAAAAGGGGAGTGGAAGGAGTCCTTTCATTCAAACTAAAACTGAAACACTCCCTCCATGTCACCACACCCTTCAGCTGTATTGAAGTTGTAGGAATGTGTAACACCTTCAAATTTGCATATGAAACATGGAGGATCATTTTTAGCTTTATCCAGCCTTTTCTTCACACTGATTGTTTTTAAATGTTTGTCTTCTGCTCCAGTTAATGATGCTATGGAGAAGTAGACAATCCCAATGCAACTTACTGTTACTGTATATTAACACTTTGCTAAAGTGGAGCAGCTGTTCATCTGTAACTGCATCGTTCCTGCTACAAACAAAGTAAAGTTGGGTGTGATCAGTGTAACTAAAACCATTCTTACTCGTCAGCATTTACGTAGGACCCATTTCCTCATTTTTGATGGAACTCCCCTTACTGACTTTGGGGTTGGGTAGCCTGCACATAAATAGGAAGTCAGCTGCGATGTCGGATACTTATCAGTGACATTCCACAAGAGAAATTCACTGGAGGTGGAAACACCCTCAGTCTCGTTCCACTTGGCTGCCGTGTTTTAAAGGTTCTGCCTTTCCTTGGGACAGACAGGAGAAGAATAGTGGCAGCAGACAGAATCACTCGAACGTCTACATGTTTGGAGGAGTTGGTGTGGACAAGTTTTACGCTCAAGATCTGACTGAGGAACTTTTTCAGCTTCTCCGAGGATCTTTGAGGACTTCTTGAAGGGTTCATAGGTAACCTGCTGGATGACCAGGTTTTACAGAGGCCACTCAGCACTGTCAATCACAGGCCAGTAGAGGGCCCAGTTGGACAACATATTTGCATTACTTTGTCCTTATAGTACTTCCAGAGTTATTGCTGTATTATAAATATATATATATATTTGTTTTTTTTATTAAATGTAGTTACATTTTTTTGTCAACTCTTTAGGTTCATAATAATTCATTCTTTCTTTAATACTTTTTTGATTACTCTAAAACTACTTGGAGGTCAGATGCACATTAAAGGAACTGATGGAAGGAACTCATAATAGTGTTGTGGACCTACTCAAACACATAGTATCCACCATGACTTAACCACTTAAAAAATGTTTACTAACTAATGGAAAAAAATGAAAAACATCATGATTAATTATTTACCACAGGTGAGGCCCAACCTAATCAGCTGACTTGAACAAGGAAGCTGCTCAAAAGGAAACAAAAACCGGTCTGGTGACGTGTGTGTTTGGAACACGTTTGACTTGCAAAGATAAATACACGTAGCAGGGCTGTAAGAGAGCTGTTTAGTGTACAGTATTCAATGTCAAAGGGAGTCAAACATGTTGAAAAACGCCTTCAACTTTCTAGCGCTTTTTGCTGTCATCAGTGTGGCATGTTTTGCAGTAGTTTTATTCTACAGAAAAAACATCTCTTTAACTTTTTATACCAAGCCACATCCCGTGGCCAGTGGAAACGATACCTTTTCCTGGGTGACAAAAGAACATGTTGGCAAGCTGAGGGCAAAGGAGATGGAAGTCTCAAAGGCCAGCAAAGAAATGGCACCTACAACGGCAGCTCCTACAAACAAGATTTTGGGACCCTGCCCCGACACCCCTCCGGATCTTGTGGGTCCTTTGCGTGTGGAGTTTAATTCTAAACGGACTATGGAAGAGGTGAGAGAGGAGGCTCGTCCCTCTCTTCTGAAGGGAGGACGCTACAAGCCACCAGATTGTATCGCGCAACAGAAGGTGGGTGACTGAATGAAGAGGCAAATAAATACATACAAAACAGAAAAGAATAGTCGATAGGTTTGGAGCTGTTTACTGGGATTTAAATACTGGGATGTATTCAAAAAAGCTTTTTCAAAACTGTACTATTTGTGCAATGTGCAAAAAAACTATAATAACTAAATGAGCAACAATTTGAATTTAAGTCTTAAATGTAGCACAGCATATTGTTACGGCTGGAAAAAGTTATCTTGACTTCAGTGGGTTCTGTATTTACATTTTGTACATTTATGTTTTAGTTTGGTCATCCATAACCAGCTGTTTTGAATTTGCCTTTTTTGTTTCTTTGCTTTTATCTTCTCCTTTTTTCAATATTTCAACAAGTATAAACAATAAAACAAAATTAAAAAAATATCTGAATGTACCCAGTGAAAAGTAGAAATATAGAGATCATGGGTCACTTACCATCTTCCAATTTAATAAGTAATTATGTGCATGAAATTAAGTACCATGTAGAAGGTTTAGTTTTGTATCCTCCACAAAGAACGTCCACTAAATTCTACCACTAAGAACAGTGGGGAAAAAATAAATAAATAAATAAAATCAAATAAAATTTCTTTCCTTTGTTTAGGTGGCAGTCATCATTCCATTCCGAAATCGGCATGAGCATCTGAAGCACTGGCTTTATTACCTCCATCCCATATTGAAGCGACAACAGCTAGACTACGGTATTTATGTCATCAACCAAGATGGAGGAGGAGTGTTCAACCGGGCTAAACTGATGAACGCTGGCTACGCTGAAGCACTGAAGGAATACGATTATGACTGCTTAGTCTTCTCTGACATAGACCTGGTTCCCCTAGACGACCGGAACTTCTACAGATGTTTTGACAATCCGAGACACTTGGCTGTGGCTATGGACAAATTTAACTTCCACTTACCCTACAGCACCTACTTTGGTGGGGTCTCCTCATTGTCCAAAAATCAATACTTGAAAATTAACGGCTTCCCAAACACTTACTGGGGCTGGGGCGGTGAGGACGACGACATCTACAGGCGAATCACCTTCCGTGGAATGACTATTTCTCGGCCTGACCTTGTGATTGGAAAGTACAAGATGATCAAACATGAAAGAGACTTGCACAATGAGCCTAATCCACAGAATCCTGACAAACTGGGTCATACCCAGTGGACCATGGACAAAGATGGGGTTAATTCCCTCAACTATGCAGTGAAAGAGATGGTGAAGGACGAATTGTACACTTTTATCACTGTAGATATTCAGGCTCCAGCACGCTAAGGGAGGATGGAACCTGTGGCTTTTGGACTGCTGTTCATTATTCATTTGTTTGTGTGTTATTCTCATAACTCTAACAAAAAGTGGGTGTTGCTCATGATTATTCTGTCATTGGTGGTTTTATGTTCTTAAAATCTCAGGGAATCTAGTGTGTCTAATGGGTCTCAATGAACAGGCGTGTGTCTCTGTGAAGGGCTATGTATGGAAACTATGTATGTGTACAAGAGAACATCCAATCAATGTGAACTTTATGAGTATTGGTCATCATTATCATCCAAAGAGAATTTCTCACTTCTATACAATTCAAATACAAGTGTCTTTCAATGACTTGACACAGCAATGTGCTTTTTGAGATGGAAAGATGCATAAGAATAGTATGGACAAGCAACATCACAGCAGCTCCATCTTGGGCATGATACCAGAAGACTTTTGGCTGTTAGGCTGGTATTTATGCTTCTAGAGTAAAATGCAAGTAACATAAATGTTAACTTATTTGAGCAGTGAGAAGGGAGTCATTTTAGACGTGACAGTCATCTGTTAGAAACAGGAACATTGAGGAAAAAGTTTTTTGTTTTTGTTTTTCATCCTGATCCTGACTGAAAAGCTGGCAGAAGTCGCGCTACTTTAAGAAGTTACAACAGTTCACAATTAATGGCTGGATAATTAACTAAACAGATGAGTTTAGATGTCTGTCTGAGGTCTGACTATACCTCTCCCTGTGATTGAATGGCACGAGGTGGTGAAGGGATTTCATATTAATGTTATATCATTATTTTATAATTTTATAGTTTATAATTATTAACTCATGCAAATTAATTAAAACAAAATTAAAAATAAATTGTAGATTTGGAACTTGCTGGAGAGGTACTCTGAGTGAGAAATCTGTGACAAAATAATTTGTGTTGAAAGTTGTATTTATTGTAGTTTATATTCCATTTAACATGACTAATTACTGAGACAAAACCTTAAACTTTTGACTTTCTTGGGTTAAGAATGAAAAAGTATTTCCGGTGGCAGTAATGCACTGGTTCATGTCTCTTTTAGAAAGAAGGGTTTCCTGTTTTCACTTGTTTACAGTCTTTTACAATGCAAAATGTTCTGCACGATATCGACTTATGTGATGATTGTTGCTGTTTTGTGAACAGGAACAAAGAAGAATTTGTGTCTTTGATAGTTCAGCATTTGATCTATGAAGATCCAAACTGAATTAAATGTATAGCAAGCACACTGAATTGAGTAACATTTAATTACATTTGTGAATTAAATTATTTACCACCCCATCAGCAGATGTAGTTGCTGCCTTCACTGGTGTGGAGAGCCATGTATCATTGTGCCTACAACAGTCGAAACTGTGCCAGTTACAGTTTGTCCTGACTGGAGTGTATTAAAGGCTTGGATTGTATCAGGTAGCTTGAATAGGAAACCTGTCACTTGTGTTGTAACCAAAGTGAAAGCAGGAGAAAAATAGTTTGTGTCATAGTTTGGTTTTAGAATAATATCTGTTCACACAGTTAAACAGCTCTATTAAATTAATTTAAAATACTCGTTTCAGAAATTGGCGCAAGTTTCTAACCATTTTTTTTTTTTAATTACAAAATCAACTACAAATTTGAACTGACTTTTAAATTAAGGAAAGTTTTCTGTGTCACTGAAAGCATGTTATAGATTGCAATGTACATATATGCCAAAACTGAACCTGTCAAAGTAGATCTCAAAAGAGAGTTTAAAAAAAAAAAAATGCATCATGTCTACCATTATAAACTGAAACATTTGATCTCTTGGGGTTCCAAGGAGCTGGACTGACCTGAGTATAGTCTTTAAAAATCACTCTTTAAATCCACAGATTGTCTTACTGGCTCTGTTTCTCCCCCTGATGCAGGGTATTCATGGTAACAGGTATTGCTGGAAGCCTCAGGGGTCAGAGAAACATGACCCGACAGCCCAGTCAAGCAGAAGACACGTTAGAAAGACAATTCTACAGTGCACTTCCCAAAATACACACCACACTCAAACACAGCTGTGCATATGTAGTGTGTCCCCCAGCCTGCCCAGCCTCATAATTAATTTTTCAGCATTGTTGCTCCAGAAAGTGAGTTGTTGCACAACATACTCTGCAGGGGGGGGACAGCATATTAATGTTGATGGTGAATTCATAATGTTAGGCAATGAACTGTTTAATAAGCCAATACATTTTTAGAAATTAAGACGCCACTTCAGCATCACACCAAAAGTTTAAACACAAATTCAATTTAGGGTAAATGTTAATTCAATATTGAGTTTGAGTTTGAATTTCAAGTCATTGCACTTTCCATCAGACCATTATCTCACTTCCCCTGTCTAGGTTCCATGATTCTAATCTTGTGATTCATAACTCAATTTGATTTTACGTTGCTCTTCACAAGCTTCCATTCAGTTTGTAACTTCCCATTTCTTGTCGTTTTACAATTTCAAAGTAAAGGTTTTTCCACTGTAGAGGAACACATGCTTGTTATATTCAAGGGATAAACTTTTTCTGTGACAGCCGTGTGTCCTTAAACATTGGCTTGTGGGGGACGAGTATAGACCAGATTTACACTTTCTGCAGAATTCAGCCTCACTCAGCATCAAACACCACTGCACGCTATCATCTTCACGGTTAGCCAAACAGACACGCCCATTCACTAAGTCAAAAGCTTGATGAATTATTGAGAAATGGGAAGATTACACAATACTGCCCTGAGACAAACTGTAGCATCATACGAGAGAGAGAGGGAGATGAGTGAAGCAAGATATAGAACAAAGCCTTATCAAAAATGGTGGTGGTGGTGGTGGTGGGGCTTCCCATGAGGTTGTAGAGGTGAAATCTAAAGGTATAGGTTTCTTTAGAAGATGTGTGCTAAAGGTCAGAAAACAGTTTAAAAAGAACAAAGTCTTAATTATTGAATTTCTGCTTTTCTAAATGTTTCTGTTGGTTGGTTAAAGGGTGTGTACACCCTCAGACGAGGGATCGGGTTTTGACTGTGTGCATAGGCAAAGTCAATAAAATTTGTGTCCAGGATGACAGCATATTTGCATGTGCATCTCAAAAGGTAGGTTTGGGTTCATGAGTGTGTATTTGTATAAACGTTGCACCAGTTCATCACCAAGCCTGTGTCTCAAGCTCTGTGTCAGCCCCCCCCCCCCCCCCCCCCACCCCCCAAACACTCTCTCATCCTCCTTTTCCTGCCCAGCCCCCTTGTTTCATTGGTTGACCTAGTGGAGTTACTATGGGAACGACTGTCGAGAGGCTGCCATGCAGAATGTGGGGTACAGCTTTTGAATGGTGCTTCATCACACATGCAAACACACATTTATCAGGGCCAGGAAACCTAACGTCAAAATAAAAAACAATAAGAAGAAAAATAAATAATAAAAAAAAATATATATATATATCTGATGTCTACTTTTCTCTTTCTGTGCCAGCAGTATTCTCCACCAGCAAATGTTTACTATATTATATGGCCCTATTTAAAAGCTATGACATGGCTTCTTGTTATATATATTGCTCTATTCATCTGAAAAGCTTTTTTTCTAACTTGAACAGCTAACAACTTTTACTTTGAATATAAATACAAATATTCAGTGTTCCATTAACAAACAAGCAACCATTTATGACACAATGATTCAATTATACACATTAACTGAACAAACTCTAATATTCAAGAAAGACTCCTGAACTTCTTAAGGAAAAAAAGGCATATTTATAGCTTTAAAAGTTAAATAAAAGACTCAAACATATAAGCAGGCACACTATGGAGTTATGTTACAATGTTTTTACTTGGTCTGGTAGGATTTCTAGTTTAGGGTGGCTTAGTTTGCTGATCTAATGACTCATCACTACTTGCTGTTATGCCAATATCCCATTATTGCCACTTGTGGCTGCTGTTCATCAAAAGTTACACAGGCTAGATGAAAGCTTCATTTACGAGCACCGACGCTAGACAAACTCCGACCCACACTCAAGACGCACAAGAAATCTTATTATCCCACTGTCTCTTTGCATTTCACCATGACTCCCTCCCTTGTTCTCTTCTTCACTGGTCGGTCCAAGAACTGTGTTGTTCATCACAACTAAATGCTCCCTGTTGTGCACTTACACCAGATTTATGCACACAGCACTCTCTCACTCACACACACACACACACACACACACACACACGGAGTGAGTGTCCACATGCAGCACCCACGCAGCAGATTAATGATGTGATCAGCTGACACGGACGGATGCACCGGAACGCAGCATTCCCACTGTCAGCATCCCTGGCTAAGATGTGGTGGGCTGGTACAAGTAAGTGTTATGGTCTTACGTAAGGCTTTTACATAAACCTCAGCGTGCAGAAACAGAGAGAGAGCTGGCTGGATGGGGAGGGGGAATTGCTGCACCATTACAAAGGGGATTCGCACTGCACCAAATCCTCCTCCCACTACACATGCATGCGCACCAACACCACAACGTATAGGTTTATAATCAGGACAGACAGAAACATACAAGGGTTTCATATCCACATGCATCAGCTGCCTCTTTTTGTTATCATAATGGCTGTCTGTCCCCGTCTCTATGTATCTTGTCCTACGAGAGACCAACAGCAGACAGTGACACATCCATCAGGCTTTCATCTCGGCAATCAATAAAGTGTATTCATGACCTATTACTCCCAAGCCAAGCTGACCTCTCGCAAAGTGCAATGCCACATCAAAAATGCCACATCCTCTACAACAACAAAGGCTTCTCTGTTTCTAATGTGACCTGCTCTTTGGGGATTTAAGCCACCAGGAAGTGGAGATGGAACAACAACAGAGGGAAGTCGGGGAAATATTTATCCTTCCTTGCTCGAGTTATGAGAAGCACAGCACACAAAGTATATGAATGATTGTATAAATGTGGTTACAAAGAGTCAGGACCTCATCTATCAGCGTAAATACAGTTTTATTCATCAAAAATGAAAAGTGGAGGGATTTCACACTGTAAACAGACAGACGGTAGCAAAAAAAAAAAAAGGAAAACAATGCAATTGTCTTTGCAGCAAATAATCACACGAAGGTGCAGATTAATAATAAAAAAAGGAAAAGAGAAGTATCGCCCTGCAAACAATACGAAGAACTGAGTATGGTGGCAATGTGGAGGCCTCAGGGGTGCAATGGATGAGCTTTAATTTTCACCATGTCATACTTGGAAGACATGAGAAACAGTGCAGTTCTACTGACACACAAACTTTGACATGTGGAACAGAACAACATCAACTGAGAAGGATGTAGTATATGAACACAACCCGCTAAACTTGTGATGCATAATAATTAGTCTTTGTCCAGTTCATAATTTCCTATACTAATCAATCTTAGCATTAAGATAATGTGATTGGTGTGACTATGTGGTTTCCCATTCATGAAGTAAAAGTATAATTCATTGGAATCCTCAGGCAAATAATTTGGTCAATTAGCATCACCACTGCTGTTGCTAAAAATGATCTCTCTCTCTCTCCTCTCTCTGTTATTTAGACTGTTGCCTATATGTATCACCCTAAAACTACCTTACATCACAATATTTTCTCATCTAATCACTCCTTTGTCAATCAGCACACAAAGGAAAGATTAAAACTGACTAAATCAAAAGAGCAAAGAGCACAAAAAAGGCAGAGAAAAGCAACATGATCATTCTCCGCTCCCCCCCCCCCTCCCTCCCCCCTTCCCTGGTGACCTTTAGGTGCTAAAAACGTTCCTGCTGCAGATCTGGAATCAGGTTACTCCATGGTCTGCCCTACGCTACACCATCAGGAGGCTGAGAAGACATCTGAAACTGAAGCAGTGTCATGGATCAATCATTACGTTCTAAATGAGATGGAAAGCTATCATGAACTAGAATGACCCTCAAAGTGTCACCGGTTCCCTTGTGGTTAGGATAAGAGAAAACATCGGCAGTGTCTTTTCCTGGGAAAATTCCATGATAATCCCAAGAAGGGAACAATCTGCTCCCTGTAAATTGTCTCACTGAATCACTGACAGGCCTTATAGGACTGGAATACAGCCCTTTCGTTTTTAAAACAAGTGGTGCTTTGCTAGGCCACACACACTGTCGTAGATTGTCCTCATTTCTCAGAGCACGGGGGACTTCGAAAACAGTCAAACCCACCATTTGTTTCTCCCCCACAAAAAGAGGGACAAAGAGAAAAACAGACCAACACAAGAAAATATATGCTGTCCAATGATCTATAACAATGTCAGGCTACATTCAGATTCACACACAGCTCTGGTGCTTCCCGAATTACGTTATACAATGTTTATTAGTACAACAACCAGTAAAAGGGTGAAAACCAGAACTAATTCAGCATTAGTTCCCAAACTTTGCCTCGTATTATATTCCGTCTCTCTAAAACTGGCTGACGTACAGAACGGATGCCTGCTCGTCATCCACTCACATCAACCTGTACGGTATGCTAGTAAAGAACAGAAAGCAGAGTGTTAGGAAGCTGGTGCAATCACAGTTTTAAGATCCGTGCAGTATGATCTCGGAAAGAGCAGCCTATAAAAACAGTATGAAATCCAGTGAAGAAGAAAGTACTAACTAGAAAAAAATGTATTTGCGCACGTGTCCTTAGAGCGGAGAGTTATCCAGTGCAGCTACAAAGACCGTGCCAAAGGTTGAACAGTGTGTGTGTCTAAGATCCTTCAGCATCAGATGATATTCCCTGACCTTTGTTCCTCAGATGCGTGGCACTGCATGCACAGAGCAAGAGATGCGTGTATGTATGATTTTTGTATATGCAGGCATTGAGTGTGTGTTTGTGATGTACTGAAACATCAGTGCAAGGGCTCCCTCCAGGTAGAGTATTGCGATAGTTTTGCAGGTTTCCATTGGTAACGAAACAGTTGTAAATCCCAGAGTTTGACATCCTGTGAATGTACTCCTGGCGATGCAGTAGGGTGCAAGTGAGATCCAAATGCAACAGGCCGAAGCCAAACTTAGTCCAGCCGCAATAACAAAAAGTAACCAGTCAACAGAGTGGAGGTGTTCCCCCTCCAAAAAATATGAGATACTGTGTGGCCTTCTGCAGGGCAGCTTTGTAGCTGCAAAGTAGGTAAGTAACAAAAGTGGTTCAGATCTCGGTGTTTATTTGTATATTTGCGCATACAGTTTTATAATCAGTGTGCGGTCAGAAGACGACCATCTTCAAAAAGTGAATAACACACACAACAGCCAATCAAAAAAAAAAATGGTGGGTTATTATTGGCTGTGTTGAGTCTCTTTCAGACTTTTAGAGGCTGTGAAATCCAAACTGTTTTTTTTGTTTAACTTTGGCTCTAAAATAAGAGGATTAGGAGGTAATTTGTTACAGATTAGACAAGATAACATAATAATAATAATAATAATAACAATAAACTTTGAGAAGATTAGGTCCTTATGAGCAGATTGAGTTATGCCACGTGGAACTCCATAAGAAAAATGCAAAAGGTAAAAAGGTGCTCTGCTTTTTTCCCCCCAGTAAAAGTGGGTGTTAAATTGTCAGCAGGTCAGCAACTTTTCCAGGAAGTTACAAGGCGACTGCGTCTATAGCGAGTCTACGGATTGTCAGTAGTCAAACCTCCAAAGTTCCAATGAGAGCTGTGAAATGTTAACCTGGCTTTTTGGAGTCTCCTTGTGACTTTTTCAAGTGAACAAAAACACTTATTCTAGTCTAGCTCCTCGTAAGCCCCCCCCCAAAAAACCTAAGGAATGACAGCTTTTAAGATTTGAGAGGCTGTTAACTCTGCAGCTCAACATTTTTCTTGGTCTGGGAAAGCTTTTGGCTCAGCATAAACAACACTCGAGTGATGTGCACTCAAGTCCAAAAGTTTAGTGGGAGAGAATCACCCATGTGACAGGAACTACTTCTTGTGGGCATCTCCTCCGGTTGTGCTGCCAGATTTGCTTCCCGGACGACGAACTGGCACCTTGGATACTGGGATTCTGGTGCGAGCTGGCGGAGGCGCTTGGGTCTTTGGTGGAGGGGATTCAGCCTCTAGAACAGACGACAGGGCTGACTGGCTTACAGAATGGGGAGGTGGGGACGGTTTGGTACTAACCGGGATCTTGGATTCTCGAGGAAGACTGGTGCTGCCTTTCATTGATCGGAAGGAGGAAGAAGAGGAGGGGGAAGGAGTGGTTGCTTGGGAGGTGGGGCTTACTTTGTATTCAGTGGATGGAGAGGGAGTACTGTTTCGATCATCTTCCTCTTCCTCCTCTTCAGGATCATTGTAGAGGTCGTACAAGTGGTCTCCAGAGCAACTGTCTCGTGATAGGGCCATCTTCTGGTTGCGCTGCAGCCCACTTTCATCAGGTGTTGCTGTCGGCGTTGCTGAGGGCGTGTCCCAGTAGCCCTCATCACTGAGAGGTTCTTTTTCACCAGGTGATGTAGGATGACGACCGTGAGCGTGAGGAAGGGGGGGTTTAGCTGCCCGGCTTCCTGCTCCACCAACCACTGGAATCTTGCTGAGTCCCAGTGTCTTTACCTGGGGTACCTTTCTGTCTGCACTCCTGGAGGCTGAGGGAAGGTGGCTGCTGGCTGAGTTGGTGCGAGGGGGATAAGTGGAAATGGGGGCAGTGGACGAAGATTGATGCGATCGAAGCAATGCAGGGGAGTTGTCTCCTGTAGAAGGCAACATGTGCCAGAGGCCCTGCATGTCTGCATCGTCCACTCCTTCTGGACTTGCCATTTCTTCCCCTCCGCCCATGTAGGCCACCACACCACTACCGGCTGGGTGCTGCTGCGGTGGCGGAGGTGCCCTGGTTCGGGCTGGGAGGGAAGCAGGCCCTGAGCTTTGGGAGACAGAGAACATGGGCTGGGTCAACTGGGAAGGTACAGGGGGTTTAGACGGGGAGCCACGACATGTGGCGCCGGTGATACTAACAGCTCTCCCGATACCCGCCCCCGCACTCCCCCCTCCGCCCCCACTGCTGCTGCTGCTGGTGCCACTGCCCCCATTACCCACTGGCCCTTCCTCGTCTGCGTCAGCAATAATGTCACCACAGCCTGTCAGAGAATCAAAGCTCTTGAGCGATGTGACGTCAGTGAAGAGTAGAGAGCAGAGTCTGTCCACCGAAGGCTCGGAGGGTGGGTCGCCTGTGCTGCAGCGGTCCAGAGGGGGTGTAGCGAGAGAGGGGGTGAGGCTGGAAATTGAAGCTTTGGCTTTTTGGTTGGGAGGGCGCAGTGGGGAGTCAGTGGGTGTGTAAGGAAAGGGGGAGTCTGGCACACCAGATGGCCCTGGCATGACAACACAGTGTGGGGGTGTCATGGTAACACCAGTGGTGGGAGTCTCTGCTACTTGGTTAAGTCCTGCTTCTGCAGTCACACAGTCCTCTTGGTGGTGATGCGGAGGTGGTTCAAGGGTGAGAGTAATGTCCGTTACCTTTTCAGACTCTGCAATATCCACGTCCTTCACCTTCTTACCCTCCACCTCTTCCCCGTCACCCTCGTTTGTTTTTTCTTTGCGTCTCCATCGCATGCTGGTAAAAAAGCCCTTCAGGCCCCTCCCTTTTCTGACAAGTGCCGCCCCTCCATTTTCACTGGACCGAAAACTCCCACGTCGAAGAAGAGAGAAGAAACTCAGGGATTTGCTCAGAGATCTCACCGGCCCCACCTCCAGGCTACTAAGCCCCTCCCCTCTCTGTCCGTCAGCATCGTTGCTCCTTAGTCCATCATGGGTTTTGCTCCTCACCAGCTCCACCGATGCCACTGAGCTGTTTCCATTCAAAGAATTCCCATTGTCAGAATTCCCGTTGTTTCCGCTGTTTGCAGCCCCTTTGTTCCTGAAGGAGAAGAAGCTGGCCATTCCAGAACCAGTGCGTCGCTTTCCAAAGAGTTTGAAGGCAGCTTTGTTGATCTTCCCTGCAGGCTGAGGGTCACACTGAGGGGCCACAGGAGGCTCCACACACTCCGAGTGCACCTCCATTATCTGGCACCCTACCTCTTCCCGACTCTATTGTCTCCTCCCTCGAGCTCTCGAGCTGCCTTTCTATCCTCTCTCTCTCTCTCTGGCCACACAGACACTCGGCCTCTCTCTTTCTCTCTCTCCCTCCACCCTGCTGCCGGGTGCTCTTTCACTCCCACTCTGACTTGCTCCAACGCCTGCCTGCTGGTTTTCTCTGCCTCCCTCCCTCCCCTCCCCTCCCTCTCTTTTTTCTCTCTCTCTCTCTCTCTCTCACACAGGCACACACATGCTGGGTGCTGCTCCTCACTGTATCCATGGCAACTGGGTGGGCTAAGCAGCTTTCGTCAACGTTGGCGGGGCGCCAGAGTCTGTCCTCCACTCCCTCCCCCATCCTCTTCCTCCTCTCTTCCTCCACCTTGCCTGTCACAGAGGCACCTTTTCTTTTCTTTTTCACTGCTCATCACCTCACAAGTCCACAATTCACCCCGCTTCTATATCTCAGTGTGCGTGTCTATTTGTTTGTACTGTATATCTACTGGGGTGTTCGGCAAATAAGCCGACATACACGCCCACTGATGCATTATTACGGATTAGACATGAGTTCAATATGTTTATGTGAGCTTTCGCAGCGGGTCATGAGACGGGGTGCAATGGCGAAATACAGTATGTAGACAGCTCGCATACTTGCTTGGATTTGACCTTCGTTTGTGTCTGTACGGCATGAGCCGTGAAGATGGGGGAAATCCAACAAGTGAACGCAGACTACCGAGGTGCAAAACTTTGGTTTAGGAAAGTTTTTTTTGTGGCTGTGTCTTACTGCATCATCTTAAGTCATGTCACAGATATGGCTAAACAGCAGCTTGACATTACAATTTCATGTCAGCATTACTCACCTCACCCAACACTGTGTGAGTGTGGAAAAGCTCAAAGTAAACAATAATAAGCGTATCAGGGGATTCAAATACAAGACCTGCTGATTAACAGTACAAGTGGGCTTAAGCTGGGATATGGATTTAGAAAAATATTTCAGTGCCGTTGTCTATATATATAGATATATATATATAGATATAGATATAGATATATATACATATACATATACATATATATACATACACACACACACACACACACACACACACACACACACACACACACAATCATACAATCATACAATCATGTTTTCATCCCTTTCGCGGACATTACATTGACTTACATTAATTCCCTGGAGTCTTACCTTAACCCCAACCTAGTCTTTATTCTAAAATACTATAATTTACATTATGGGGACTTATGTCCCCACAGTATTATGGATTTAGGTCCCCAGAACAGACACACACACACACACACACACACACACACACACACACACACACACACACACACACACACACACACACACACACACACACACACACACACACACACACACAGCGCAGACACACCCATCAATACAGTTTGGGCTAGACATATAGGCCATATGGCTTGGAGCCCTCCTCCATATGGACACACATGGCCAGGTGTCTGAGAGCTATAGCAACACATTTTAACTGTCTTCCTGTCATCCTAAATTGATTTGTGTTTGTCGTTGTGCGATGCAGCCAACATTGCAATCATTCTTTTCGCACCAGCTACACTGTTAGCACATACCTTGATAACCGGCAAAGTTACTGTGGGCATGTAGAACAATTAACTGTTCACTGACTGGAGGAAAAGACAGCGTGTAGCCTCAACTTGTTGCCTTTCCTTTTCGTTTTCATTTCTCGCGACATACTGCACGTAAAATAACGTGTCATTACGTTGATAAAATACATTTCTGCAAATGTTCAAATGGGACTTAATTGAGGCTTGGTAGAATTAAATATAAAAACAGAAAAGCTATTTTAAATGGGTGCTCCCCATCTTTCTGGTTTTGCTGGAGATTGATGCTCATTTTGTATCTCCCAAAATAGGTGTCTTCATTTTAGATTCACCCAGAGGTTCCCCGTTTTCCATGTTGAGCGTGAGCTACCGTGGGTGCCATTTTTCCTGCCTATTTTATCCTCCCAACCCCCCACGAATCTCCCCGATACCCCGACCCACTTACGAACCTCCTCTCCTCTCCTCTCCCCTCCTTCCTTCCCTCCCCTTCTCCTTTGCTCTCGCTTCCTCCTCCTCCTCTTCAGTAGTTGTTGGCACAGGCTCTCCTCTTCCACCCCAGTGCTATCAAACAATGTCTGCATTCATGAGCCCAAGGCAACACACACACCCACAGATCTACAGACATGCTCACACCCACACAAACACATTTTGAGGGCTTCCCCAGAGAGAAGCACTGAATCATATCTTCCTTATGTTCTCCCCCAATAAGAAAGATTATCTGTCCTCTCACCCCACTAGTCAGTCACCCAGCCAGTCATCCAGTGTGCAGGTTTTCAGGTACATCAGATACTCAGGCAAAATGCCCTGCAGACATTGTAGCAGGTCAGCTGGCTGCTGGATGGACTTGTAGCTGACTCTGAGCAGCAGATGGCTGGTGGAGACTGATGAGTAGGTTCAGTTATCACATAATGAGACAAAGGATTTCGCTTAGCTCTTAGGGTGGGAATGTACATCATTATGCTGGTTAAGCCTTTTAAACATCAGTAAATTATTAAAGCAAGCAGTGTGACGTAGCAGTATGAATATATATCAACAATAAACACCATTATTGTAAATCTTGCAGTATAAATAATGCATTTAACAGTGCTGCATTTCAATGGAGTTGGTGGGAAAGCAACAGGGTTTAATTATAGCCTACTCTAAATACAAAGTGCTATAAACTGTGAGGCCTAATAAAACTAAGATGGTAACCCCCTACGTATCAAGAACTGTGGTCTTTATGGATATGGAGCAGGTTTTTGTCATTTTAGTGCTTCTAACATGTGTGCACTCTTCACAGCCTAATTGTTCATTTCTACTGTGAAAATGAAGATAGACATGTACACATGCGAGAGAATAAGCCCACACCCTATTATCCCACCCCAACCCACCCATCCCCCCCGTCTTAACTAGGGTTCCCATTTCAGCCCCCTGAGTGAAGCTCACCACTAAGTGGGACAGTTAGAGGACATTTTCTCTCTGTATCTCACACCGTGTTGTCTAATAATATGGCTCGTCTGTGTGTGCGTGTATGCAGAGTGTGTGCATCCTTTGCAGTGTTGCTGCTGAAGGTCTTTTTAAACTCTTGATACTCTACTCACAAAGAGCCTCGGGATGCAAATATTGGTATTTCTTTAAAAAGCGCGTGGGTGTGTATGTGTTTGTGTGGCAGGGGAAAACATTAAAGGATGGGTATATGGATAGATGAACGTTATTTGATCAAAACGATAAGCTGCTGAATGTAAAAATGTTAATATATGAAATCATTAGAATAAAATTATGGAGCAAATGTCTGTATTAACTTAAAACTGAAAAAAAAAAGAAGTAATTTACCTCTGCAAAGTTTCCTAGAGATGCAACTAATTTCAAGGTAAAGGAAATCCATTTGTTTATGTTTTGTCGCTGAAGTAGGGAGGAGCAAATAGCAGCTGTTCATTCTGTAAAGTATTCCACTGTCTTGACATCATGATTTAATTATCTTGATTTAAAAAAGCTTCTGTCCTTATCATCCAACTTTAATTATCTGATTATCATGAGCATGCCACTCGTGCTAATGAAAATATAACTATCTCAATAGTCGTGATCTCCGCTTTGATCATTCCACTGTTCACATTGATTAATATAGGATTAAGATGAAGTCAATACATCAAGATAAAAAAACCTGCCAATTAGACACCATAAAAATACATTGTGCCTATCTAGGCTAAAGCTCTCTATTTTACTTTGGAAATAAAGCTACCAGGTTCCTAAAAACAGCTTGAATACAATTATAGGGTTTTACAAATTAAAACATCTGCGCAAAAGTCTCAGTGTATGATATTCCCTTTGTTGTGTCGGCGCGACACCTTTACGTGCCACATTTAATTCTCTAAACCTTAGTTCACTGCGTATATAAATACTAGCTGACACAAACTATCAGTCAACAGGTGTTCTTTCTTTAGCAGGTGATAAAAAAAAACAACCTGCTATCAACCGACTGTGGTGTAGCCATAATTGAAAGTGCAACCTACACACAGCGTTGATTTACTCTGTATTAATATGAGGTGTGTTTGTGTAAATGTATAGCTCTTTCGAGAACAATGAGATATGTCCCCATGTTTCTTTTAGAGTCTTTTCAGCCAGTACAACGATGTGTAATCGATGGACTATAAATCAGCAGGACACATACAAACACTGTTAAAGATAAATAATGCAAACAAGGCAAAGTTATGGCTGATCAGCCATCATTGGTCATTTATACCGTACAAACAAAACCAGCTTGTTCTGTTGGTCAGGAACAAATGCGCACACACGCGCACGCACCGGCACACACACACACACATGCACACGCACCGGCACACACACACATGCACACGCACCGGCACACACACACACACACACACACACACACGCACACACACACACACATGCGCACGCACCGGCACGCACACACGCACAAACTGGGCTTCTTCATCATCTTCACCACTGGGGGTCCTATTAGTCAGGTTGTTTCAGGATTGAGGGTCTTCCAGCTCCAGATAAAACTAAGCTATAGTGTGTGTGTGTGTGTGTGTGTGTGTGTGTGTGTGTGTGTGTGTGTGTGTGTGTGTGTGTGTGTGTGTGTGTGTGTGTGTGTGTGTGTGTGTGTGTATGCACATGTTACTGTTTGTGTGTACAGTACCATACTAAACCCCTTGGATTACCGCCTGTACTCTTTTGTTACTTTAGTAATCAACAGGGAGTGGTCCTAACTGTTATTAAGCTGTCTAAGCACAAGCTCCCCAGAACACTTTTACACTCCAAACACTGCAGCATCTCTGTAAGTACTTTTAACCTTTATCCTACAGGCCAAAGACCCCCCAACTCAACAAATAAACCCATGTTATATAAATGAATTTTTTTTTAAATAACATAAACAATAATAATGATTACGATTGTCTGGTCCTTCTTCATTATAGTTTCATTGAATATTTTTATTGCTCGATTTTTCTGTACAGGGTACTGACCTTTTTTGCCACCGACAATTTGACTTGTCATAGGTTTTAATGAAGGCTCTGTTCCATCTAGGCGTACTTGTTCCAGGTTCCTAGCTGGCATGGTCCACTGTGGGAAGAGTGTATGGAGCACAATTACAACTAATGTTAGTGATGTTTGTCAAGCTGTAACAATCAGAAATGCATTTCTGCCATGAAACAAACAAGCATTAGCTTTACTGTAAAACTGAAGAAAAGCTAAGATATGTGTCATGTGATAGAGAAGGGCAGTAATGAAATACACAAGGGAGCAAATAGAGAAGCGCTGTTGCCAATTTCTAACAATTAAAAATGCTGTCGACATATTGTACACCACTGCCTGGTTCAAAACAATACACAACTACAGCATCCTATCGGTGTGATACCCAAAAACAAACTTGCGTGGAATTGACACTTTAAAAGTAATATAGTCATCTTGCAGTTTATTGTGTCCAAGAAAATGAATGACATATCAGCGGGTAGGAGGTTTTAGTCAGGTATCATGGGGAGAGAATTAGACACAAACCCATTTTACAACACGGACTCAAACGGACACAAACAACCTGCATGTGCACGTCTGTGTGTAGCGTATATGTGCATATATAGACATTTTGCATGCATACCACATGCACTTATGCTGAGTGTAAGTCCAGTATTGCATCCTTGTCCTAAGGAGTGTTCTACTAGCATGGCGTGCAGTACTCATCTGAATGATTCAGAGGCCTGGGAGAGCTCTCGGCAGCTTGTCTCTGGGAGAGACTTCTCAATGTTTAATGTAAGGTAATATGCACAAGTAGGCTACAGGAAGGCCTCGCAAACACAGAGAAAATACTTTATGTTGGAGGTGGATTAATCTGATTTACCATTTATCAACATTTTAAACATAGAAAATGTGTCCCTTAAAATCTATAAATCCCCGAAGCAAATAATGACTGTTTTTGACACTCGAATGTTGCAACGTACATCCTAAATTAATTTCTTAATACCATAGCTATGAATACTTATGCTATATAATACTATACTCTGTTAAATACTCTGCTGCTGTCGTGAAAAAATTTCCCCTCGGGGGTTAATAAAGTAAATACCTACCTACCTACCTACCTACCTAAATGAACTAGACATTGTAAACAAGGACCTTCATTTGTGATTGATATTAGGCATAACAAACCTTCTTTGACACACTTCAGTTATCAATCATGATAAATAACCTGAGAAAGGCCGATGAAGTTGAATTTGAGGAAATAGAAACTCACACTCTAAGAGAGAGGAAAAAGGTGAATGGAAAGTAAATGTGAGGGTGGAAAAATGTTTGCTAGCTGAAATCCCTGTTTCTCTACATACCAATTATTGTGCCCTTTCTACTCACAGCTATAGTGCTTTGCAGAAAGCTGACACGGGGGGTACACGCATCACATCACTGGATTGCCAGCCTATCTTTATTCCAAGTCGTTACAGATGAATAATGACTTGTTTATTCGCTTAAAGATGCTGATCTGTCTTGGACCAATGGTCACTTTGTCTGATTGCTGTGTGAGGACAAATCGCCATTTATTCCTGCAGCATGTGAGGACAGTAAAGTGAGGGGTCATTAAGGAGGAACTAGTCCACTACCAGTGCTGCCAGCACAAATCCCATAAAGAATTTAAAAGCATGCTGGTTGGAGAAACCAAGTGAATGAATGAGTTTGGTGTTTGTATAGTAGAGAAACACGCACATCATATTCTCCAACTTTAAGCTACATCTTGCCCTTCTGCAGCAATCTGACTGAGGAAGAAATTTGTTTGTACAGTAAATATAATCCAATGGAGATCAAATCCTTCCTGAGCTCTGATATGGAGCAAAGTTACAACCTTAATGCAGAATTATTTTGGTCTGGACAAATAAAAACTGAGCCAAAACACAGTCTGGTTAAAAAATAAATGCGAACTTCTGGCCTAAATTCACATCTCCTCCTCCTCCTCCTCCTCCTCCTCCTCCCGCCACAATATCTGCCGGCTTTGTCGGCTCATTTAACTTCGAAATAAACGTTTTCGTGCCCCCTTATGTCACGAACCCAAGAAACATAATGGTGGCAACTATCCAACAGAGTAGAGTGGCGCATAGTGATAAATCAGCACTTTTGCGTGGACGTGAACGACTTACATTGTTATCACAGAAGCAGCAGCTGTTTCCTCACCTTCTGTTTGAGAGAACAGGTTGGTGGCCACGCCCCTTCCTCCACAGGGACGTGTTTTTCGCCCGATTTTTTTTACTGTTAGGAACATAGAGATATACACAAAGTCTATATAATCCTAACATTGATACACCGTCGTCTCTTGATTGTCTAGTTGAGATTATAGCCTAACTCAAGATTCAAAGTACCTGGAAAAAAAACTTTATTTTGAACTCCACAGAGATAATAAATCCTGGGATATAAATACAACGCAATAGATCTATTGGGAATTGTAACGTTATTATGGTTTTTATTTGAGAAATCTGCAGCTCCCCCTGTTGACTTGTATTTTATTACAGACCTGGCTAAAGTGGCCATTGTGGCATCCATGTGTATATGAATACACCATCTGGGTGCTGGTATGTTGCCAAACTTGTCAGTGTGAACACACTGATGTGCTCTAAATGGCAGGTGTATGTGAGCTAAGACACACCGTTAGACAGTAGTCCCTGCCTGTACCCTGTGCATCTGTGCCAGTGACCCTTGATCATGGTCAGCTGTCATAAATAATAAGTCACTGACATGGCAGACATAAATGACCGATGGGATTTGAAAATCAATGTGCATTAGTAAGTAAGATTATCTGATCGATGTGAGAAGTAAAATAGGATTAAATTATCAATGAGGGCGACAGTTCACAGCTGAACCTCTTCAGAATCAGTGGTTGTTAAAACCAGTCCAAACCGTAAGTATTTGGACACATTTTATGTTCTTGAGGCTTTGTTATTTAGCACATTTGATTCAGAATTAAAATAATGGATATTACATTAAAGTTTCAGGTTTAGTTTGAGTCGGCTTATGCCGGTATTGAAAGAAGTGTGTGTGAACTATACAGCAGGATAAGTACAATATGGCAAATTACTTTGTCGAAGGAGCACAAATCTCACCCCAAACTCTGGCTGCTGAGTTGGGCTGTATCTCCCGCAGACATTGCAAATTAAATGTAAACCTAGTCAAATTAAAGCTTAGACTTACTTCAACACCTTTTTTTTTTTTTTTTAAATTATTATTATTATTAAATTGAATAGGCTGAAGAATTACACCTGAATAAAAAAGTGTAAATATCCAAATATTTGTGGTCTGGACTGTGAAACAACCAGTAACTTAAGAAATAAACCAAACTGCATTTAGTCAGATGCAGTAAACAGTTCAAATTGTATTCCAATGTGATTTTCAACGCTCTTTCATGATGTAGACCGTCATTTTTTTTTTTTTAATCTTATTTAGTCAGATCAACGTAAAATCTGCTCAACATTAGATTAGGTTGGATTCCAGCCTTTGGTTAAAAGTAAATATTTCCTGAGCCAAAAAATGTGATTCAGTGTGGTTTCATGTGGAGAAATGGCTGTTAAAAATATCAAGGCCATGCGTTTTAAGTGCATTATATAACTGAACAAATCAGAAGACACATTTTGTTTGATGAATTTATTCTCTTACTGTACTTATTAATGAATTTTCTATAGTGCTTTTCAACATTCATAAAAAAACAAACAAGCTTTTTCACTATAGGTGCAGTATATGACATAATAACGAGGCTTTCCATAGAGATTTAGACTATACAGACATACAACTTCATCCACTCGGCCAATTCAGGACCATTGCGTAATCAGCACATAATCACATACAGAACGACAGCTTCCCCTCGACGAGCACACACCCTCACTAAACCCTCTCATTCAGTTGTGCCTGTCCCTCAGTATCCCACAATCCCTCTGTTTGGTTTCAGCAGG
Source organism: Brachyistius frenatus (assembly GCF_029030835.1). Classification (NCBI taxonomy): domain Eukaryota; kingdom Metazoa; phylum Chordata; class Actinopteri; family Embiotocidae; genus Brachyistius; species Brachyistius frenatus. Next base: position 2,296,973 of record NW_027210656.1, read on the forward strand.
TCATTCGTGCCACGCCAAACTCCAGGCTGACAACAGCTGGCTCTTCTTTGGCCAGTTCACTGTTGTATGTCCCTTCCAGCTCTCCGTAGCTCTGCTTCCTGCTCTCAGTGCCGCTGCTGCCCTCTACTGTCCGCTCCGTGTCCGTGCTCTCGGTGGCCTCCACGCCCACCTCCTCCTGCTCATCCTCCTCCTCCTGACGATGCACCTCTTTGTGGTTGATGGGAGCCCCCAGAATGAGGGAGTCGGGACGTGGTGGGAGGGTGTTGGAGATGGTGTGCTGATCTCTGGTGGGGGGAGGTGCAGGGGGGTCAGAGGTCGCAACGGGGCTCACGCCGAGCTGTTGGAGCCTCTAAATACAGAGAGCATGGACGAGACAACACGAAGGATGTTTACAAAATTAGTTTAAAATGTGAAATAGTCATTTTTTAACACTTTTTTTTGATAATTTCCTTTCAATCAAGTTTGAGCGTGCTGCAGTGTATAAAATACCACACGCTCTAAATAGCCCTTTGCTTTTGAGGTGAATATTATTCATTTGATTGTCAAAATGTTTAAAGATAAAATGTAGATTTTGCAGTATTTTATATGCATCTAATACAATTTTTAAATGGGAAGTAAGAATAATGTACAGTAAATTCTGAGCAACTAGTGGCAACATTCACAAAAGAGCACGGCCTTTTCATCGGTTGGTGGATTTTATCAGCTGATTTGGGTTTATAACAGATATATTGGTATCGGCTTATGCACGTGCCGATATGAATTTTTTTTTTTAACAGAACATAATGCAGAAAAAGATGCTTGGGGTAAATCATAAATTGTTCCATTTCTGCTTTAAAAAATATATAAATATTACATTCCCAGTGAACTGTTGCAGTACACTGATGTCATTTTGGACAATAACATGTATTGATAAACTGTAAAATATCCTTGTTTTCTTAAAATAAAGGTTGTTTTCATCCACCCTTTGTTCCCAAAATATCACGAGAAAAACAACTTGGTTATCCACTCCAAGACGATTAACTCGTGATCTCAGGGTAATGAGATTAATAAAACACAAAGTGCCAACGTGGCTGCTCTTAGCTCCTGTAGAAAATAGGTCATACATTAAAGAAATAAAAAGGATAACCGTATACATCCACGCTGTATGTATTGAACAGCCGTGTCCTAATGTGACAAATGTACATAAAGAGAATCCAGCTTACAGTCTCCAGTGCTTGCAGTGTGCTCTCTGCCTTGCGACTGTTCTCTCTCAGAGTCAGGATGGTTTTAAGGATGGACTGACGTGGGTGCATGGACCGATCAAACTGGTGGTACATGTTCCTCCAAAACCTGGGAAGCGCAAGAGCACACAAACATGCAAATAAGAGTCTTTAGAGCGACATACAGGGACAAATACAACAGCAGAAAGGTGAGGAAGACTGCACTGACTTGAAATGGTAGGGCAGGGTGGAAGGCTGCAGCACAGGATGCACTTCAGAGTACGCCGGGCTGTAGAACGGATTCAAGTAGTTCTGTTTTTCGCTCATGAGGAACGCCCACAGTGAGTGAGTTCGCTTTCGCAGACTGGAACAGAGAAACACATCAACACGTTGGTTTTTTTTTTTTTTTAACTTTTTTTTTCTCAACTTTGACGCACAGGAAGCTCGGTGTCATCGTAAATATCTGCGATATCTATCAAAAGGAGAGTTTACCATCCAACCCTCTTCTTTCACGTTTATAGGTAAGAGAAACAAAGTCAATATAAATGTTTTTTTGTTGCATATATGCCTCAATGTGTTGAAAACACACTGCAGCGTAATGTGTCTATTGTGTAATATGGAAATATGGTAATGAATGGTGTTTGTTTTAGCCTGACACAGCATAAGAATGCTTCCCACACAAGACAATGAGAATTTGAAGGTTTAAACAACCATAAACGCACCTAAGAATACAAGTGGAACATTTTGCAGTGGCAGTGTCCCAAACAGCAAGATGATTAACACTTAAATGCAATATGTGTTTGTGTTTTTAGAATGTGTATCTTTTTGCGAATACATTTCTACCTTTGTTTGTCTGCTACTGCTTTTCAATTAGGTGTGCCTCTCTACTGCAGAGAACTGACCATACATGTGTCAACAGAGGTGTGTTTGCTCCGATGCACACAAAAGGGTGAAGGGGTTTTCCCTTTAGAACCAAAAGATACGTTTCAGTGTTGTTGTTTCTATGGCCAAGAGAAGTAAAGAAGCATTTCTTGATGTAGTGAAGGACTTCCAAGAACAAAATAAAACAAAAAAACATCTGCGTTACACAAATCTACTTGAGTTGGACTCACTGTAACTCCTCTCTCTGCCTCTGATTGTTGCCGAGGAAATTTCCGTATTGACAAGAGTGGACGTGTTCGTGGATCTGCAGCAGGAACCACTCGCTGAACTCAAATGCCTAAAGAGATAATTATTGTTAAATAAATGCGATAAAACACACTGCACTACAATAAAAAAAAAATGTCATGGAGTTCACACACTCCCACACACCTGTGGGAACTGCTCAGTCAGCTGCCAGACACACTCCAGGAACTGGGTGAAGATAGGAGACACCTCTTTTGGATCCCCGTCCAACTGGTCACACCTAGAGATACACAAATATATATTAACAGTCACAAAATAACTATGAATGAAATAGGTAGAAAATATACTATTTATGTAGTATACGTCTAGGAATATATACAGAACTATGAAATGGGGGCAAGTACAATCAGGAGATCCTGCTTAACTCTGCACAAGTGGAACACTCTGACTAAATCTCCTGGAAGAGATCCGGTTGAAATCTCACCTGTCTGCAAACTTGTGACCGAAGGAGATCCAGTCTTTCTCTATCAGTACCTTGAAGACAAACGTGAGTGAGACAAAGACATGTGCAGTAGCAGAGAAGTAAGTTCACGTTGACGTGTGTGTCTGTTTGCGGCTGGTACCATGAAGCCCTTGACAGTGCGATAGTAAGGGTCCATGAGCAGCGCCCCCAGGGAGCAGACTTGGGCTGTTCTGTCCCACCCGTCTGAACAATGAACCAGCACACTGGCTCCTTCCACCGTCACCGCCTGCAGTTAGGAGTGTGAGCAGACGGCAGAGGAAGGAATGTGGTCTCCGAGGGACTAGTGGAGAGGGGCAAACATTTGTTAAAAAAAAAAAAAAAAAAAAAAAATGGGGAAAATGTTTTACCTTGGTGAGAAAGATAGCAGCATCTACTACAGCCTTGATATGCCGCAGCCAGCCACTGCTCTCTAATCCGACCAGGTAGTCACTCATGGAGAGAGACCGAGTCCCAATCACTGAGAGACAGAGAGTTATTTCAGATTAATGGCGTACTGTCGACCGTAAAAGCACCCGCCACGATCTGCAATGATATCTTTGTGCGCGTGTGGCAACACGTGTTTAACCTTCTAGTAATTTCTGTAGGCTCGTCCTCATTACGTGGATGTTTTCAATGCCAACGAACTGGAAGCGGATGTTGGAGTAGTTGTCCTCGTTCTCGTAGCCTTTGCCCGCTGCTCGGTTAGCGAGCGCATTTAGCTGCAGGCAAGAAAACAACAGGGCAAATAAGTGGTCATTTTCCCCAAGCTTCGTTTTCAAACCTGTGATTATGTGGTGTTGAACCCATTTACACATGCAGGGCATTTAAAACATTCATTTGAACTCGTTGCTTGGTGTTCGTAGAGCGTGTTTTCTTACCTTTGGCCGAGTATCCATGACATAAACAAATCGGCTGTTGTGATTGGCCTTGCTGATGGCCTGCAGCATGCTCTCGTCCTCCAGGCATCGAGCACTGAAGCCGGAGAGAGGCTGACTGCATCGACACACTGCCGCCTGTCAGGGTGAGCAGAGGGCACTGATCAGAACAGGGTGGGATAAAAATACACACAAAATATTGACCACATTACACCTACTTCCTCCCACGGCTTGCATACGATTAAACAACTTGGCTCTCATAAGTCTGCCAAAGGATAACAAAATAATGTATATTTCAGGTTGGACTATAGATCAAAACATTAGTATAATGTTTCTGCTTCCCAATCCTTAATGGATAAATGATAATGACTAAGCCGTTTTGTGGTTTAGTGTTCTTGCATTTGCGTGCATTTTGCCAAATCAGTATTTCAAGTCAGGTTTCTCTCGTAGACACATGAAAGAAGGCAGATAAGTGAGCATGATCTCTATTATCTATTAACAGTTGTTTAACTGGACGATCCGGAAACAAAATTTGTTGGGGTGAAATACTTTCCCTCCAGTGCTTGTTTTGGAATGCCCAAATGACAGCAATATCAGTCCCTCTGTCATTTTTGTAAAGCACAAGATAACTTCAAAACAAATTCTTTCGAAATTCATATCGAAATTCATGGACCTCAGACACTAACTACTGTGGCCCAGTGTGCTTTCTTCTAACGTCAATGAAAAGGTCAGAGTTTCTGTCATCTAGTCATCAGATTTCCAAGAAATTTGTTAAGCGTCAAGTAAAAAAAATCCTTTCAGCGTTGGACTTCTGGAGCTTTTCTGAAGAGCCACTTTATGCAAAAATCTCAAATTTGCACACATTTGTACATAATCCCATGGGTACATTTCCATGACATTTGCCTTGGACTTTGACATATTTGCAGGAATTAGCCCTTTTCAATTTCAACAATCCACATTAAGCCAATTTAGGACAACTACTTGAGCTTTGGACCTTTGGTCTTGTTTTTTCACTGAGCAACTTGTTAATCAAAGAAGAGAATGTCCAACAAAAAAGCAGCCTCTGTTTTTAAATGTAGAGATGGAGGACACTTGCTCTACTACATTTTGTTTTCCACTGTGATCCTGTTTTCCTTTCATGTTCTCTAAACTACAACAAGAGAGAAAAAGAAAAAAAACTAGACTTTATAAAATAAAGATACTAATATACGGAGCTCTGTAAAACACGCCTGTTCTCATTCTGAACGTATGTTATCTCAGTTTTTAAAGTACCTTTTTCTCTTGGTAGAAATATGTGAGTACTGGGAAGCGTCCTTTGCTTCTGAACTTGGAGCTCCCCACAATGATGGGCTTACTGGCTGTGATGGGAACATACAGGTCTCGTGGATACGTCTCACACACCTAGAAAAATCACACACAAAATTCACATGCATCACAAACACACGCACAAAAGATTCCGGCAGACGCCAACATTTTAAAACAACAACAAAAAAATTCTGCTCTAAAATACAATTTTCTAGGTAAACATTTGTGTTGAAACTAAATAGTGACAGAAAGAGGACAATACTTTTAGGGCTCATAATATTCTGCACTGGCTTGTGAGCAAGAATTTATTGAAAGAAGGCATCAGTTTTCATTGAAGCTGAATCTCATTTTGTATTGTCTGAGCTGGAGCTACAATTTCACACTAGAATTTACAGTGAAGCCCCAGCGCCCTCTTCTGGACCAACATGCATAATGTCTTCACAATGTGTCGTAATGTACTACAATGTACTATATTACCACAATGCAATACTGCCACGTCCTCAGTCATAACAAGCTAATTACAACATAGATGGTCAACGTTCACACACAATAAATACTATTTTATTTATTATCTGATTTGTATATAATATTTTGTGTCAAGAAATCTAATTACATAAATGCATAACACAGCTACATTGTGCAGTTGGAAAGCTGGCAGCCCCAAATTACTTTATGGCTCACTGAACTTGGGACATTAATAAAGTCCCTTTTTTCCCTTTGGGGTAGGTGGAGTTTAATGGGACACAGAAATGATACCAGGGTTCAAAATACAAAAAATGACAAAGATGGCCAAAGAATCCTGACAACTTCTGTATTTTGCACATCAGATCTCTAACAGTCAGTTTAATATTTACCTTGTAGTCTCTGTTGACATTGGTGAGCTGCCATTGGTCACAAGGGACGCCCATCCTCTCAAACTCCGTCCCCAGGTCAATGAGTTGCCATCCTTCCTCTCTCTGTTTGTCATTTTGTTTGGGGTTGTAAGAGAACGCATAGAGCTCCTCATAGCATACTGCACCATGAAAAGAACCAGAGAGAAATGCCTTAAAACAGTGTTTTAGTATGTAAATATATCTATTACGAATGTAAATGATCAAATTTGTGTGATTTATAAAGCACAAAAAGAGGTGAAACAATGAATGCAACAATAGTAGGACAGAAATGCCTATAAAAACAGACACAGACAGACAGACGCTGAAACCCACCCGGCCGTAGAAGACGCAGCAGCGAGCTGTAGATGTCGTGGCAGTCTCTTTCTCTCTGTACCACAAAATGAACCAACCTGAAGTTGCGACACTGAATGACCAGAGGGCAGCCGGTGGTGGTCAGAGAGAGCTTCTCCACGGAGGCTATATGATGATGCAAAATCTGCAGGAAAGAACAAGGAATGGGGCAACAAGAAAGACACGGGCTGATGATTGTCAGTGGATAGCTGGCTAAAATTAGGTGTTGAACAAAACTATTTAACAATTAGATTCTCATAGTTTTCTGCACTTCTGGTACATTCATGTAGCCGATGATTGAACACATGGTCCTGGCTACTGGATTGTTTCCAGTTGTTGCATGTCTTGATGTGGTCAATCGACGTTGACCACCGAATGACGCACGAGGTGCACCGAAACTCACCACGTTAACACAATATCATAAAGAGTGTGTGTGTGTGTGTGTGTGTGTGTGGGGGGGGGTTGGAGGGGGGGGGGGGGTCAAACGCAGCTCGTTACCATATTCATGTGTGCAGTTTGAGCCCACAACCATGGGAAATCATCAAGATGCACATTCATCAGCATTGGTAATTACTAGTGAAACCCACAGACACAAGCAGGAGAACACACACACACACACACACACACACACACACACACACACACACACACACACACACACACACACACACACACACACACACACACACACACACACACACACAATCTAAATGCTGATCTCACCAGCTGTTGGGACAACTCAACTGCTGTTTAATATTTTATGAGGCACAACCACATTCTGACAGACTCTTCCTTTTACCCAACAGAGGGATTTTAGAATGACTTCGCAATATGAACTGTACAGTGTACGATATACACACGCAAACAGGAACCTACAGATATCACAACACGCACGCAAAAAAACACACACTGGATGACAGCAGGAGACAACACTGCATGTTTCCATTTCTCAGCACATGAAGCAGGACGGATGTGGGGAACGAGGTCAAGGCCCCCGTTCTGCTGCACGTAGCATTTTCAACCTTTCCACTATGCAGATCAGTCACTGTGGCAATGTGAATAACAGGGATGCGAAAGCATTGTGCATAGTGCAGAAATAAACTGTTCAACCAGGTGTGTAAAATGTTAATGGGACTCCGTGGAAGCAATTACAGTGAATAAGGCTGAATGATATGTATGAAAGCATTTTAATATGGGAGATAAGATGAAGTAAATCATCTGTTCAAATTGAATTTACATACGATTAAAATGGATGCACCTAATTTCCGGAGGATAAATTCCCAATAATCTGCTGCCTCAGATGACAGACACTACACCGCAAGACATCTCCAAGTTAAACTTCCTCTCTTTCTTGTCTCATACACCGACACCACCACCGTTTTGTTTATGTAACATAAAAACATGGAGACTAGGTTTAGACTTTATTCATCCCACAGTGGGGAAATGTAGTAAATCAGCAAATCAGAGTGCTGCACTGTTGCAGCCAGACATTATTAACCCAGTTCTCAGTGCTACAACTGCAACCCTCTTTCAGTTGGAGGCATAAAACACACACAATTCACACGCATGCACACAGACCTAAATGGACATCTGTGCTACTGTATAATGAGGGTTTTGAAACTCCACACTACTTCCTCTTATCAAACGCAAGCTCGTATATTCTCTCACTTCTCCCCACACACACACACACACACGCGCGCACACGCGCGCGCGCACACACACACACACACACACACACACACACACACACACACACACACACACACACACACACACACACACACACACACACACACACACACACACACACACACACACACACACACGCACGCACGCTCTGTCAGGTTGCAGACTTCCTTGTGGTTGTGACCACTAATGTTTGTGTGGTTGTGGAGAGGCAGCATCTCGCTGAGGTTCTAGTTTCTGTAAAATGCAACGGACACATTTGTTGAAAACTTGACCTCTATATATAGTAAACTGTGTGTACTTTAGCTTTATTAAAAGTATGGTTTGGGAGCTTGAAGAGCTGCAAATTCAAAGAGAGCATTGCTGGCCTGTTTCTGGCAGCCGCAGTGCTGATTTTGCTGGAAGCTGCTGGCAACATTACACTGCATCAGTCCTTCCAGCAAGTGAGTGCATAAATAATATACTGCAGAGCAATAAGAGTTAATTAGTAGGCTGAAACCAGGTCCATATTATTATCGAATAAGCATCCACATTACCTACAATTAGTTTGCTTGGAACTGTACCAACTTACTTCTAACTTTTGGCACAGTGACTCCTCCTATAACACACGAACACTGTCTGAACCGTTTTGCTTTTTCACTGAAAAAACACCAATTGTGCATTCACTGCGGTTACATCCATTCAGTGAAAAAAAAAAAAAAAAGGGACAGGGACACCTGCAGTCCTGGCAGAACAGTCAGCAGAAAGAAGAGCTGCTCACCCAGATCTCCTGTCCGGCAGAGGCCGAGTTGTTAGAACTGCTCTCCACGAAGATGAGATGTGTGGCTGTGAGGTACAGTGTGCCGTTTGTGGATTTGTTGCTGAAGCGATCCAACAGTCGCACCTGCTCCACCTGTAAAGCCACAAACAGACTCCAGTAAGAAGTAAGCAGTAAGCAGTGAACTAGATGTTAGCAGTTATGTCTGTTTTTTTTTTGTTTTTGTTTTTTGGCTGGGGGTGAATAGGACGTACTGAAAAGAAGAGAGATGGGATCTTTCAAACAGGAATGACACCTGATAGAAAATTGCTGTAAGCGGCACTTGGCATTGCTTCCACCTGGCACACCACCTAATCCTGACCACCTGGTCCTCACTGTCGGCTGCCAGCTCCGTTATTACAGCAGTCACAAGTGATTTCTGGACACAGGAGGAAAAGGTCTAATGACGGTCGTGACAGAACCGCGTCACAGCTGTAATAAATAAACCGCCTGCTCTGTCATTTAACTCGTATTTTTCTTTTCCATTGTGCTCAAAATGTATTATACTATACATTATGAAAAGGTGGAGTCTTGTAGTGTTCTTGCAGTGTTTTCCAGCTCCTCCAGTAGCACATAAACACCCATATAAACAGCACAGTCAGGAGAATATTTACCCAAGTCACAAGATTTCACACAGCGTGAAGGCTGTGGTCCAGTGGCTACTATAATCAGCGGGTTTTACAGTAAGAAGCTTAAGTTTCGTCAAGCAGAAAACGTCCCACCGTGGGAAAACTAATACATGTCTGCACCTTGTCCATTATCCTTCTTTTGTAAAAAAAATTTTTAAAAAAAAAGATGAAATATCTTAAATCTGTGGGAGGGATACAATTTATCGTTAAAAAACAAAACTGTTGATGGTCCTTGTGTGCATAATGTGCAGCCCGTACTGCTCCATCACTGTCAATTATCTTTCCATCAGCTGAGAAACGTTTGAATTAAAAGTGATGCACTCATTAAAAAAAGTTTTTAAAAAAATGCCAATACTAGTCACTGACACACTGCAGCCAAAACAAACTATTGGATTGTTGGTTTTAGATTATCTGATGCTGTCACTGCTGACTGTCGAAATCCATGACTCATCACACTCGCTGCTCTTTTGTTGACTCAGACATCCTCTTCTTTGCTTCCGTTTTCCTGTTATTGTCAGATATGATGAAATGACTGAGCCACTCCGTCTCCCAGCAACCAGCGGGACAGAGCTCTGTCATAAGCAAGCTTCTTCGACCTCACAGGAAGTCGGGGGGAAGTGTGCGACTGAAAGAGACATAGATCCTCTACCGTCTCATAAGAAAGTTGATGATGTAATTGGTTATATTTAGTTTTGTAAATCAACTAAAGATTCAATCTACACAAACCTTTAAAGTGCCACAATTTCCACATTCACCACATTGCCCAAAAACCGGCAAACATGCTGCGTAAGAATTGTATGAAGCTGCCGGCCATTTGTCGATTAATTGTTGGATAGATAAATAACTGCCAAATATGTTGATAATCGATAAATACTTTTAAAAGTCATTTTAAACGATGTGGATAAAATTCTCTGATTTAAGCCTCCTTACTGTGACTATTTTCTGCTTCCTTTAATCGTTCATGATAACAACCCAAATATCGTTTGGCTGTGGACATTTTAGGCTGCGCTTTGGGCTTTGGGAAACCATTTGATCATATTTCAATGACTAAAAAGCTTGTCAAGGGTAAAAAAAAATTTTTTTTAAAAAATCAACAGATTAGTTGATTATGAAAATAATCTTTATTTGCAGCCCTATAATTGTCTTGCTGCAATGCATGATTATGCTGGAGCCTCAGAAGTTGGGCCACACTGCTTGCTGCCTAACATAATAAAACAAAACTCAAATGTCAACATAAGACACCCAAAACAGATGAGACATAATTTGTCCCATCTTGTGAGCTAGACAAGCTTATGTAAAATACATTAACTGGTTAATGACAAAGGAAAACCCACCGAGATTATAAAGAGAACAATCCGTAAGCAACTAGGGCGTCAACATGTTTTAATACCATGTATTAAATGAATTTAATGAAGCAATGAATTTGACAATGGGTGGTTAGTCAGACTTGGGGTTTCCATCTGCAGGTGTGCACCTTCGTATTGTGTCAGCACTTTATGATCTGCAGCCAAATTAACACATAATCTCTCAATTTTGCAGATAAAAAAAAAGCAACTGAAACATTTAAGATAATGTTAAAGTCAACTTTTTATTTTTTATTTTTTATATATATATAAATGGCTGCCTACCTATTTGCAATGAATTAGTGTCTATACAAGTTGTACAATAAACAGAGCAGCATGTTTGGACGTCACTCTGGATCGACCCGCCGCCTCGACAGCGTAAAGTCAACTCAATCAATAACAGGGCGTGCAAGTAGTAACGTTACAAAAGAGGAAGCTCAGCTCAGTGGTGAACGGGAGGGGAAGAAGAAAAAAAAACAAAAACAAAAACAAACAACTCATTGATGCTCGTCACGTCTGACAACTTCGGGCTGCGGGCGACACCTGCTAGCCGGCGTGCTAATAGACTCGTCCTTTTACGCGTGTATATTTTAGTCGAGACACTTATTACACAACGAGAATGACTAAAACAAATCCACTCCACATATATATATAAAAAAAAAAATTAAAATAAATAATAAAAAAAAGACAAGGCCGAGTCGCTGATTGAACCACATCCATTTGCAGTTAGCACGAACATGGTAGCTACCTTCGGCGTCCGGATGTGCTCCATATCTCCGAGCTGTCGACGACCTCAAAGCTTCACACGACGCGTCCCGGAGACGATTATCATCGATGAGATGACGGCTTCAACCGCTGCACACAACCGCCTCGGCTTTTTCTTTTTTTTTGGTTTGGATGTGTTTATTGTCAATTATTTCACTCCTCCATCCGCGTACAGTCGACGGCAATCACGTCAACATCCGAGGTGTTTGGATTTTCAAAATAAAAGCACGATTGATAGCCGTAATATGTTACGACAGGATCAGGGGTGTCAAACATACGGCCCGCGGGCCGGATCCGGCCGGATGACTTTGCTAAGTGTGAAAATTACAGAAAGACATACATTGGATTTCTATGAGAATATGGAGGTTTATGAGTACAAACGTTTTGTAATTTTTTTTTTTTTTTTTTTTTTTAAATCGATCCAGTAATAATTGCTTCAGAAACAGTCAATTGACTATTGACATCAATAGTGTGACGTCAAACGCGTCACAAAGCGAGGGAATCTGCAGAGAGCCCAGGCAGATAAACAGTGGGCTGATGTCTTGAGTTTTTGGTCTTTATGTTTCTAGTTTATTGTAGAAAGACCTTTAAAATAGGGTTTATCATCCAACAACCTTCACCAATGATTTAAACAGAGAGAAATGTTGTCGTTATGTATGCGTTATTATGCTATGGTTTTACTGGTCTGGCAGTATGTGGCCCCTTAACTAAAGTGAGTTTGACACCCCTGTAGTTACGTGCCGCTGCTGAAGTGGATCTTCGGATTTCAACTCGGGTGATCCCTCCACAAGATGGGTCTTCAAGTTTAGATAATAATCCAGGTGCTACCTCAAAGCTCTTTATTATTTCAGATGTAAACTATATCGTATTCACGCACACTTTGCAGTTCGTTAAATTACCGCAAACTAATTGTGACACACTGGACCTGCCTGCAGCCTTCAGGACCTCAGAGGGTTCAAGACTTTGGAGATGTTACTCAAAGTTGATATTCCATAAATTCAGATAATAACGTGTGTAAAAAAATAAAAATAAATAAAAAAATGATATAAGAGTCTATGAGAGCAACAGTAATGTGCAGGCAGTGTTAATTTTGTAAAGTCTATGGTTTGCTTTGTACCCGCTTTTACAAATGCATTGGTTTTGCTTAACATTCATCCATAATGTCAGTACAGAATTGCCTCTTATTTTGAAAGCAATGCCGGAATACATGTGTGGTCTTTTGTCATAATAGCCGATTTTATGGGGACGTCCGAACGTCAGGCCCAAAATTGATACTATGCGCATGCGTGAAGCATCACGTGAGACAAAAAAAACAAAAAAAAAACAACCGCGAGGATGATGGGAAATGTAGTTGAAAAACAGATTACCCGAAATGCACCAGCGTTCGGGAAATACCAGGCGGGCAATAAGAAAAGTAATACCACGCGAGAATTCAGCTTCCGATATTTGTACGGATTGAAGATTTAAAAACAAAAGAAAAGGTTCCGAAAACACAACAGCGCGCAAGTTTAATGTTGTCGGATCTATTTGGAAGACGACGCATTTTTTTTTTGTCAAAGTATGTTTTGAGTTAAAAACAAGACCGCGGATTTGGCCCTCACGCGGGCATCGGAGCTAACTGACGCGTTAGCTGTGATGCTGGGTTGTAAAGTCCCAAAGAAACAGTCGATGTTAAATGCGCGCCTCTTCAGAAACAAAACATGTCTGGATTTAACTTCGGAACAGGAGCTCTCAGCTCCGCCAACCCGGGAGGAGGATTCGCATTTGGCGCCGCAACCAGGTAATAACTCATTTCTTACAACCGATTCAGCTAACGTTAGCCTCGGCTAGACGTCACCTCGTCCTTCGTTGCAAAAAGCCAGAATCTATGAACGTGTACATGTTTTTAATGGATAATGGATACATAGATAATATATAATATATATATATATATAAAGATCTCCTACATCACTGGAGGTTCATTCTCAGTGTGCTGAAAGTGCAAGTTTAAAAAAAAATAAACAAAAAGTCATTTGGATAAATTGCCCATTGGACCTGGTTCTGCTTTCAGACTCGTCACAGATTTAAGAGAAATGTTCTTATGTCAGCAGATTAATTTAAAAAAAAACACCAATCTTTCAAACTCTGCAGCTCCGTCAGTGTACAGCCAAGCCGAGAGAAGTAACGATGACCAAAGCACGTGCTCCGGGGGAGGCACACCTCTTATGATTCATGTTCAAAGTTATGTTTTGTACTTGTGGCTGATAACAAGTGGCACATTTCATGTTGCATTCTTATAAGCAGAACTTTGTTCACTTTTAGCCACCGAGTTCAGCTCTTGCAAACAGAATAGTAAAACCTGTAGTCTTTAGGGTATTTGTAAAAAAAAAAAAAAAAATAATAATTAAGACGGGTAAGGTTAAAAACAAAATTAAAGGGCTTGTCGTTCTGAAAAATCGCAATTATGACTGTTTTTATTTGATTATAAGTATCATTTATCTGTGAAGCACTTTGGTCAGCATTTGTGACGGATTCGTACATGGTATTGGTGTTGTGGATGAACTGTGACTGTGTGCCTGACTTTCATGCCTTTTCCTTTTAAGTGCACCTCCGGCCAGCACTGGCGGCTTCTCTTTCGGGACTGCGCTGGGTACACCAGCTGCAGCCCCCGGTCCCGCCACCAACACCACCCCATCTCTTGGTCTAGGAGGAAGTCTTTTTGGTCAGAAACCAACTGGAGGATTCTCTTTCAATACACCCGCCTCAAGTAATCATTTCACACGGATTCAAAACAAACTCACCGGCTGGCGGTGAAATACACACGTTTGCAATGAACTTGTCTGCCAACTGCAACCGTACACCACGTCTTAACGTTAGGATGTTCTTCTCTTTCAGGTGCTGCTGCGCTCAATACAGGCCTTACATTAGGTATCTTTGTGTTTTGGGGATATTTTAATTTATATTTTGGAAAGCTAGGTTCGAACCTTCATTTTTTTCTCTCTCTCTCTCTCTCTCTCTCTCTCTCTCTCTCTCTCTCTCTCTCTCTCTCTCTCTCTCTCTCTCAGGTGCCCCAGCTACGACAGCAGTCACCGCCGGCTTCAGCTTGGCCTTCAACAAACCCACCGCCTCAGCAACACCCTTCTCCCTCACCACCGCAACCACGTCCTCGGCAGCCCCCGCCGGGGCAAGTTTGACGTTCGGCTCTGTCCTGACATCCACAGCTCCACAGCAGCTCCCATCCGCAGGCTTCACCCTCGGTCTCGGTGGCACAACAACCACCACAGCAGCGTCAACGGTCCCGTCGCTGGGCGGAGGCCTCTTCTCAAACACTCTGTCCGCAGGTACGGCGCAAACAAAGAGCCTGAGCCTTGTCTGCGCATAAGTGGCTTGAGCTGCACAGTTTGGTGCGTAGAAACAGTGCTGCTGCCAGTGCCTGTAACCGATATGTTTACTTGGTGTTGCAGGTTTGGGTCAGACCACTCTCGGAGGAGGCGGCTTAACGTTGGGTTCTCTGTTGGCCGCCTCTGCGGCAGCATCAGTAGCCCCTACCCCAAGTATTGGCCTGGGTGGAGTCGACTTCAGCACTTCCTCTGAGAACAAGAGTGACACATCATCTGGAGCCAATGCACAGTACGACTTGCTGGCCAATACATGCATAGTTCTTTGATAAATGGAAATAAAATACGTTTTAACAACTGTTATATGAGAGGGTTCGATAGTTTCCGATCCTGTTAAGCTGCGACGTTTCCTTCTGTTGTAATGATGAAAAACTCACTCTTTCGCTCCCTCAGGGACAGCAAAGCTTTGAAAGATGAAAACCTGCCTCCAGTTATTTGTCAGGATGTGGAGAATTTTCAGTAAGTATTGTTTTACTTGTTTGTTATCACAGGATTGTCAGATTGAATGTAGCAGCATACTCACATGAACAGAATAGAATGTGCTGTGCTCTGCAGGGTTCCTTAATCAGTGGAAAATTGCTTTCTAAAATGTAGAATTTAATTGAAATAAAAAACTGATATCAGTGAATTGTTTTTGTGTAATTTATTAGTGATTTTCTTCCTTTAAGTCCTTGCTCCCTCCTTTTGCAGAAAATTTGTGAAAGAGCAGAAGCAGGTTCAGGAAGATATCAGCAGAATGTCATCAAAGGCCATTTCTAAAGTCCAAGATGACATCAAGAACCTCAAACAGCTTCTCTCTGTCAGTGCCAGCGGTCTGCAGCGCCAAGCTCTGGCCATTGACAAACTAAAGCTGGAGACGGCCCAGGTAAAAACTGTACACCTACACACAAGTTGGAGTATGGGAAGTTATGTTAGCTCAGGTTTTGAAGTATTTTTTATTTCTAATTCTCAAATTTGATATCGTCAAAGATCCATTGTCATATTATGGTCATAAAATAATGGGCACACATTATATTATTATACAAAGACAGACCGTTTCTATTTCCTTTCTTTTTAAGGAGCTGAAAAATGCTGACATAGCACTGCGCACACAAAAAACACCCCCTGGACTTCAACATGAGAACACGGCTCCATCAGAGTAAGTGAACAATTGTAGGGCAGTCCCTTCATCGATGTGCAATCACATTGCTTTATTTATTTTGGCTTGTATTTAATTCTGAAACTTGTGTTGAAAGTTTTTTTTTTTTCTTCTTGGCCTGTTTGTCTCTTGTCTCTCAGTTGGTCTCCATATAACCCGGATAGGACAAATAATTAAACTATGAACCTTTTCTGTCTTAAGTTATTTCCGTGGCCTGGTAGAGCAGTTTGAGGTGCAGTTGCAGCAGTACCGGCAGCAGATAGAAGAGCTGGAGAACCACCTGACAACGCAGAGCAGTGGCTCCCACATCACTCCTCAGGGTAAGAAGGCATTGTTCTGACTTCTAACACAACTCTGGTCGTGTCTGGGTTTTAAATCGGCACCAATCGATGCATTCGACATAAACACGAGCTGTGAAACCTCACAGTTACAAACGCACGACAGATGTGTTTCGAACCGAGATAACCTCTAATCAAAATATAAAGAAATGTAAATTAATATCGGCTTAAAGGGTTTGTCAATGACTCTCAGTGGTCAGTATGTCTAACTCTTTTTTTGTTTGTTTTTCATTTATTTATGCCCAACGTGCCCACAGCTTATAACACCGTTTGTGTTTCTGTTTCCAGATCTGACTCTGGCCATGCAGAAGTTGTACCAAACATTTGTTGCCCAGGCTGCCCAGCTCCAGTCTGTCCACGAGAATGTCAAGGTCAGTTTTTTTTTGTTCATCTTTGTCTGAAGATGATAAAGTATTCTCATCAACTTAGTATTGTATTAAAACTAGTTTAACAGTATATAGGGCTGAGTGATAAGGCATTTATCAACAATTGTATTGCGATGATGTATGTTGTGTTTTGTCCAAACTGTAAATATAGCAGACAAAGGTTTTAGTTTTATGTGTCAACGGCATATTAATTACATTTCCTCCCCTCTCTTAATATCTTGTGCCATAGATTTTGAAGCACCAGTACCTTTCCTACCGCAGAGCCTTCCTCGAAGACTCAACGGACGTCTTTGAGTCCAAACGGGCATCGAACAGGAAATGGCAGAGCGCGCCGCGCGTCACAACCGGGCCCGCCCCGTTCTCCAGCGTGCCCAATGCCGCAGCTGTTGCCATGGCAGCCACGTTGACCCAGCAACAGCAGCCACAACCAGGTCTGACTGCCTACAAGTTCTAGAAAGTTCTCCTCCTCTTCACCTTGTTTCAGAGAATAAAGGAGGAATAGGAGAAACAGAAGTAAAGGAATTTTTGAAGAGAACAGGATGAATGTGCTTTTAATGAAGGTAGCAAAACGTTCAAAAGGATGATGAAATCATTAAAAACAAAAACAGCCTTAGTTGGTGTTAAGCTATGTGTACTTTCTCTACTGGAAACACAAAGGGAGCGAGAAGAGAAATCTGTTGCTTAACTCTGGCAGGAAACCTTTGTGCTGCCTTACCATGTCATGTCTGACTCAGATCAAGGGTAGAGACATTTATCTCATGCGCCTTACAGTATTAGAGTGAGAGCATTTAATCGATGGCTCTAGACCGGCAGTGTTGGTATCAAGCCTGTACCTATGACAAATTCCTTCACCTAATTTCTCCCTTTCTCTTTTTGCCCTCTCCAAGTGGGATTTAAGAGCGGTTATGCAGCCGACATCTGTAGAGAAATTATATAGAGGTAAAGAAAATCTTGCCATCTCATTTTGAATCTAGAGGTTAAAAATAGCGCTTCTAAATCTCATTCGAGGTCGGACTGTTTTATTCAATGTGGGTAAAATCCGCCTACTTAAAGAGGGTTGTTATGTAAAGGAGTTAGGATCATTAGACACTTGCCGTTTGATTTTGATATAATTAATAAACACCTTTCTCTGAATGATTTGTCCAGATATAGGGCATCTGTAGATTTTTGTAATATTGGGTTGGGGTGATCAATTGGCATACAAGATGTAGATTTATAATAATATAGCTCCTATTTTTTTGTCAACAATCTATTCCACAAAACAGAGCTCCAGTTAAACAAATGCCTCTGAAAATACAAGACTGAAGCAGGTTTTTAGAACCGAATTTATAGAAAAATAATGTCGTCAGTGCTCATTTGAAGTACGCTTGCTTCAATAAGGGTCTACCAATAGGAAGGCCAGTTTAGATCCACATTATAGAGATACCGTGCTCTAAATAACTAAGCTCAAAGGCTTACATCAACTTCAATTTGAAAGAAAAAGCCGGTCCTACTCATTAATTAAAGAATGTAAGTTGAATTTTTGAAATGTTAACAATCATACTACCTGTTCAATCTTTTCTACCATCCGGTAGTAAAAACAAAAGTGTTTATAAACGTTATTCTGCACAGTATTAATATCCAGCGTACGCAGATGGATGAAGACTGATCTTTTTATATATATATAAAAAAAAAATGCTGCTCACTCAGAGGTTGGTGTCAGAGGTGTTTCTGGCAAATTGGCATTGTGTAGGATTTGGTGTGATACCCCAAAATATTTAGATAAGCCTTACACATTAATGTTAAATGTTGGAACACTCGTGGGCACATAAATTCACTTTTATTAAACATTTTACAACTTAAATAACTTTTAAGAATAGTGTCCATTATGGTTGTTGCCACATCGCTGATGTGTTAAAAAAGTTTCAGCCATTTTTGTAGGCTTTGGTTTGTAGGCCATTTTACTGGCAAATCAGGGCACCTACATATGATGAACAAACTAAGCTACTGTGTATATTAGCATGTTTCTGCTGTCTTTTTTTTTTCTTGTAAAGTTAAATAAGGTGTAGTAAAGACTAAATTCAAATGCTTAAAAGCAATATTTTAATAGAATTGGGCTGTAAATTTAGCAGTGTTAAAGAACTCACTTGGCAAAATGCAGAAACACGACGTCAAGTCTGGTTTCATTTACAAATTTCTGCTGCTTCCTTTCACGAAGATCATCAGTTATGCTTAAGACTAGTATCAGATGTGCCCACCTACTGTTACAGACAATGAGTGTAGCTAATCTTTCAGTTCAGTAATATTTGAAGATTCACATTACTAAGCAGGAGCTATTGTAAGTAACAATCATCTAACCTCTTTAAATATGTGCCAAGTGGAGATGGGTCACTATTTTACCAATCCATTACCAAGCCACGATTTACAGAAACAAACAAGCCACACTGGGTACGATGCTCTTGTGTGGTAAAAGTGCACACCACCGTGGTGCCTGCTTAAGATTTTGTGTTGCGTTCTATTTTTTATTTTTTTTTATTTCATAGAAAGCCAAATCAATTTGTGATTATTTGTTTATTGTAACCCTTTAAGCTCCGGGCATTATGCGGTGTTAACGCACTACTAAATTATTTCTGACTCGCAGCTTTGCAAGTCTGTTGACCCCAAAACTGGGCACTGTGTTACACGAGTGCTTTTAAAAAAAAAAAAAGTGTTAATTTTTTTAATGTCAATAATGACATTTAGCAAAATTCCCAACTCTTTAGCCAAATAGTGGCTATTCTCTTGTAATTGATTTGGTTCTTTGATAGACTGAGCCTAATTACAAGTTGAAGTATTTATTTACCTATTTATTTCTCTTTTTTTGTTTTCTTTTTTTTTGTATGCGCTTAACTTCCACATTTGAAATGGCATAATGGAGGTTAGCTGGTATCACAGCATAGAGCACGAACCATGCAGCTGGCTGGCACCTCCTTCTGGTAGATTCTTGTTTGACCCATATCCTTGTCAGTGTGGTGGTTGATTGTGTAAGCCCTACACTTTGATTTGTGCCTCCATGGATATAAGTGATAGGTGCCAAAAGACTCAGGACTGAAAAAAAACAAAAACCAACAAAAAAAAACAACTATTTAATTCCCTGAACTGTAAGTTGAAACGAAGAAGTTGTCTTTAAATAACTTTACTCGCTGGGTTTTTGAAGTGGATCATAAAGCGTTTCAAATTGTCTGGTTCACTTATGGCCTAAATGAAGCGGTGCGTGTTTGTACACAGTACAAAGTGTTTGTGAACAAAGAGCTGCAGTTGATCATTTATGCGGGAAGGTTAATTTCCGTTATGAACGGAGCACGGTGACAAAAGTAGTGTGCACTTTCCCACTGTTTGATACTGAAATGCATTTGGTTGGTTGGGTTGTAATGAGGCCATAGCACTGTTACTTGATGAAAGCTATTTCACCTAAGGGCTACTGTCAGCGTAACAGGGCTGGATCATTTCACATTCAGTTCAATGAAAATGTAGAGTGAAAGTGCTGTTCACGAGATGTAATTTCAGGTATTTTTTGGTACTTTGGATGGACTTTTGCCAAGAGATGCTTTTCATTTCTGTAGAAAATCTACTTTCGTGTTGGTCTGACTTGATCAGTCAGTTGAGGCCAATTTCTTTGGTAGTTCAGAGGAGAAGAATTCTTTTTTTTTTTCTTTTTTTTTCCACTGCTCACACTGGTCTATAATTACCAGTAAGATACATTGGTGCCAAATGAAACAAGACAGGTCAGTGCGGTCACATTGTGTGTCCACGTCTCTTGATTGTGTGGAGGTTTGATTTCCCACCGTTTTTATGATGTGAGGCAACGGTGTTGCTTGATGTAGATACTGGTTAGAGCTTCGGTATTGTCAATCGGAAGAATAATGGATAAAAAAACAAAACAAAACAAAAACTCTAGTTTAAAATGTTGCCATATTAACCAGCGTTCAGCTAATTGAACTGACAACACTCCTCTGTATATTCCTGCTGGTCACTGCTGTGCTTGGTGAACCAACATAATTGATTTGGTGAAAAACAGCCGCTCTGTCAAACAACGCTGAACTTTTTGTAGGATTGAGGTGCAGTTTTGGATCGTGCCAGACGTCTGTTAGAGGTTCCCAAGTTGTCCAGGATTTCGACTTCTGTGCAGTTTTGCTTACACTTTAACACGTTGTCTTCCACATCTCTACAGTCATACTTAGCACAATAATGACTATTACATGATGTAATAATTACTGGCCTGTCAGAGCTGTTTGGACTTTGAGGATAAGTGGATATTAGGCCTCCTTCTACTCTGTTAGATCTTTCGGTAATAAGTATGCAAATGCTGTATTTTCTTGAATGCTACAACAGCAGGACTGGTCCCATTTACCTCTTCTTTTTTTCTTCTTTTTTTTAATACAAGTGAAGGAATTGAAATGTGAATTTTTTTATTATTATTATTATTATTATTATTATTGGTAGCCACACTACTAGCTCGACAATTTTCCTAATTAAGCTATTCAAAAACTGAATGGTATTTTAGTTTTTCTTTGTGTTCAGATTTAGCACAATAGTTCACAAAACTGGGCCTGATCAGTCAAAATCTAAGTCTGGTATTGTGAGTGATGGGCTGCTACAGATCGTTTTGAATGTTCCTATTCTCTCTGAAACATTTCCTTTAATTCTTTATCATATACTTGCACCCTCGTTTCTAGTTGTTTGTGGCTTTCGGGAGGTTTTAATGGTGCAAATTGTGTTTTGGCACATGCAGGATTTGATCATTACTATCGGAAAACTTGACTAAAGAATGTCTTGCAATATGTTGTTTAGTCACCTCATCCAAGTCAGACTTGCTCCAACAAAGAGAAGAGTTTGTAGTTTTTAATCATGTGAAGATTTATTGAAGATGCAGCTCTCGTTTAAAAAAAAAAAAAGGACCCTTAACCGCCAAAATTATAGCCGTTATTATGTCAGAGAATTAGAACCCAATTGATACTGGATTATTGGGGCCGATGCCGAGTCGATACCGAAATGTGGTTATCAAACACTAATTACAAAGATTTGTAACGAAGACTGGATATTCTACAATTTAATGATAAACTTTATTGTCTAAAATTACATCAACGCATTGAAACAGTAAACTTCACTTGGAATGTAATAATTACAAATAACTACAACCCAAATTTATAATCAATTTATAATCTATCCAAAGCCTCTTTTCCAGCATTGTGTTCAGTAAAATATGTTTTCGTATACGCAGATATCGGTATGTCTGTGATGAACTGGAATTGGCTGACCGATATCGGTCGAGCTCCACTCACAGTACACTGGTTAAAAAAAAAAAAAAACTGTTCAAACTAAACCACAAAAGTCATTCACTTCCTGTTGGATGAATGTCCCAAAACTTGACATTGACCTCCGCTGGCAAACTGCACCACATCACCTAGTTTCCTTTATTTTGAACAGTTTACACTGAAAGGCAGCCACGAATGCCAATTTCACATTTCTTATCTAACTCTCGAGTGCTTTTACTTGTAACAGAGTGTGTTTAAACTTATATATCCAATGCCTGTTGATACAGTATATTTAATATATAATATGGTGTGCCTTTTTAAGCTATATTCAATAATTGTGTGATGCATCTTTTTTTTTTTTTTTTTTTTGGCATATGCTAGTTCATTCACTCTCAGAAATCTTGAAAAATTTGGAAACTTGTCAAATGCAGTAGCAGTTAGCAATTAACAACCAATTCTGTTCTAAACTGTTTGTTTGTGTTTTATGTAAGTGGAATTGCATATTAAATTGACAATAAATCAGTTTTTAAACGAAGAAACGTTTGTCCTTGTTTCTTTTTGACTGAAGTTGTTTTAACAGTACAGAATAATTGGAAGCCTCCCAAAATTGTATTACATAAGAACAAAAATCGCATAGAGAAAAAAAAAAAAAAAAGACAAGTTTCTGAGTGAAAGAACTAGCAGCAACTTTTCAAGTTTGTCAGTAGTAATAACTGCACTACTTATTTAGCTGGAATATTATAGTTTCAAACCTTTATAATGATATACATAAATTCATATGCAGCAGGTGTTAAAAAGCATGGTGCATAGCCTAAGTACAGTTCTACTTATTTCAAAAGCCACCTGTAAGACTGTATAGAAACCAAACCAACATTGAAAACAAGAAGCAGATTTTTTTTTTTTTTTTTTTTTTTTTTTTTTATGAAACGTTTTTGTCAGTATGACAGTAGTGCAATTCATAAGATACGTACTGTCCTTTCTATCTACCATAAAAAAAATAAAAAAAAAGAAGAAAAAGACCAAGAAGAGTAAAGCTTATGCTCTCTCTCTATGCCTTAGGGACCCAGGCACCCTTGGGGGCGGGGTTCGGAAACCCCTTTGCCTCGGCAGTGGGCACTAGCTTGGGCTCTTCTACCCTTGGAGGTATTACCTCTGCATTTTTTTTTTTTTTTTTTTTTTAATTTATTTTTTAATTGAATATTCCCTGTGACTTTGCCATTCCCTTGCATAGTTTACCATTTCCCTGACGTCACCTTGCAGCCTTTTTGTTTGAGGCTTTTGAGTTCTCTTGTATGAAAGTGTAGGCAGCTGGTGTGTGTGTGTGTCTGAGAGAGTGGTGCAGTCAGAGCTCAGCAGTTTGATTTTCTTTCCCTCCTTGTGCAAGAGGTCAAGTGCGTTCACACCACAAGAAAACTGAGCCAACCTTTGCTGCGGGTCACCATATGTACCTCGACATGTCACAAGCTGGATGACTTTTCTTTTTAATTTTACTCGGCGAGGCCAAATTTCTTCAAAACATTTCACCAGTTGGTAATACTGAAAAAATATATATATTTTGCTTAAAAAAAAACAACAACAACAACAACAAAAAACCACGCCTGTCAAATTGCTGATCTACTTTGACGGTGTGGAAACAAGTGGTCTGAACGCACGCACAGTTGGTGTGTTCTCTCGTAGTTGGTGTGTTTGTCGTGTTTCTCCCTTTGGCCTGTGCTTTGCTATGCAGTGTACCGTGAGCCCCGTTTTGCTCTGCCGTGCTCAGTCGGAGCTGTGCAACAGCGCGCCAATCGGTTAGGTCCGTGGCGTTTAGTTTTTGCGTATGTTTGCTAATGCCTGCCTGTGTGTGCTCCTGAGGCACTGCTGCTCCTTGTGTTTGTTCCCAGTGTCCCCCTGTGTGCTTTAGCTCGGTCTGACTTCCGTGTCACTCTCTCCCACAGGTTTTGGTGGTGGGCCAGGATTTGGTGGGGTGGGCACTGGGGGGTCTTCTTTTGCCTTCTCCTCCGCCAGTAAGCCCACAGGAGGCAGTCTGAGTGCAGGTACACACATGCTGTACATACCACCTTCATGTCAGGCCCCCCCCCCCCCCAAATTTTTTTTTTTTTTTTTTTAAATTTAAAAAAATGATGGCAACAAAAGAAGAACAGCTAGCGTTGTGTTTCAAAGTACTTCCTGATGATTCTCTGAGCTGTTACTGTTCACCATCAGAAGAATTTGTCATACAAACTAGCTGATACATACAAAAGGACAAGCTTCCTATATATATATATATATTGTGTTGAGTTGCTGTGGGCTTCACAGCAATATGTAAATACAATAACTTTCTCTTATTGATAAGTAAGCTTCAACACCGTCCTTATATAACCTTGTACATATAGTAAGTGTGCTGATACTTTGACATGAGGGGTTTTATACCAGGTGGACTAAAGAAAAAAAAAATTGTCATACAAATTACAAAATCAGCAGCACCTGTTTTTCATATGGACATCTTTTATTTCTCTTTATTACATAGCTTTTCCTCTAACATCTCTCTCTTGAATTGTTCCTCTCCTCTGACCTTCTGTGTGCCTTGTCTGGCTTTTCTAGGTTTTGGTAGCAGCACCAACTCGGGCTTCAACTTCAGCAACCCCGGCATCAACCCCTCCGCCGGCCTGACCTTCGGCGTGTCGAACCAACCCGCCGCAGGCTTCGGCGTGGGAGCGCCCCTACTCCAGCTGAAGAAGCCCCCCGCTGGTAATAAAAGGGGAAAGAGATAGAAACGGGAGAAGACAAAAGCCTGCAATTGAGAAGCTGACCAGCTCGGGGTTTGTAGCAAGTGGAGTCCTGGTCTCCCAAAAGCCTTTAGGCAGCGTTGAAATGATCATTGTCAACATACAGAAGAGAGGAAATGCAAATTTGAGGGAAACATCGGGGATGTGATTAGGCCTACAATCAGTTACACATTTTAAAATCCTTTGGAGGTATATGCTCAATAAATATGAAAAAAAAAAAAGAGGAAATCTTATTGACAAAGTGGCAATTTTGGTTGGTATTGTCCGCTGTTTTTCTTTAATCCGTTTCAACAATGAAATTAGATTCCTCGACTCTTCTTTATATTTAGTAACTCTGACCACCAAATGCCAGAAATTGGAATAATCCGTGAAGTGATAACGGTTGAGTTAGCACTTTTCAAAAAAATCCTGCACACGATGGTCCTTTGCTTTTGGGAATGTCAGCCGAGGACAGAGCTGGATCAGCTACAAATAGTTCAGTTATCTGTGAGGAACTGTTTTAGTCTGAATATCGTACAAGATGGGTTTTTTTTTTTTTTTTTTGCGTTTTGAGGTGGACAGTTAAGTTGGTTCCATTTTGCTACACAAACTCTGTGAATCACAGAACTGCACTCGAACGCATCTCAAATTATGACTTGGCCCAAGTCTCGTCCAGGGAAGGGTAAGATAAGGTCAAGGAAAAAAAAAAAAAAAAAAAGCTTAAGGGGTAAGACTCGGTTGGGAACGGTAGAGTCTCTGTCTGACAGTGTCAGCGGGGAATCGTACGTGATCTGAGATAGTTTTATATGCACAGGAGTGTCCAGGGTGGGTTTTTGGGGAAGCACAGTTTTATTTTTGTATCAAGTAGAGAAAGAGACGACATTGGGGAGGGGTAGAAGGGGACTAGCACCTTGAGATAGTCCATTATCTAGTCCACCTAACCCGTGTTGTTGTTGTTGTTGTTTTTTTGCTACAGT
The DNA here is from genome assembly GCF_029030835.1 of Brachyistius frenatus. NCBI lineage: Eukaryota > Metazoa > Chordata > Actinopteri > Embiotocidae > Brachyistius > Brachyistius frenatus. Next base: position 2,322,657 of record NW_027210656.1, read on the forward strand.
CCATCCTTATCTTTGTTTCATAATTGCTTTAAGACACTCTTTGTTTGCCCCTGTGTACTATTGTTAGAACTTGGGATAGGAACCGCTGTGCTCTTTGTAATACATGGACCCCTTTAGATGTTTAGTTAGTTGAATCTAAAACGGATTCCACAAGCATATTCTCCCTCCTCAGTTCATACGTGTGCTAGATCAAATTTGCACTTGCCAGTGCACGTGACCTGAATGTCAGTGATTGTGTGAATGTGCATGTGTGCCTATCGCACAAGTATGAATTTGTCTCTCTGGTCTATCATACTTCTTTGAGTGTGGTTAAGGGTTAAGTTTTTTTTTTTTTTTTTTTTTTTTTTAATTGTCCATGTCACTTCAGTTACCAAATACTGGTAGTTGTACTGTTGTTTTCTAATCACGTCCGTGGAAACCTGTATTTTCAAGAAGCTGTTTAATAATAAAAATCTTCAATATGATGTTTTGTCTATTTATGGCATCACTTCAATAAATGTGTGTCGACACAGAAAGATGTCTGTCATTACAATGTATATCCAAATGTGTATAGTTTGCTCTTTCCTTAATGGCAGGGTAACAGACTGTCAACATTGTCATGATTCATATCCAATACATTTTCCAAGGCATTGCTCAAACAAGTAACACGTTTGAAAATATTTGTGTAGTATCAATATGTGAGGAAAAGCAGGTTTTGATAGGAGTAGTGAATGAAGCAGGATTACTCATTCTGGGAACATTAGCATCTCCTGTCTAAATGGCCCCGGTTATACTGAAATGTACTTAATCTATAAGATTAAATGCCTGAGATCACATTCTTGGAGTGGATGTAGAATTTTCACTCAAGTCTTCACAAATATATCAAATGAGCTGTAATTGTCTTTTTCTAACTTCCAAATAATTCAATAACTTTGAATTTGCCAAACTCTGAACTTTCCCTTCATTGCTTCATTGAAGCCCGCCATGTCATTGAGGTACCTTGTGTTTGTTTCAAATCAAGTTTCAACCAGTCCGTACCACTCGTGGTGTATCGGGTCTTTTAAACTTACTGTTCAGAAGACAAGCGTGTGAAAATGACAAAAGGATGGATGTCATTTTATTCTATAAGTGAAGCGAACAGGGTTTGCCCTGGTTTCTGAAGGGCTTAGTTCCTGTGGTAGTGGTGGGCAGTAATTCGATGAAGAGCTATGCGTGTTTGTTAAGTAGTTGTGTGCTGTTATTATTACAATATTCATTTAAAATTGCACTCGGTAATAATCATTACCAACACCGGTAAAACCAAAGCTTAGAGGGAAGCTGTAGTGGTTTTAGGTGCTGTGAAAGAAACGCTCGGGTGCATCTGCAGCACCAAAGTGTTGTCATGGCCGGGAGGAGCCTGGCAAAGCTGGAGAAAAAAAACAACAACAAAAATACACACGACCTTGTTCCCCTGCTGAGCGAAAGGGGGCGGTAGTGCACCTCACACGGCGCACCAGCCACGAGAAGAAGAACGCGGTTGCTATGCGACGACTCGACACTACACATTGCTCGCCATAAATAAACATTGCCGGAGCGAGCCACCTGTATTTCAGGCCATCTGTGTGCGACTTCGTGTGAACATTTCTCATCTGTCAGACCAGGTAACGTTATACGTTCTCTACACGCATGTTATACAAGTGGCTAAATGCGCATTTGGCTTCATGTACCCCCAAAAAACAAAAAAAAAATCCCTTTTAAACGTTAAAGTGACGTTTAAGTATATGTATGTCTGCGACTCTATTTACCTTTAAATGAGTGGAGCAAACGATAATTCATGGACAAAATGTTAGTTTGATGTAATAATATGGTGTCCTCACGTTTGTTTTTAAGCGGTTTATAAAAGCAGATGTTGCTGCTGTTACTATAAAACACAACATATTACAGGTGTCTGACGTCAGAGACACTGATCGTATTCTCAAGTCTTTTCCTTTCTCACTGCATCACTCATTCAAACATTCAAAGGTTGAAATTGGTGAAAGCAACTGTGTCTGCTGCTGTATGAATGGGATCCTCTCCGGCACGGCTCCTTTCATCATAGAGGAGCAGCTTTGCTGCCAGGATATCTTTGAAACATGTTTCATGGTCTTCACCTGCATATTCCTCTCAAACTGAAACAGCAACACGAGAAACCTAAATTAAGTCTTGAGAATCAGAACAGAATATTTATGGTAATTTTTTTTAATTTTTTTTAATTTTTTTTAATTTTTTAAATTGTCAGTGTGGGTAGTTTTTTTTAGTTGCCAGAGATCTGCCACATTTTTTTTTATTATTTTTTTTATTTATTATTTATTATTATCACTCAAATCTGCTTTCTGCTGCATCTCATCTGCTAATTGGACTATTTTGTAATGTTTATATTACAGCCATGCCCACGGACACGTTCTACTGTTCCCAACAAATCAACATCCCTCCAGAGCTGCCAAACATCCTCAAAAACTTCACAAAGGCAGCCATCCGAACACAGCCGAAGGATTTGCTGGTGTGGTCTGCGGCGTGAGTCTTAATCTCTGTCAGCGGTGGTTTGGGGGAAACAGGGTAGAGATACATGTGATTGTGTTTTATTCCAGTCTAATTCTCTCAAACAATGCCATAAACACGGGCTGCGGTGTCTCCAGGCAACATCATTTTATAAGAAGGCAGGCCCTTTTCACCTGCGCGTGCCTTATCCTTGCATTGACTGAATATAATTAGATCCCAGGGACTTCTGTGTTACTGCAGAGGTTAAACTATCCGACTTCAACAAATAAAAAGCATGCTGCAAACTACTGGATGAAATTATTACAAATATAATTATCGACCACTGTAGCTTGGCAGTGTTCACAGCAAAAGACAAGAAAGTGAGTCATATGGTGAGGCAAAAAAAACAATTCGGGTCTCCTGGGTTGCAAGATGTTTACATGCTGTTAAAGTAACACCAGACTCTCTCAGACGTACAGAAAGTCATGCTGCCTCTCAATTCATAGTCAATATTATTGAACAAATGAGAGATAAGCTACAGTATGACTGGGAAACTTCCCATAAACAAAACTACAACATCTGATGACGGATGCAGCGGACGCACTCATGTGCAGTCATCGCGTTAGCCAACTCACGCCTCAAGTCTTGAATGGTCAGCGCTTATCACTTTATATTTGAATGACAGGTGATAGAAGCAGGATAAAGCTAAGGCCCGTGTTTAATCATATATGTGTGCCAATAATACTAGTGTGTCCTCTCCCAGATACTTCAATGCGCTGTCGAAAGGAAAGTGTCTCCCTGTCAAGGACAGGCTGGAGATGAATGTGGCCACCCAGAAGACAGACACAGGGCTGACTCCAGGTCTGCTGAAGATCCTCCACAAACAGGTATTTTCTCAACTCACACAGCTCCTCACACAATTGTTGCCTTTATGGTGAAAGACAAAAATGCAAATCATGTTTTGCATATTTTCCCGTGTGATTTTGGATTTGCATGTTCTCCACAGGCTGCATTCTGTAATCGATGTCCTCATCTGTTTGTAGGTGTCTAATCATTAGTTACAGGAGTTTAATATCCACATTTGGCAACTGTGTTTGTGTGTGTGTGAGTGTTTCTGCATATTGCAGTGATGCTGTTTCCCCATGCAGATCATTAAAATTGCATATTATTGTAAACCTACTTTATCTTACCTGCGACATTTACCGGCATCTTGGTGTGGTGGATTCATTAAAAGAACTGAATAATTAATATTTATTTAAAGGCCAACACTTAAGCAACAGGCTTAACCTTGTGAGAATGCTGCTCTCTGTCTGTCTAGACGTATTACTTTTTTTTTTTTTTTTTACATTTAAACTGTTATCAAAAGAAAATCTGAAAAAGAAAAGTCTTTTAATTTTATGGCTACAAATCTACAACAAATGCAGAACTGGGATATTTACATTTGTGTTAATGTCCCAAACAAATCTCTTTGTTTGGAGTGGGAATAAACTCCATCTTGCTGTTGTTTATTCCATAGCCTTTTATACATATGAGTCTACCATAATCGGATCACAAGTATACCAGATTCTCCAGATGCCTTGCTGCTGCTTATCTGAGCGTATCATCTGGTAAAGTGGTAAATAACATGATTTCCCCCCCCCCCCTTAAATTTACTAACCCCCCACTTCCCCCCCTCCACCCAATCATAGCTGTCCCCGGGGCAAATATGCAGAAAAGAGGATCTGCAGACCAAATGGAAGAGCCTGTGTCTACCCATGGATCAGCTGAGGAGCCTGCTGTCGTTGGGCAGCTTTTGCTCAGTTATCGACTGGATGGAGTTTTTTGCTCTGGGCTGCAGTACTCTAGGAGGGGTGAGATGTTACATAAGGCCAGATATAAATGCTAATTCTACTTCATGCCACTTCCTTTGAGCCCCAAAACCAACTGTGAGGCTGAGCACAGCTGGGGATCCTCAAGCAGTCTGTTCATCTCACTGTCTCTTCTTCTAGTTCTTACACTACGTAGGATCCAGACATCCGTGATCCAAGAATTATTGGATAAATTCTTCTCTGGCGATGTGAATCTTTGCAGCGCTGTTAAGCCAAAGATGTTGCTTAAAATATGCAGATAGAGCAGTAGAGACAGATTAAAGGGAATTTATTTAAAGCATGGAGAAGGTTACAGAAGATGACTTAGTGTCTGCAAAAGCAAACGCAGCTAAGCATTAACAACATTTTGTGCTTAGTATGAGTAGTTGTGGATCGGATGCTGCCGCGTACGAGGCTGTCGAACACTTTGACCACATGAGGGCAGTCTTGTTCTGCACTGATGGAGCTGTTTTTGAACTATCCCTGAACAAGCATGTGTGCATGGAAGTGTAATTACAGTGTGCTGTAATGCTCAAACAGGATGTGGTTGTCCTTGAAAGACAAATGCTTGTTGTTGTGTTTGGTTCTTTTTTTCTGTTGTTGTTGTTTTTAAAAAAAAAAAAATTATAATACTTCCAACTGATTCTCTGTGTCTCTGAACACTTGTTCAGACTCTTGTGAGTTCTCTGAAGTTTGCCTGTGAGATCCTGACTGAGGATGAGGAGGGTGGTGCTGCCAGGATCCCGTTCGACACCTTTGTCAAACTCTACACCTACCTGGCCCAAGTAGACGGGGACATGACTCAGGACCGCATTGACAACTTCCTCAGCAGTCTGCAGCCACAAGTGTAGGTGTCGTGTGTGTGTGTGTGTGTGTGTGTGTGTGTGTGTGTGTGTGTGTGTGTGTGTGTGTGTGTGTGTGTGTGTGTGTGTGTGTGTGTGTGTGTGTGTGTGTGTGTGTGTGTGTGTGTGTGTGTGTGTGTGTGTGTGTGTGTGTGTGTGTGTGTGTGTGTGTCCTCAGATGTACAGCTGCCAGTCCTGCATTAAGCAGAGTGGATGTCGTGGTGGAAAATGAGGCTGTTTTATATGCATCACCAACAGATATGCTACACAGTTCTCTTTTCTTTTTTTTTTTTTTCTTTTTTTACAAACAGCATAATTGCTTTCCTCACTTGAACCATCTCCCATTGGATTCAGCTACAGTCAGATCTCATAAAAAGCCTTTATTTCACTCTTTGTCAGTCATCGGCGAGGTATTAACTCAGAGGCAAGAGAACTTGTTTGGACTAACATGACCTCAAAAACTCTCATGTGGCATGTACCACCAAGGGCATAAGCAATGCCACTGCTATGTTTTGTGCAGTGATGACTCTGGATGCGCTGAATGCTGCTTTAGCTCTGTTTGGCCCAACATTCCTGCCAGTCAGTGTCAGTGTGCTAAGAAGCAGAGGCAGTTTAAGAGCCCCAGCCTCAGATGATGTTGTGAGATTGTGATATTCTCTGTTGTGAAAATCCTTGTGCTGCTGAGCAGAGCTGTTGCACTGACACACTGGCTTCTCCGCCCGACAGCAACAAGCAGAACGGCATGGTTCAGGTTTCCAACTTCTACGTCAGCAGGAAGTGAGAGGAGGAGAGACAGGAAGCAATGCAAGGAGGAAGGAAGGAATAGAAGTAACAAACTAATGGTATTCAATTAATAAATGGACCCGCTAATGCTCCTTTGAGCACAGCTGTTGTTTCATTACCAACAAATCGGTCCCATTAATTGTTTGCATCAGGCACAGCGGGTTATTATTTGTTACTGTCCAGCTGAAGGAAAGCTGCTGTTCTGAGTGCGGTTGGAATCTTTTAATGAGCAGCAATAGAAGCACAGAGCCGCCTTAGACAAACTGTGAGCTGGAGTGTGTCTTATGCTTTTTTATTTCCCGTTCCCTTCTGGGTCCCTGGTCAGCCAAACTTAATTCATCATGCACACAGCCTATCAGCTTGCTGCCTCGCCACATTTGGCCTCTCTGCTGGTGTATTCATTTTGCCCGGCAGATGAAAATGAGGAGAGGTAAGGAGATAAGCACGGAGGGCGCGATTTTCAGGTTGTGTTAGAGACTTGTGTTTTATTCACTCTCCCATGCAACGATGTGAAACAGGCAAGTTGCAAATGCACACTCAGACAGGTTGTTACGCTGGTCAGAAAGCACACAAAATATCATGCAGGGCCAACAACTCTGAGGCGCACACACACACACACACACACACACACACACACACACACACACACACACACACACACACACACACACACACACACACACACACACACACACACTTGAATGTTATATCCATCCTTTCTGAACTCATTTAAACACATTATTTAAAAAAAAAACACAGTTTCGTGATTCAGAATATGCACGATATGACTCTCTTTTCATACTTACATATTTTGTTCTCTCTTTCTTACACGCAAAACTGTAGCTGCGTCATTTTGGGGAGAATTTCATCAGGCAGGACAGGAAACAGGATCAGTGGGACTTCACATTGCATTCACAGTTGGCAGTAGGTTTTAGCGGTGGAGGATATACACGCACATGCTGAAGCTTACCTCTCTCAGGATTGCAACTGCGGCCGAGTCAAAGGGAATTGGAGGACAGATAGAATCACTTATAACCTGATAACGGCAGGCTCTCCACCCGTGTGACACAGCAGAGAAGGAATTTGGTCAGGGCTTAAAAAACAATGATCTTTCTGTGGACCCCACCCCACAGTAGACCTGAAGCTAAACAGTATGTTAGACACGTAAAATATATTATATATATGTAAAATAACTCGGTGTTAATCTCAGAATACTTTTCTATTTGGAAAATTCGGATTGTGGTCAATAGGTTCTATTCACGTGATGTCTGAGATAATATTGGTATCAAAGATTGAGCATTACAGTTCTTTGCTTTACATAAATGACCATTTACATAATTACTTTTGGTTAAATAGCATTCAAATGAGGATATGTATGACACAACTTGAATTACAAGGTTAACTAGAAATTGATTTTTAAAGATTTCCAAGAAGTTTTAACACAATAATAGTAATGTCCCAGATAGAAATAGAGACAGGTGTAGATTTGGACTCTTTTGGCCCATTTGTTTGACTGCAGGAACTTTACCAGACACCTTGAAACCTTTTCCTAATGAGGTCAAAGTATGTTTTTGGTTGGATGTCCAAAAAGTCATTGCTTATGATTTGGTACCTTCTAGTGACCCAAGAACTGCTGTTTGCACTGCTAAATGTTGCTGACTTATGAAATGCAAGCACGAAGACCACATTATGCTTTGTGTATTCATTCAGACTGTAAGCAAGCACTTTTTTTTTTTTTTGCTAGTGTCAGTATTTGGGACTTCTGGTTCAATTTTGATTTTGCTGATGCTTTAAAGTACATTTTTGTTGTTGACTAAGATGTTTTATTTTTATTACCGTGTCTGTCATTTGTATTAAAAAAGAAAAATACCGGGAAAAAAGAAAAAAAAAATCAAAACAAAACAGTAACTCTTCGCTGCTTGAGAGACTTGCGTCTTGCCTTGTTTTCAGTACACCTCTCCACCTCTGCACATCTTCCTTCATAGATTTAAAAATCCCGGCCAACTACAAAGACAAACACTCTTGGCTCAAAGCGAACTACTATTATCTGCCTGAATCTAAATGCACTGAAACTGGCACGTGTCCATGTTTGGAGACACCACTTGTTTACTTATTCTATAGGGACGTGACCGCCATGTCAGGTCACACCTGTCCTGGTCGACAGGCCTTGTAAAGTAAATTATACTCATAATAATCATGTAAAATCGACCTAAACAATCCACCTTGTGGTTGACGCACAGATGGGTATTCCGGCATTTACTGACCCTGGGAAATAACCACATGTTCTTCAGAGAATTCGTATAAATGTCCTCAAATTTCTGTGGCACAAAAACATAGTTTTAGGTGTATCTTTTTAGTACAATGTTCACGCTTACAGCTCCGGTGCTGTATGCCCTGTTGTTTTAGGATTTTGAAACACAGAGAAAATATGATGTCATTGCAAAGATGTCAGTGCTTTAGGAATCTCAGCTGCAGGGTGGACCATGTTGCGCAGCCTTTTTCTGTTTCTTCAAGCTCTGCTTCATAACATCGCATCTCCAGGGACACGTCGAATGTTGCAGAGCAGTGCGAAAGAGACAGGAGATGAGAGAGTGGACACAAAAGCTCCCTCTGTGTAGCTGTTGTGTAACAGACTTCAGGGTAAGAATAAGAGAAAAACATGATTAATGCTGTATTCAGAGTTTGCAGAACATGGATTTTTTATCATTCCGTGAGCTGTACAAAGTGATGTTGTAGGCCTTTTTGTTAAGAGTCTTGTTGGTTTAATCAGGGATGAAATGAAGTTTGGCTTTTAGTGTCAGTTTACTTGGATAAAAGTCGAGATAACAAATACCATCATTAGGGATAACTGGGGAATTTTCAGTAGCTGTTTAGTTGTATCTGTGTGACCGAAACATATGTCATGAATGTCTAACATATTTAACGTGCATATTTCAGGGCGTTCCAACATGGGATGATAAAACCTCTGGACTTTATCCATAGGGACGATGTGGACTCAACTCCTTCTGGTTCATCCAACTGTGCCAGAGCAACATCAAGAGCTGAATAAGAGCCCAGAGAGAGGGGATTTGTAAAAGCCGTGTGTTTAAAAGTAACAGTGGAGACAAATCCTGAATGTTCTGTCGGTGCAGCACGAGAGAATCAGCTGAAAATGCCTCATGATTTACAGAAAAAGAATGGACAAAATATCACGGATATCATCTGGGGTTTTCCCAAGCCTAGATTTGTGTTTAACACTCACCACCACCTTAAAACTAAGGAGGGATGACGGACACCTGTCAACCAAGAACACATCCCTAAAGCATTTTTTTTTTTATCTTTAAGCCTCATTATCTTCTTAATGAAACAGTGATCTTGTCATCTCTACTGTGACACACATGAGCCGATGTGAAATGAATTATTGAGACCTGAACTCCCTGAAAAACAACTACGTATGTAATTACTTTATGTATGTCGTGAAAGGAGTTGTGAGATTTTTCCACTAATTTGAGCACTTCTGTGAGCCACTATCCTGCAGCCATCATTTCAGACACTCCTGCAATGGCCTTCACAGCTCTGTCTGACATTCAGGCGGAGGTGGAGGACCTTTGCATTGTGATGCTGCTCCATGCTGTATGCTTAATGGAGATTGTTTCATTCTGTGTAAGGTTTTTGCATCTACTTATTATTAACACTGATTTTGTGTTTGGTCTGACAGTATTTGTGAAACATGTTACTAATAAATGAAGTGCATTTGTCCAGACTGTGTTTGGGAGTTGTTTTTACACGCATGAACACACACATCACAAAAAAGGACTTAATTAAGGGCCATTTCTGGCTGATTAAAATTAGTTAATTACCACTTGTAGACAATTGAATTTCTCCTACTCAACCGGCGACAAAAGCTTTAAGTGATGCCCTTAGCTTTTGAATAGACAGTGTTGTCTGTCCTGGCCTCATTAACTGATTAAACATAAACAATAATATCAAGAGCTTCTAATTAATAATCAGCATATTAGGCCTTGGCTGTGAAGGGGAAAACAACATTTCAAAAGCAAATTTTGGACACAAACAGCCCCATTAAAACCCTGACGTAAACACCTGATTTGGGTCACATTTTCACTTCATCATACACACACACACACACACACACACACACACACACACACACACACACACACACACACACACACACACACACACACACACACACACACACACACACACACACACACACACACACACACACACCTAACAGTTCAGTGCTTGTGTCCCGAGGAGACTCAGAGGAGATCTTTGTACTGGACTCCTGCTGTACGCCGTAGAAGAGAACACGGTGCGTGGGTGTTTTGGCTGTTTGTGGTTTTAAGGGAAAATAAATGAATGACTGAAGGGAGGCATAGAGGACCTCGTCTGAAGCTCCCAGCAGCAAGGTCATGTTGCGCTCATGAGGTGCATGCAGGCACATGCGAGATCTACCGAGGAAGGTATTTCTGATCAACAGAAGACCTCTTTACATGAAGCACATTCCACAACACCTGAATTTCCAAGCTTAAAGGAACATTTCGCTGCTTAATTATGTGAGCATCCATTCTATGCTGATGGTCATAAACAGCCCCTTTGAGGGCATTTTGTTTGAGTACCTTGTGCATGGGAACATCTCAGTAGTTGACTCATCCTATGTAATGGATCAAAGACCCAGTTTTAACCTCACCATTTACAGACATTCACAGAAGGTCTCCAGTCTCCTCACTGCATGTGATTATCTGTCGAGGGATTTAGATTTTTCTTCAGGTTTGAGCGAATGCAATCGGCTGTGAGAGTGATAGCATTGCTAATGTGCTATTTAGAGGTGGCATAGGTCTGGATCACAATGTTATCAAAGCTGCGTTGTGTTCCAGTTTTACAGAGTACATTAGTGTCATATATCAGTGGTTGTGCTGCATACTGTTAAGGGCATTATAGCCACTTCAAGTGTCTACAAAGCAAATCGGTTTTTTTTTTTTCCCATTCCAATGAAATATATCAGATTTTAAACCATATACTTGTAGCTACAGTAAATTATTCTAACCTATTAAACAGTTTATGTTAAACAACAGGTTTTGTGAAGTATCAAATGCACTCAGTTGTCTGTTAAATGTACTTGGCTAAAAGTTATGTGGACTGAAAAAGTCCTCCATTAAAGTCTGTTATTTTAGAAAGGTATGGATTTAACTTTGTTGTTATCCTTGAGTTGTGTTACACTGAGTTTTTCTTGTAATTTGTCCATGCTATTTATCTGAACGATTGAAGACATCTGAAAAGGTTTCAGGTAAAACAGATGAAAAGAGAAGTAAAAGATGGTCTAACTGTTCTCCAAATCTTTATTCATGTTGATGCTGATTTGAAGTGTCACTGACAAAATTTCCTGCACCTAGCGGGGTTTTTTTCTTCCTTTTTGCTCAAGGCTTTATCTGTCTGAGCTGTAGCCTTGTTCAATTTGTATTTCATTGGCAAGAGCTCACATTTGTAATTACAGTGTTGCTTTCAGCCTTCTGCCTCTGTCTCTCTACAGTGGCGAGTTAACATGATTCGAAATCTATGCAAGTAGATCAAGTGGATAAATGAGTGAGCTGAAACCAGGTTCATGTTTTGTTTTTTTTTTTTTTTGTACATGAATGTGATCTTTCAGCCTAACGTCACTGGAGATCTTTTAAAATCAAAGCTGGAGATATAGAATTCTAGTTTATCAACTCATGTGTCCCTGAGTCTTGATGTGGCTTGACCAGAACGTTAAACTACACATATATATATCTCTGGAAGTGCTAACACTGACTGTCACCACAGCAGCAGACTGATACCATAGAGATGGAAGAGTCACAGGAGAGCAGAGCTCCCAGCTGGGTGTAAATGAAAGCTATGATAATTATGGATACACACTGGGACTGCTATGCACTTGTTTTTTCCACTTTTGGTGATGTCAGCAAGCTGATGTTTTTTTAACTACGGAGATAAAAAAAAAAAAAAAAAGAAAAAAAAGGATAATCTCTGTACATTTTAAGGCTATGTCAAAAAATATGTAAAATATATTTTATTAACATTAAGTAGAGGTCAAATGTGCACCATAAAGACCTGTAAGAGCTACCTTACCACATATAGAATATTTGTTGTAAGGTCCTAATTAACAGATGAACCACAGAGCCTGCACATTCAAAGACTCTGATGCTTCAGATCAATGCTGATTCATTTCAGTGACATACTGTTGGTTTGGTGGCCCACATTTTTTTTTTTTTTTTTTTTTAAAGCTGAATTGATTGATTTGAAATAGATATCTCCCTATTTTGGGGTTCACGTTCAGGCTATATTATTTTTTGTGGCGTAGGTTTTAATCACATTTCTATAACAAATCTCTGTGGTTGAACCCACAAAGTCGATCATTTGGTTTTGACCACAGGATGATTTTTTTACAAATTAGAATGAATTTTCTATGTGATTAAACTGGTTACCCAAAAGCACACACACAAGCCAAGCCTCTCCATGGTTCATTGCCAAGTAATGAAGGCCAATCTATGTCTCTATTATCTGGACTGGCTGGTGGCCAACGAAATGAGAGCGGAAGAGAGAGTGAAGGGCTGAGAATGTGCCAAGGCTGTTTTTCAAATAAATGATCTCAGAATCATATAAAGGATCGTGGCAAAATGTGCCACAATCACTTTAATGACGAGCATCACTTCATTTGAAGACAATCTGCCTGAAAGTCGGTTGGTCCCTTATCTGTCTACAGTATACTTTGTAGACATTCATACCAAATAACTGATTATAGGCTGGCACGAGAAGGCTGGTTTTTCCTTTTGCAGTGTTTCCGGGTTTAAGATTAAAAGTATGGGAAGGGAGGATATTACAAGTAAACTGTTTATTGACAGAATAAAGCCAGAGAGATAGAGAAGAGAGAGAGAGAGAGAGAGAGAGAGAGCGAGATCCCAGTCGCGTCTAATCGGATTAAGTGACTGGAGGTTAACAGGCTCGAGTCTCTCTCCACCCTACATAGGACGCTCGTGTACGCAGCACTTTTACTTCCAGCTGGAGCTCCACTTTTTTTTTTTTGAAATACCCAAGTCGTATGTCATTCATGAGCTCCCAGACCAGATACCTGTGACTTCAACTCAACGCGCTTTCGTTTTTTTTGAGGACGCGCGAAAGCAGATTATTACTCCGCGGGACGTTCAAGGCTCGGATGTGCATAACGTCGACAACTCTCCAAAGACGGCTGTTGGGTAGACGAACTAAACGCGCAACATGTTCGACTAGTGTGCCAGCACAGATCAAGGAATTTGTGAAATTCAGGCCCTTGTAAGTAATGTGAGTGACTTTTTTTTTTGGGGGGGGGACTGTAGTTTGTTGTCTCTGAGAGACAGCCAGTCCCATGCGTGACGTGTGCCAGGCTGCACTCGACCCCGCGGACAGTGCCCTTGGCTCGGGGGTTAGATGGTGCTGATCACGGACGACAGGGATGGAGGAGGCGCCTCGTCTGTCCGCGTCAAACAGCTCCAGCAGCAGCAAAAAGTCGGGGGGAACCTCGGGCAAGTCCACCCGACCATAACCGAGGAGCCCCTGTCCAACTCTGAGGACGAAAACTACCTGGGCTCGTGCGAGGATGAGGACGAGGACGCGAGTGAGGAGGACGATGATGAATTCGAGGAAGTTGATTTTGAGGACTTGGATGATTGTCGGAGCATCGTGTCGGACGACTCCTTCTATCCACCAGACGATGTGTTCGCGGACTCGGAGCGCACCCCGTCTCCGAAAAGCCCGGAGCCGCTGTCCTTTTTCCAGGCGTGCTGCACCAACAACGCCGCTATCGTCCGGATAATGATAAGACATGGAGTGAAGGAGGAAGAGATGAAGGAGACCGACAGGAATAACAGGGTATGGAGCACTTTCAGTAACTTCATAAAAGTAGTTCGCCTTGACACACGTGCATCTCAAAATAGAGTAGTGTGACAAATTCAGTTGAAGAATTGGCTCCGATTTCATATATTAGGGCACATAATGTATGGAGAAGTTAAGAAACACCTTCAGCCAGATCGTTTAATCTTTTTCCCATTCAGTGCAACAAGTCAATTTAAAGAGCATCAGATTCAAAAGGAAAGCTATTGAAATAATGAAGCCTGAGCTTGCTATGGTGGCTTACTTCCCTCCTTCCAGGCCTTAAGAAAGTATCTGGTCGGATCTCTAACTTACTATGGCATATGGAAGTCAGTGTGTCATACATTCACGTGTGGGACTGTGACTTGCAGTGATTACTCTATTTTCAGTTTGCAAGTGAAAATGCCACATTTCAAATCTCTTGTATGTCTTTGTCCATACCTCCTTGGTTCAGTTTATTTTCTCACCTTTATCTCTGATCACCTTTTTCACATGAACACATGTGATGGCAGATATCAGTTATGAGACAGTGAGCAAACTCAGCCTCTTAAAAACCACTGACATCTCTCGTGGTTAGAAGAACACACCGTCCTGTGTGCGCGGTCGATATGTATGTTTGAGTGTGTGTGTGTGTGTGTGTGTGTGTGCCTTTTCTTAGTCTTGGAGTGATTCAATTTGTAGTGAGTCTGTGGGTAAACACATTTTATACCAATGAGATGATGGCAGCGAGCGATTTCAACAGTCTTATGTTGTACTCTAAGATGGCTGCTGATGCGAGTGGGAAGGATAAAGCAGCATGCAGGCGTGAAGTTATCGTCAAATAAATTCGACATATTCAGACCAACAAAACAAACTGTGGCCAATCAGAAACTCTCTGGAATTAGTGCAACTTTAACCCAAGTGGAATCAGTCTCTCCTCATTTAAAAGCTCAAGATTGTAGTTTGTTGGTTTACCATTGTTGTGTGGACCCCGAGAAGATGAGTGACCGCTTGGTGAAAGCTGATGGGGATCCAAATACAGAGCTACATGGTACTCTATTATTACAGAAATCTTAATTAAATGTACCTTCTCAAGAGACACAATAAAAACATACGTACAGTTTTGTAAGGGAAATTGCTGAACAAATAAACATTCCCTTCTTTGGAATTGAGTAACATCACAACAGAAAAAAAAAAAAATGTCCCATAAAGACGTTCCTTTTTAAAGGGTCAGGCAGGTCTGGGAATTAAAGTCCTTCTGTACAGAAAACCTGTGTTTAATGACCCAGGATGCATTAAAGCCATACATTTCACTATAGGGATGTTTCAGTTTCTGTTGTACCAGATGACGACACATGGGACGTCATGTTATATCATATTATATGAGTTTGCCAATATCAAACAATGGCACAAAAACTGTATGATGTCAAGAAAGAGTCAGATTAGCTGCTTCTGCTAAAAAGTATCTCAGATTATATTTACAGTTAAAATTAGTGTACATATCCCTTCATGCCTCGTGTATGTATCACTTCACTCCTGTCAAACAACTGCGGGCAACCCAGCATTTTTGCCCATTACCACATAGTACGCATCCAAATGTCTATAGCTTTACATGTGGAGGAAGCCAAATACTAAGCATAGTTTTCTATTGTCAGCAGCTCCAGTTCTAGAGGACAAGATGGAGTTTCACTGCTTTGTTTGTAGATGCACGAGACTGTTTTTATTCACTGACCTTTGTCTGGGATTGTTTTCATACAACTGACCTTATACCAAAAAATCTGCATCTCCGACCTTGAAGCGACCCCATTTTCTCTTCTTACATCTCACCTCCTGTTTTCATTCAAACACGCACGTGTCTCACCACTTCTTTCTCCTTATTTCTTTGCAAGTACAATGTATAATCAGTGGTGGGAGCATGGGAAGAAGAAGAAAAAAAAAAGAAGAGTAAAATGACATTTTTATAGTGTCAAGATGTCCCTTATTCTTCGCCATTATTATTGGTCCTAATTATGTGCACTTCAGATTGTGTGTTTTATAGACTCCTCGTGATATTTAGACATTCTGCACAGAACCCCACAGAAAAAAAGGTCAAGGGTCTTAAAGGCACTTGTTTGAGACTAATGTTTGAGTATAGTGCGTAGCAGTGAGAGAAGAGAAAGAGAGGTATGTGTTCGCCAAGACAACTAGGATGTGTGCTTTTGCATTCACCATTTACTTTGCCATGCCCTCGGGGGCCGATGGGATATGCACAGACTCCGAGACAATACAGGTTAGGGAACACATCCATTGGAGACACATCCTGATACAGATGTCAACATCCTAATATAGCAGACGGCTTTACAAAGTGGTATGTAAGACAAAGAAGGGTGTTACAGCACATCCCAGGCTTGGATATGACCCAAGTAAAGAATGCACATCATTTCCCTTTTAACACATCAGCAGTATATAGGGACATTTACATTATCATGATTTGTTCGTGTTGGGGATCAAAGGAACCACATTACCAGTTGGGTCAAAATCCCTGCATATTAATAGTATTGTTAATGTGCTTATTACATATGGCATTATTCCAGCTGTGTAAAAATAGCTAAATGCAGATTTCTTTGACAGTAAAAACTAGTAAAATCACTGATGCACTGATATATCGAGCACTTCAGTCACATTTTCTTATGTAATGTTGTTTCTGTTGACTGTGGTTCCCTTCAGCAGGGAAGTTAGCGGTCAAGCTCAGCAGTGGAATTGCAGCTCAGAAGGTGGCTCTTTGTTTTGCATAAAGGTACTTCAGCAAGGTGAATGTTTGCTGGCACAGAAGATTAAATTCAAGTCAGTGGTTGAAAGACAGAACAAATGTTGGATAAAAAGGACCTTTACGAATGCAAAGGAAATTTGATTGACAACCAACACTGTCCACTTCAACACTACAGTTTTAGTAAATGTTTTGTAGTAACCTGATAATAATGTGTGGCTCAGGGGAGGGTTTATCTTATTTTGTATATTTATATGATAAAGATTAGTGTCACAAAACATCAGTCACAACTTTTGATACCGTCCCCCCCCAGTCTGTTTGATAGGCCTTGTTCGGATGTTGTTGCAATCCCATGTTTTCTCACATCAGACTTTGCAGATTTCGAAACGTGATTAACTGGATTCATAATGTCAGTACAATAGCTAACCATTTATTGACATAAACAGACAGTCTGTCCAGTGTGCCCTCACAAGAAAGGGTGAAGTAGTCCATGTTTCAACTAAACACAGCCTAAATACTAATGTGGGTCACAGGCAAGTATGAGGATTTAATTCTCCTAGTATACAGTATGATTACAGAAAAGTAATTTTCTATGCTGTCACAGTCAGATTATATTCCCATCATTTTGATTTGAATGGCTGATGTGATGGAGGACATGTCAACCAACTATTGGCTTTCTGATGTAAAAAGTAAAAGATGAACCCAAGTCATTAATTTCAGTTAACATTAGGGTTATCGCTTCAGTCTGCAGGACGTGCGCGTTAATCTCATGTATCAATTTAATATATCAATGTCTTTAGGCACATCTGACCCCGTTTACAATAGTGTGTTCGGTGTTCTCCTTGTGGTCAATTGGAGAAGTTGACACACACACACACACACACACACACACACACACACACACACACACACACACACACACACACACACACACACACACACACACACACACACACACACACACACACACACAGGCTTAAATCAGGCCACAAGCCTGACTGTTACCTCTCTCTCCATCACGCACACACACACACACACACCCTCCTTTAGAACACAATCAAATTTTCCAAATAAGTTGGGATCAGGTAACAAATCAGGAAAGATACAGTATGTTTCAGTCGTGCCTGTTGAGGCCACAGCCAATGACGTCAACCGCAGCACGTCTGACAAAACAGAAAGAGCAGCTGACCGTCACATGGATCGACCAACAGGCCAAAAGGCAGATAAACTAAATGAGGCATAGGCGCATAGAGAATTTTGGCACTGCAGATGGTAGAAAGTCCAATGATGTTAGCAAATACAGATGGGTGGAAAAATCAAAGTGACAATCATACACATCTGATTTGATATAGCCATGTGAACGCTCAGCTGCAGACAGAGAGACATCCAGCAGGGAGGATATTGACAGAAACATGGCCCAGTACATCCACGTCAGTGGCGCCTCTAATGTATGTTATTGAGGGCGATCTGAGTGTGTTTCACTGCATGTGTGCGCACGTGCTTGTTTCTGAGTAGAAAGTTGCAACATTTATTCTTGGTTTTGGCTGCAGAGATTGTCTGGCAGGATTTAGGTTCTGTCGTACTTCATTTGAGAAAAAAAAAGTGGGTAAATCCTTTTGTCGGACACAGAACGCAACAAGGACAGCAGCCTCTTGGTTTCTTAAGTGTAAAAAGGACAATACCAGAACAGGCTTTTAAGCATTTTTCTACTCGTTTTGGATGCCATCCTGTTTGTTTTGTTTAATCTGATAATGCTTTTTAAACTGCTGCTTGTTAGAAGTTGTTACGTTTTCCTCCAGCGGCAGAAGGGCATTCAAGGTGTCATTCACCAAGGGCGAACCCAAATGCAGACACAGGACAAGCAGGCAGCCTATAATGCTGGAGAACAGGTATGAGGCAAAACTTAGGGGGGCGGGCAGGCCAACGGACAATCGAGCTGGCTGGTAGGTAGATTTATAACTAAATGTCTAGACGTGTGGCCCATCGACACCCAGGACTGCACAGCAGAAGAGAATTACCTCCATAGAGCAGTGGTGATGACTTGAAGGCCAGCAGGTGTGGTTATCCCACATGAGGCACAGGTGTGCAGATAGAGAGGGAGAGAGCAAGGGGGTGAGGCATGGAGTTACCAAAGAAAACACCAGGCACCATTCACTCACTTTTTACATTGTCTAGCAGACATGTATTTTTTTTTTTAGTGTTAAGGAATTTTAAGGGTTACACTGGGTATTGTGTCATCCTCTTTGGAGACCGTTTTTAGAGAATTAACTGTAGATACAGTTGCGTGCCCCCTCCGCCCCCCCGCTCTCTGTCTCTCTGACTGATAAGGCTAAGCCTTTCTATTCCTAGCTCTGGATATTCCCCAGATTACAGAGTGTGTGTGTTTGTCCGTGTCTCTCTATCTCTGCAGGCTAATAATAAGTCCATTCCAGAATTTGCGTGGTTTTGTGTTCATCACAACCACTAACCTTATGCAAACAAATTTTAGTTCAACTGAAATTCATTTTTGCCAAGAGCTCTGCATACATCACTTAATTTTGTCATGACTTGTGCATACGTTTGGTCAAGGTTGCCATTGTTAAGGTACATCTTCATTTCATTTGTTGTTTTTGTGACAGAATCCCCTATATTGGAGGTCTCCTGAGAATTTCTGATACCAGCTGACATTGAATTATTTGGAGCACAAAAAACAAAAAACAAAAAAAGAAGATAGTTTGGTTTTCCACAGGCTAATTCATTTACGTGGAATATTCTTCTTCTCCGGTTTGAAACACATTATTGCAATCAAAAGATATGAACCAGTTTGGTGCCCATCATTACACGTGAACACATTTATAGAATGCAGTATGATGACAACAACTGTGTGCAGGTACTTGCCAGCATCACTGATTATGTTCAAAAGTCACATGTGTTTGACATCAGTGCTAACACAGGCCTGCTAGCTTCCAGCAGAATATACATTTTGTAGTATGAGGAGTCTAAAATGTTGCATGTTAGAAAGGTAGAGACAACTTGACTTGCCATCATGTTAGATAGCCATGGCAAACAACAGGAATGCCTCAGGTTTGTACGTGTTGTGGCCACAAAAAATAAATTGGCTCAACTTTGTGACCACAAACATGTAAAGAGTTCTCCATACTCAGAGAACAGTAAGGCAAAAATAATTTAATTTCAAGGCAATATTGAAAGCATGAGTCTGGAGGCTGGGGAAAAAAAAAAAAAAGATGGGAAGAGTCTGGGCCGACCAGCTTCCTTTGGGCCCTCGGACCTAGAAACCCCCCTCCCCTCTCTAAACTAGCCAAGACAGGGAAACTAGGGAAACTAAAAAAAAAACCAACAACCTCAAAAACCCCAAAAAAAGAACTACCAAGCCTCCATCCTCAAAACAAAGTGCCCTACAAATAAAAAAGCAACACATCACAGGGCTGCCTCACAAAGAAGAGTGAGCGCTCCTGCTTTTCAAACCTCCATTATATAGAGTAGGTGTGTGGGGCCATCCACTCATCACAGATCAGAAACACCTGAAGAGAGACAAAGAGAAAAGAGCACAAGGTGGGAGCGATTAATAATCGAACATAGGCGAGTTAAAGAAATAGCTACCTGCCCGTGTTACATTTATGTCATCTTAACTTCGAAGAGCATCTTTCAGTGTCAATACTCTGATGTGCACAGAAAAGTAACACTATTTTGGTTTGAGTTCAAACACATCCAGTGCATACTACTTTATACTTTATAGTAAGCAATTACAGAATAAATATTCAAGGACACTGCACTTCCATCATAAGGACGTTTAAGTCTGTGTTTACTTATACAATCCAGTGTAATGAAACAAGAGAGATTACAGTCAGGGAGGACATACAGTATGTCGATGTCCATCCTCAGAAAGTCATAAAAGCGTTAAATGATCTGCATTTGCATTTTGCCTTGATACAAAATACATAATCCCCCCCCAAAAAAAACATTGGTGAGGATTTACAACTATGTCACGCCCTACTGTGTTTTATTTTTGCTCTGGACACACACTCATCCATTCCTGGAAGTCGCTCTCTTGATTGTTTTAGGATTGTTGATCTGCAAGGTGCTGTTATTTATATCCCTCGAACCCCAGAAATAGCCATTAAGTGTTTTGAAGCACAGGATTGGCTTTTTTTTTAATCCATGTACTTGTGAGTGGGCATTTTGCTGGTGCAGATTCTTCAGTCTCCCACATTGCCTGCAGCCACTAGTAAAGCCCTTCAATATCAGAGAGCACAATAGGTGTAAAATATTTCCCCTAGTGTTTGGTAGGAATGTGCTGAGTAGAAGTTGTCTGGAGGAAACGGTAAAACAAAGAAGTTAAATGCTGGTGTGTGTTTGTGCATGTGGGCAAGAAAAGTTCACAGGGAAAACAGGACATAGTCAGGCGACGGAGATTGCTCCAGACATGCTGCAAGGCACGCTACTAAAGCACATCACAGCACGGCTGGAGGCTTGCCAAGAATTGTTGTGTCTGTGTACACGAGAAAGTGTGAGAGAGACATAGACAAGGTCTACGTGTGAGTGTCAAAGCAGAAAGAGCTACCTGAAGCTGTGCCAGTGTTAGTGAACTTCTTCCTGACAATCCAGCAGCTACTCCGCAACTTTGTCCACATTTTCCCTCAGGGCTGACAATGTTGGTGTGACTACATCTCCAGTTGGCTGACAGCATGGTTGTGTTTTAGTTTGAGTTCAGTTTGGATTCCAGGTGAAACCACATCTAAAGTATATGTCCTGTAAATTCTCTAAGGCAGTTTAACAGAGCCTCAAGTACACTAAACCGAAAGCTTAGGTGATGTAATTTAATAGGAAACTGTGTTCAGCCTAATATAAATAAAAGGCAGTGTTGAGGCAATCCCACCGACACTTTGACAAAAAGAGGAACAAAGACTTTCTGTTCCAATATCCATACTACTATACTATTTAGTATGCCAGAAAAAGATTTAGTGATGTCCCAATACATAGTATGTTGAACATAGTATGCGAAAAGTACCAGGATGTCCTACTACATCCGATCATATTTTGCAGTATGTAGGCCAGCATGCTACTCTGGCTGCTGTTACCCACAATCCTCTGTGTACGTTACGTCACATTGACTGAGCCTTCGAGAGAGTTGGTGGCACTAATGCGCCGCCCGCAAAAGGAAGAAGGAGAACAAAAAGAGTAGGCATTCAAAGGGGGCGTACTCGTACATGCATACAAGTACATGCTTTATAGGGTACTAAAAGTAAAAAAGAAATAGTATGAGATTCAGAACGAAGGGATACTCTTGATACTGGTTAAATTAAGAAGAACTGAAACATTCTGCAACTTGATCATCTATGTAAGATGTATCTACAACCCTGTTTCCCAAAACGTTGCGACGCTGTGTAAAAATGTAAATAAAAACAGAATGCAATGATTTGCAAATCACATATACCCATATTTAATCACAAAGACAACACAAATGTGAAACTGTGAAATTGTATTTTATTTGTTGAATTTGATGCCGGCCACACGTCTTAAAAAATGTCGGGTAAAGGCAACAAACGTTGTGTAACGCAAAAAAAAAACAACAGCTCGTCGAACATCTCACAACTAATTAGGTTAATTCACAACAGATCAGTAACATGATTGGGTATAAAAAAAGAGTATTTCAGAAAGGCAGAGTTTCTCAGCAGTGAATATGGGGAGCAGGGGTTGTACTATGTGTACTAAAGTACAACCCCTTGCCCACCACTTGCATGCATTTTGTGAGTTTTCTATAAACCTTCGGGCCTTATCTGTATCTGTGCTCGATCGTTATTATGTCTATTAATTTCAGCCAGACTCCACCTTTAATCATACCATGTAGTTTGAAGAATAATTTAGCAATGACAGAGTGCTTGGATAAGAAGATTAAAAACTTATCGTTCCAAGTGGTGCAAAGAAACAATTTTATGAGTGCTCTCACATCGTGTTATTGAAGCAGGCTCATGACTCAAGTTTGCTCAAGGAATATTAAATGTGGAAGACATTCTGACAATTTACCAAAACAGTGTAATATTTTATTCTTCCTGGAAAAGTTTGAGCTAATATGGCCCAGATTTGATATTCAAGAAGTTTAAAACACCACCATGTCTCTATACACTGACACATTCTGCAGTCAAGTCAGTGTTTCAATCACCATGTCGTTAGCTGCAGGTCATCAGAGTTTGTTGTACTTTAAAGACATGGTGCTCAAGTTATGCTGCTGTTTATTGACCATGTTCTAGTTTAGCATATTTGATTAAATTCCACAGAATTCATTCCTTGAAATCCATTAAAATGTTTCAACGCTACCAATATGAAGAGCCGTAAGTGCAGTGAGAAATCTTCCTGTTATTGAAGTAAAAGTAAAAAGGTCTACAATATTTCTTGATTACTCAGCCAGCAGCTGTGTAGAATCTAAACATATCTTGCAGCTGATGCATGCACCGGCTGTGTGTTCTGACATGTAGGAGGTCTGATTGGTTGACCTCTCCAGCACACCTGGTTTTAATAAAGCATTCATTTGGACTAGGTGTCCGCCAGCTTGCAAATTAACAGACCATCATGAACATGCTGTTTTCCCCATAACTTACAGCCTCACCAATTACACTTCGCAAACTACACCTGAGTAATGAGAGAGAACTTTTTTTGCGTGCTCTTACTGTTCCTTTCTGTTGCATGAAGTAACAAAAACGTGGTATTTTTTTTAATAAAGCATATTGTGTATTTTCTTCAATTCCAGTTGAGCATTAAACGCTAAATAAATTGCACGTATACAATACACGCTCTGGAGAACGAAAGGTTTTTATGTATTACATTTTTTTTATACCGTCACATGTTGTTCTTTCAAGTTCTAAGTAATTTCAAATAAAATCATTTTATGTCATCATGTTGACCAAATTAATTCCCTTCACGTTACCTGCATTTTTTACATACATTTACTGAAAACATCTGAAAACACGCAATACAAATTTATATGCTGTGACCCATCTAATAAAAGATATTCCTCACAGATAGAAATAGTTCATGTATAAATGTATAAACACGCTGCCTTTATGATAAGTCAATTGAGAGCTCTGTGTTCCTGAATTCTACTCGCTCCGGTGGTTAGACTTGTTTGTCTTGGCTGAGGAAGTTGTGCGCCTTCCGGAAAGCACACAACTTTTACAGGAGTTTTCCAGGCTCGCACACACACCCAAAGTCCCATAAATCAACACTCACATTTGTCCACACACATATATAAAAGGCTGCCTATTCTGGCATGAACAGACACAGGCGCAAAAACACATCCACACTAAAGTACACAACAACATCAGACAGAGGGAGACAGCTTATTTTTTTTTTTTTTTTTTTTTTTTTTATAGTTCAAGGTTTCTCAATGAAAACACAACAGATGTCATGTTTGATCACAGATATTAGTTTTGGAAGTTGCATAAAGGTCGACTGGTCTTGTGGATTCCTTCTGACACCGACTTGATCGCATTTTTCTTAATAATGCTTCTTATATGTCAGCACTTTTACTGCACTTTTGCTTCACCTCCATTTTTTTCTCCTACCTTTGCATTTTTGCTGATTCTAACTTTACACATCTCCCCCCCCCCTTTCCCTCCTCTCGAAACCGTTCCCTATCCTCTTCCTGCCCTGTCACTTCTTTTTGTCTCAGATAGGGCTGTTGGTTGCATGTTACCAAGGCTACGTGGACGTCGTCATAGCGCTGTCTCAGTGTCCCCACATGGATGTCAACTGGCAGGACAGCGAAGGAAACACAGCTCTCATCACTGCTGCACAAGCAGGTAACACACACACACACACACACGCACACACACACACACACACACACACACACACACACACACACACACACACACACACACACACACACGCACACTCACACACACTCACGCACACTCATGCACACACTGTGACAGGCTGCTCCACAGTCCTGTTGGACACATGTACATTCAAATACAAATATACACACAGGCAATTTGACACTAATGATGACACAGATGAACACAGACCGGCATCAAGAGCACAAGTCTGCATGAAGTATTTTGTCTGACCAGCTGTATGGATGTGGATCTTTTCCCCTTCAAAATGTTGTGAACAAGTGTGAATGCATGTTGGGAAACCCTTTTACAAGCAGCCTAGTAATGTGATGTAGTTTGACCGTGTTTGACTTGTGTGTCGTTTTATTCCTCCGTTGTTAAAGGCCACATAACAATCACCAACTATCTGCTGAACTACTACTCTGGGTTGGACATAGAGAGAAGAAACTGCCACGGCTTCACCGCTCTGATGAAAGCTGCCATGCAGGGCAGGGTGGAGTGTGTGCGCTCGCTCATGATGGCAGGTGAGGAAGACCATAACCTGAATTAAACACTTTTGCAGTCATTAAGAACGTGCAAGTTTCATACATAGACACAAATGACAAGTATCAGAAATGTTTTGCTGATATCTGAATTTTTATAACCACAAAAGAACCAACTTCCAGAAATATGGTGGACAAATGGAGAGTTTGGGTCGGCTCTAGATCTGGTTAGACAATTATTACTTTTTGTATTTATTTTATTTTCGTCATGATTATGAAAATAATGAAGACATTTGATGCCAAATCATCAAAGGAGGGGGTTTCGTTGTCAGTGTCTCTTAACTCTTCTCTTGACTGCCCTGTGAGAGCTGTACAAAGGGTGGAGTTGAGTACACGAGTTGTCTTGAGCACACCGAGACAGGAAGCAGCATTTGACTGACATCGACTCTTTCTGTTCCCACCTTCTTACATCTTAGCCTACATCTCTGTGCGCTCATTTTCTGCTTTGTCTGTCCACTGAGAAATTCAACTTGCCCTTCCTTCCTTGTGTCCACCAGGAGCTGCCCTGAATGCGAAGGACTGTGGCCGCCACTTCACTGCCAGGGAGTGGGCCTTGTTCACGGGCCGCTATGAAACTGCGTGGGTGATGACACGCCTGATGGCGCGGCCCTGTCCACCCCAGTACCGTGATACATACAGGTACAACTCACAGCATGTCTGTCTATCATGAGCAATATCTCAGTGGTATTTTCTAAAATGTGTTAGGTAGGTAAGTAGATGAAAGGCCGGCTGATTTACAAAAAAAAATACATAAAAAAATACATCATAAAATATATCATAAACTATACATTGCTGACTCTGTTAGTGACACTGCATGACCCCAAATAATGATTTAGTCATGCTGCCTTGTTTCCAGTTTAATTTAATTTGACACGGATGTGCAATGAACTCATGAATCTTTTGCTTCGAGGCACTGAGTGCTTTTACAAGTCCTTTTTTTTTTTTTGACACTTTGCCTGAGCATCTACACAAACCAGCATCTCGAGGAGATGTCTGATGAACATCGTCAACCCCCTGACACCCGGCTATGTAGAAAATAAATAATCCTGACTGACCTCGTAGCTATGTAGCTGCGTGCAAATCATCTCATCGCCAGCGTTTCGAGATTTGCCTGACAGATTGACTGCTCTTTTTGCTTTTTGCCAGAGGCGGGGATTTAAACGTGCAACACAAGGTCAACATATATCAAAGAACATACAAAGTTAAACATTCATCAAATAACACAAAAACACAACATAAAAGTAGCGTTGAGAGAAGTTATGACTTGACTGAAACTTGCTCTCCCAGTCTGGAGTGGCCCCCGCTGGCATCGCTGGTGACCAAAGCCCAGGAGCCGCGTGACTGTATAAAGCGCCTGACCGACACTGTGCGGACTGTCTTCAGCATGGCCAATGTCACCAACCCTGAGGATGAAGGTGTTATTGACCACATGGTTTCCATCACAACTGCCATGAGGAGCCCTTTCATTGCCATCGCATGCCACACAGTGAGTAATTCGGCTCTGGAATCTGTTTGTTCTGCAGTATTTATTTGTACATTAATCAGCATTGAAGTCTGTACATCTACCCTAACAGCATGTCCTTCACTTACTCCCTCACAACAACGTTATACCCATAAACCAAGATAAAGTGGAGCAATGGGAATAACTACTGTTTGTGATGAGGAAGCACTTTGAAGGTGAAGAGAGTCTTTAAAGTTGCTCTCCTCTGCATTATTTCTCCTGCTGTCTGCTCATATTCAGCATAGTTGGAGATATCAGAACTCTTTTTCTTATCTTCAGATGAAGCCAAACATTCTCGTGTCAAATGAAAATCACCTTCCACAGATTTAAAGTTTCCGTTTTTGAGGTTATCAAGTAGAAGGATAATCCAGTTCTGTCAGTGTTTGTAATAGAACTGATGTGCAAATGAACTGATGATAATATTGTGATAATAAATGTGGCTCTAATTTATCTTTTATTCCATCAAATTCTGTGTTTTTTGGGATTAATTCTGAATAATTAATGGTTACAATTAACGCCAGCCTCATCTGATAAGCATGTTATTCATACACGATTAGCAGTAGTGCAACACAGAAAACAAAAACAAAAAACGATTGATGCTTTTTGTTGAGAGATCATCAGGAATTATCACTTCTGGAGCTACTGCACTGCTACCAGTATTATACTACTATATCCTGTATAATACAGCTGATATTATAACTCCTGATAACAACCTGGTTTCCCTTCAGGTGTGCCCTGACAGTCCTCCAAGTGTGGGAAAACGTTGCTATGCAGTCCCTGAGATCGTCCGCCAGCAGCGCTCCAAGGAGCTCTGCTCCATCAACCCCAGCAGGGTGGACAGCCACCTCAAACTCTTCCAGAACTCTCGGGTCATGCTGGTGGCCAAGAAATCAGGAGACCGCCGGGCCAGCCTTCAGGCCCAGAGCCTGATGCCGAGACACAGGAGCTCAAGTCTGGGCATTGCAGCTTACAACGAAGCCATGGAGCTGCGGAGGACCAGCCTGCTGCCCATGCACATGGTGCTGAGGAGGAGCAGCGTCAGGCCCGGCTTCAGCATCCCCAAAGTCAGGGTGTCCAAGGCCCCGACACCCACCTATGAACCAGAACAGAGTCGGAGGAAGAGCAGCGCCAAAGATGGAGGGGAGCACCTGCTGCAGATACCAAAATGGCGGTACAAGGAGCTAAAAGAAGAAAGGAGGAAAGCCGAGGATGCTGAGAGGAGGAGGCTGGAGGCTGTAACCAAGAGACACATTGCTGCTGGGAAAAGGAAATAATATCATTACCTCAGAGGAAGTCATGTACACTAACCTCCAAAAAAATGAAAACTATACGGGCCACAAAGTCAGACATATTTGGCTTTAATGTTTTCTAACAATATACGTGGTTACAGTGAGCCGAGAATTACCAACAGTGTTCCTAAATGACAGAAAACTGAAAGTTGCTTTTGTCTGCTCAGTTTTGCAAAAGCTGACCGGCCTCTTAAACATGGCTACCACTATTCTGACAACATTTAGAAGGGCACAGTGCTCAGTGTCCTTTGTAAATACAAAACAGCGAATTCCCAGGAGATTTGATACTTGAAATGTTTTTGGCTAATTTATTTTTTTTAATATTTATTGCTTTTTATTAGATGGCCAGGTCTATATTTTGTTATGCTTCGGGTGCTAATTACAGCAGTGTTTTTTTTTGTAGAAGACACTTCATACCACACATTCTTTCAGACTTTGACCAAAGCAGACAATGTGTTCATCTTTTTGCCTAAAAAGTGGAAGCAATATTGAATAACGACTTTAAAATATTCAGTGAGAAATACTCACGAGCTTTTCATATTGGCTGAGAAAGCGAAACATGAGCTCTGTATAGAATCTAATGACATTTGCCAGCAATATTTTTAGATGCTTTTTATCTTGCTTTAAATCGAGAAACCCTGAATGTATTTTGCATCTGTATTTTATATTAGATTTTAATGCTTTTGGATGACAAACTTTATTTTTTGTATTCAATATATACTTTTTCCACACTAATATGTAAACAAGCATGTTTTCAAGTCTTAATGTTTGAGACGAACATGGAACTGTAGAGTCATTTCTACCAGGTTGAAAGAAAGTTCAAAATATTCCCCAAATGTTTACATTGCAAAACTAAACAGATTCACCCTGATTCTATTAGAGGTAAACCATCATGCAATGAGTGAGATAAGTGTGTTCAGTGTACACAGGGTATGGATGATGACGCGAACGAAATAAACACTTCTGCTAACAGTGACTGGACTGTGAATGTGATTACGCCTAATGTATATTAATCTTTTAATGATATTAAAACATCAATTATTCTATTTCAAATGCCTCAGCCATGTTCTGCTGGAGAGGTAGTAAGACAATCATAGATTTTCTTCGTCTTGATTTTCACAGAGGCCATGTGTTTCATCTAGTAAGAATAAATATGAGCTCAGTATTAATGTAAGTTCTGAGATACCAGGGTGAGCCGCAGCCAATGTGACAGCACAAGTAATATTAAAGTGATAATCCGTAACATATGGACCCTCTGATAAAAAAAAAAAAAAAAAAAAAGACAGCCGACCCATGATCGAGCAAGAGGCCGGTTTCCTGCTTTAACATTAAAACAGTGAAAATAATGGGGTGAAAAATAACCATGATTTAAACACAGCGCCGCGGGCAGAGACGTGATATAACATTGTCTGGAATTTTGAGAGCACAATTTCATGGTCCTAGCTCCTCGTGGCGATTGCAGCTTAAGTGCTATCCAAGAGTGTGTGTCTAATATACATGGTGATGAGTTGCTAAGGGGTTACAAGGGCACTGCACAGCCAAATGGTTTTCTTCAAATAAACTTCATTGACTTCAGAGTGGCAAGCTGCTTAGATACTGCCCAGAGGAAATCATTTGAACGTGACAAAAGATGAGCAAAATGCACATTTACGGAACTCCACACTGAGGAAAACTCTAAATGGCTGCAGGATTAACATATTTAACATTAACATAAGCACATGTTTGTGATGTGGCACTGCCAGTATCCGTTGGCCAACTACTGTTTGCAGTTTGTTAAGAGCCATCTAAGGTTTACTGACATATACAGAATAAATACAGGATGACATTCAGGTACTTTTAGATACATTATATGATTATAATTATGATAAACTGTTGAACTCTGCACAGGACTGTGGTATTTATGCTTTGACAGTTTCGTTACATTTCTTGCTTTCACTCAAACAGAATGCAGAGTGTGGTGTGTGTATGTGTGTCAGAGAGACAAAACCTATTAGCCCTGAATGCAGCTGATAATATTTAGGTCATCATTGTAGCTTAAACAGCTGTTGGCTTAGATTGTAACCTGAGATTATGAAGAGCCACGGGCTTGGTCAGCGATTCCCTTGCCCCCCCCCCCCCCCCCCCCCCCCCCATCGCCCACCCCACTTCCAAAAAAAAAACAAAAAAACTATCACAAAACCTATTAGCTCTGAATGCATCTGATAATATTTAGGTCATCATTGTAGCTTAAACAGCAGTTGGCTTAGATTGTAACCTGAGATTATGAAGAGCTGGGCTTGGTCAGCGATTCCCCTGCCCCCCCTCCCCTCCTCGCCCTCCCCCCAGCCGACCCAAATCTCTCACTGATTTTTCAGATGTGGGAAAATAAACAGGGCATCATCCACTGACAGTATGACAGCTATTATGTCATGCTGTGATGCTGTAGGCAGGGATTTAAACAGGGTGACCTGATTCTAGATCAGCGTTGACTGAGTGCTTCTGTCAAACCTGTGAATGTGAGGGGGGGAATCCTGAACTGGTGACCTCTGCTGGTTGGCTTTTGTACAACACTTAAGGCTTTCTGCAGAGTTGAAAGAGTCCAGTACATCTATGACGTATGTTTGAACTAACAGATTTTCCTTCATTGGATAAAGCTATTTGGAGCTCGTTACTGAAGGTTTATGTGCACGTTAACATAATAAAAGTGCTCTTGCTAAAGGCACCATGAGACATTTTCCTCACTGTGTTTCAGAAGTGGCCTCTTTAAGACTTCTATCAAAGACTTTGAGCCAAATTTGTTCTTCTTTTTGCAACAGATATAAATGACTGCTGTCAAATAAAACAACAAAAATTACAAGAAAAGAA
Source organism: Brachyistius frenatus (assembly GCF_029030835.1). Taxonomy (NCBI): domain Eukaryota; kingdom Metazoa; phylum Chordata; class Actinopteri; family Embiotocidae; genus Brachyistius; species Brachyistius frenatus. Next base: position 2,353,221 of record NW_027210656.1, read on the forward strand.
AATCATAAAATATGTTCATGAAACACATAATTAATACTGTTATTTATGGTTGCTTTTAAATTGAAAAATGTTCTTCAAATAATAATGATCAATACTTATGTGATGATTTACACGATGATTTTTGGATTAACATTTAATACTGAATCTTAATAGTTTATGTGATGCAATTATTACATTGTCACTACACATAACTAAACAAGTAAATAATAAATATTACATTTACAATCCTGTAATTCCTTTCAGGCAAATTTAGTCGTGTTACCAAGATCTGCTCAATATATAAACAATATATTAACAATAATATGAACCTTATTGTTACAATTAATACCTCAAAATTTTGTGATTTAGTAAGAACTGAATGTAATCTTTTCCTTTGCTGATTGAGAGCAATATAATTACAATTTCTTTTCAAGTTTTTCATCTTATCCTAAAAATTTACTGGGGATGCAATCAGGGATAAAGTAGGTCCTTCTTAATGAATTCCATTCTGAAAAACTGAAAAGTATGAATAAATGATCACGTCTCAATTAAATCAGCATCAGAAACATCTACAATGCGTGAACTAAATGAACTTGGAGTGCAGTGACCTCACTATATACTCACAATAAAACGTGAGGAAAACTCTCTCCCACAAAAGAAAATCTTCTCCAAGGAGTTTTGATAAGACCAAACTTGATATGAAAAGTTCGACTCTATACTTTCCCCGAGACATTTCCAATAGTAACATAACGAAGAATGGGCTAGTTTAACATAAAATCCTGTCACTGCTGTACGTATGGTGTAAAGCTAAGAGGAAAATAACAGTTGGAAAAGCAATAAAACAATTTTGTTGAAACTGGTGCCAAAATGTCACCATAACTTGGTCATTGTAACCCTGCTTTCTTATCAAAATAACCATGAGCAAATCTAAAAAGGACCTGACTGACTAAAATGTCTTTTCCACCCCCTCTTGCCAGTTGACAGAGTAATCTCCAGCATTGGTGAAAAGGTTTTTGCGTGCCCAGCAGAAATGACCAGCCTGAACTAGCTGAAGCCAGTTTTAATGTTCCTGAGGACCACATGGCCAACAGCTGGTGGTGTATACTCAGGAATAATGTCATTAAGTGCTTCTAAATGAGAACGACTTGGTGCTGAAGCTAATGTGCCTCAAAATGGAATTTAGTAGGCCTCTTTATATGCTTTTATGATGTTGTTTTAGCTGCAGACATACGGTTACTAGAAGACATTTAGGATATCCCTCATAAACATACCCACATAGAAAGCAATATACCACTTAAGGGCTCTTGTATATTGTTGATCTCAGGGGAAAAACTAAACCTATACATTGATATTTAAGAGTATAGTTTAAATTCACCAGGTACATTTGATGTAATCCAACTGTTTTTAAAAGCACTTTTCTAGGCAGTTTCTAAAGTATATGTGGCCAATCTCTGTAGCATCAATGCTTTTTGCTCACCTGATGTCAAGCTGATGTTTACTAGCTAAACTAGCAGTGATCTAAAGTTGTCTCTTTGTAAAACCGAGTATTTAAGAAGAAATTTTGATCTAATTTACCACCTCAACTTTGAGCTCCTCCAGCGAGAGATTCCTGAGGGGGGGAGGCAGTCTAATACATTTTTAGCAGCCTCTCACTCTCATTGTGTTCTCCCTGCCAGTCTAATAAGGCATGGCAGGGGATGAGAGGTCTGAGAGAAATATACACAAGCACGGAGAGTTGAGGAGATTGTGTGTGCTTTAATGGGGAGTTTGAGCCTGCTGACAGCGGCTCGTACCTACTAAGCCAGCGCTGGCTGGTTTTATTGGGCTAACAGAAGCTGACAGAACACCTGGTTGCAGTTGCTTGTGTAAAGATGGATTACATGCACTAACACCTGGTGCACAATGTGCATGTGTTTGCGTGTGTGCTGAAGGGAAAACAGCAGACAGCACTTGGAGAGATGCGTCTGTTCCATTTCAAAACACCACCTGAGCCCTAATCCCTCAGTGCGGTGCTAATTCACCACGGGATGCTCAAATGCTCGAGGTGAGGGTGCAATCCATCAACTCAAGACCAGTTCAAACTTTTTTTTTTGCAGAGCGCAAACTATAATAACCGCATCATTCACCTTCTCTGGTAATGAGATGAAAATCTTTCATAGGTGGCACATGCCTCAAATGAGCTTTTCACACAGTCAGCCATAAATCAATTCAAATAAACAGGGTGTTTTTCAAGATAAGACTATATCTTTATTTCCTACAACCACACCGAATACCTAAGTCCACTTACAGTAATGACTATAAGATTTTTTTACAGTTTGAACAATTTACTCAAGAAAAAGAACTGAGAAAAAACAAAAATAAAACTTTTCAACTTAAATTAACACAAGAAATTATTCCTTCTTGGCAAGATAAATTTATTCATTTCTCTCTTGGAAACCTGAACATTAGTGTGGTTGACACTTGAGTATAAGGGGATGGGTGATTAAGGAAAAGGGTGGTGTGTGTGTGTGTGTGTGTGTGTGTGTGTTTTTGGGTTGATATGTACCATTTTCTAATAAAGAGACAATCTGAATTTGGGGAGTTCATATAGATTTCTGACATGTGGCTTATATACCAGTCCCGTTGCCGAAGACATAAATGTATTGCATTTTACATTTACACTGTTACGCCGCCTCATGGCTGACTTGGTATGGAATGTAAAACCACTTTTTGCACTCATATTGTACTCCATATGTGTTCACATTTTTACCTTCATCTGACAGCTAATTGCCCAACCACTTCCTGAACTGATTCTCCGCAATGCTACGTTCAACTTATAATTAAGTCCCTTGTGATGTTCAGGTCAATGTTAATACAAACACAAAGCATCCTGCAGCTGCTTCCCTTTTTAGTGGCTTTCTTTCGGTCTCAGGACATTTTTGGCAGCTTTTTCATTGAGTGGCTGATAAAAATCAAAGCAATGAGGCACTGCTGGTCGGGTTTGCATTAAAGTCAGTCAACACTGCCAGGGAAGGATAGACAATATTAATGGAAAGACTCCTCTCTGTTAAATAAAGGTAAGAACAGTGAGGAAACATTGGAGGAAACTCTGGCAAAAGCAGAGTTGCTTTCACTTTGGCCCAAAAGTTGTGTTAACTTCTTGCTATTTTGAGTCATGACACCACCTACATGCATCAAGCGCTTGGGTAATGACGGCTATCATAAGGTTGCTGTGATTGGCTGTTTACTTATAATATATATATAATATAGAATATGTGCAATTTCTTGTCTGGGGTGAATATATTTACAAATATGAATTCGAGGCCAGTCCAACACCACATTTCTCTCTCTGATGGACATTTCTAGTGTTGATATTTGGGACTGGAATGCTTGTAACCTCGACACTTGAGCTACTGTTTGGTTAATGCTGTTAAGTGATTGGTTAGTTTTACTTTCCCTCGTCCGTGCTGTAGCTGTAGCTCGGCCATACACTCCCGTCAAACTAATTCTCAGATGCTGCTTTCTGTGGTCTTTTTTTCTTTTTTGGCTTGTCACACTGGTGTCCACCTTGTGATTGGTTGATTGGTTGTTTTGGTCTGTGAAGATCATAGGTAGAAGGCTGGAGCCTGGGCTCATCACTGTGAGGTGACTGGTTGGTTCGTTGGTTTGATTGTTGGATTGCTGATTGACCGGTTGTGGTGAGACTTCCCCCAGCAGACTCAGATCGGAGATCAGTATCTCTTCTAATATTTTATCTTTGAAAGAGAACCATTTTAGAAGACTCTCCACCTGATTGTATCACCCTATGTCGATACGGCTGCTGAACAATACCTCTTAAGTTGAGGACCTGAAAGTGCAGAACTAATCGTGCAGCACCAAAGCAGCAGGGGTACAAAGACTTCTACAATGGCTCTATTGACATTAGTTTCTCTGTTGCTGACAAATTTCTCAAACATGTTACGCAACATGCGAACAAAAATTACTCGTATTATTTAGAGGAGATCTGTGCCTGTGGGGAACCATCTTTATCCTGCGTGTTCCATTGGAAAGGCCGGCTGGTGGAGTTAGCATAGCCATTGGAGCTGCCTGGCTCACTTGCGGGGCTGGTGGATGTGCTGGTTGATGTGCTGGACGTGGGACAGCTTGGGGAGAGAAGGCTGGGGCTTCTGGTGGGCCACCTGGGCAGCTGCTGGGGTGAAGTCCTTGTCACCCTAAACAAAACACAGTCAATCGTATGAAAAGGCAAAAGAACGAACTGCACGACAAGTTAAGACACTCAACCTGGCCGCCTAAGCTTCAAAATCCATATATCAGTTCAATAGTCTACAGTAAAGTCATAGTCTCCGCATTGGCGGTTCCATTTATAGGCAGGTCAACTTTATTTATGTAGCACCTTTCGTGCAAAGTTGCAAGACAAAGTACTTCACAATAAAACATTCATACATTTTCAGAACAGATAAAAGAAGAGAAACATAGATACATAAGCGACCTAAGATAAGTGACATGGCAAAGAAGGCAATATATACAATAGTATAAAATATATATAAAATAGATTACGTAAATGCTAAATTAAAAAGGTATGTCTCGGCTCTACTGGCAGGATGAGTGCTCTAGAGGGAGCATAAATTAAAAGCATGTCCAATAGGTAATCTGGTGCAATACCATCGAGATATTTAAATACTAATAAAAGGATCTTAAAATTGATTATAAAACTAACAGGCAGCCAGTGAAGAGAATTCAGGACAGGTGAGATGTGAGCTCTCCAATGGGTCTTAGTTAGTACTCATGCTGCTGCATTTTGAATGATCTGAAGCTTGTTTATTGCTTTCTTAGGTAGGCCAGAAAAGAGAGCAATACAGTAATGGGGCCTGCTGGTAATAAAAGCAAGTATAAGTTTCTCAGTATCTGCCTGACAGGTGTGGTTGTACTTTAAAAAAAAATTCTGAGATGATAAAAAGCATTTTTTTCTGATATTGCTGATGTGAGATTCAAAATTAAAGTCTGGGTCCACAAGCCCACCAAGATTTTTTACAAGAGGCTTGACATTTTGGGAAGTCGTTTTTGAGCTGGAGCACAGTCTCCCTTTGAACCTTTTCTCCAATGACAAAAACCCTCAGTTTTGTCTTTGTTCAGAGCTGTAAAAATTGTTATAACATCCACAAGTTGATGTGATCAATGCAGTGATCCAGTTTGTCGATAGGGGTGATGTCGTTGGGTGATAAAGAGATACAGCTGAGTATGATCGGAATAGCTATGAAAATAAATCCCATGTTGTCTGATAATATTTCCCAGAGGCCGCATATAGAGACTGTACAACACAAGTCCTACGATGGCGCCTTGAGGAACTCCATATGTTATGACAGTGTTAACCAACGAGTATTCCCCAAGAGAGACAACATAGACTATCCATGTTCATTCTCAGGTCATTTACAACTTTAACTAGTGCTGTTTCAGTACTATGGTGATGACGAAAGCTAGACTGGAACTTTTCAAATATACAGGTAGAATTTAGGTACTCACTTAGCTGCTTAAATACCAGTTTCTCAAGAATTTTGCTTAGGAAAGAGATTTGAAATTGGCCTGAAATTGTTTAATACTAGAGGATCGAGGTGGTTTCACAACAGTAGTTTTCAGTGGCGTGGGGAAAGTACCAGGCAGCAGTGAGTAATTAGCAATCGCCAGCACCTCATCCTGTAGGCAACTAAACACAGTCTTTAAAAAGGTGTTGGGGATAGGCTCTGGTGAACAGGTGGAGGGTTTAAGTTAGGCAGAGGAAATGGGTCCAGCATTAGAAATTCTTGTTCATTTTTAGCAAGGTCTAAGTCCAACCTGATTTTAGTAATTTTGTGGGCCAGAGACAATAAAGTTCTTACCAGTATTTAAATGAAAGGAGCACGCACACATGGCACGCTTGCAATGTGTACAGTATGTGCGGTCCAATATTTTGGGCTGCATGTGAACATCTGCAGAGGGGACTACAAGAATTATTGTGGGGCAGATGACAAAATTTAAATCACAAGGACCCACGCAGAAAGCCTGAATCCATCCTTTGTGAATGCATCATTTGTCATCCAAAATGAGAAGACATGTAAAAACTGAAACATGGTGTATAATACAACAGCACGCCAATCAAAGATAGGCCTAAGTGAACTGAAAAAACACTTTTATTCTGATGGCGTTCTTTATTCGCGATGGCCGACGTGAACAGACGAGCGGTCACCCGGCACCTCTTCACTTTTGAGTTTTTAGACACATAACTATCCCCAAAAAACATCCCAAACACAAACACTGCAGCACAGTTGGAACATCTTGTGCACTTAAAGTATGAACACATTTGAAAGAAGTGCGAAATATTTTGAGTTTTCATTGTGGCATTTACTGTACCTGTGTGCTCAAATCCTGAACCACCGGAAACATCTTTGGACTTACTTGCTCTATTTTTCTGTTTGGCAGTTTAGAAAATGTTGAGGTTTCTCCCAATAAAACTCTCAACAACATCACTGACACAACTGCAGACAAAATAAGAGGAATACTGAAAATAGTTGCTCATACAAACAATATATCTATACTGTAACTACATCAGTCTCGTACAATAATATTCAGTCTGTTGTGTGCTTTGTAGTATTTAAATCCATCCTTTAATAGCCATAATATCAATAGGGAAATCCCCACAGTGCATGAAGAGTACAGCATGAAGCGCTCATCTGTGCCTGTTCATCTGCTCTGGAACCTCAATCTATTATTCCAAGAAAAATGCCCCTAAACAGCCTCGCTTTAAATCGGATCAAAGGAGGAATTTCATGATTCACAGAATTTTAATCAGCGACAGTCATGACCGGGTTCCCTCCTTCTTCTGTCGTTAACCTTTCTTTGCTATATTTACCTGACAGCTTTCTTTTCCTTCCTCCCTACTCCCCTGCTGCCATCCTCATATGCATTGCTTCCTTGTGTCTCACTGAAATTTCCCAAGGTAAAAGAGGTGAACTCTCGTATATCTCGGGAGTGAAAAAGGAGGTTTTCCACACTGTACAGTTACATGGGGTGAGGGTGGGTGGTGAGCTTGATTAAAGCGGGAGAACCAAGTGCTTACAGACAGTATGAAAAGCGTATGATAAACACACATTACATCAGTGTATGCATGACTAAGTGGATTACTGAACGTTTTAATTCTTTCATCGGAAATGCTGGAATTGAGTATTTAGTTAAGTCTTTGTTTGGTAGATGTTGGCTCATCTGTCCAGATGTGACCATACGTGGGTGCTACTACTCCATCATAAATATAATAACCCAACACATAGTTGCCTCATATTCTCAGTTCGTCAGATGTCCACATGGACGAAGTTATATAACTACTTTAATCAATGCCCTACACACACACACACACACACACACACACACACACACACACACACACACACACACACACACACACACACACACACACACACACACACACACACACACACACACACACACACACACACACACACAATCTCTCTGAGCCTCTCGCTGAACTTTACTCGCCCACCCCTTGCTGGACCCTAATCCTCTCTGTAAGCGTGTTGCTTTTGTACTGTATGTGTATGTGCAGCTCTGCTGTAGTTTTCCAGCGTGTTTGTGTGTGTAGGTGGGCACAAAACATTTACGGCGTAAATGTGTGTGTGCTCCTTTCATTTAAAGCCAATTCCATAGCTAACTGCGAGGGATGTGGATTGAATTGACCTCCAATTGGCCTTCTCTCCTCTGAAACACAAAGCTTCTCTCCCGACTACCTCTGTCCTACTGATGCAGAGCTATGGGAGGGACTACAACAAATTAACTGTATTACTGCACGACACTGTGAATACTGAAGAAGTCAGGGGGTTTGCAAGGCATGTTTCCTACCTCGTTTTATTTTACCATTTCACTGTTTAGGTCTCTAATTTGTTGAATTGATTACATAAATATAATATTGTGAGCTTGAAGTTTCAATAAATATATTGTCAAAAAGTTGTAAAATAGAAATGTAATGATATTTGATTTATTTCTATGAAATTTAAGAATTTTTTAAGGGCCACAAGGAGCTGGCTCGGAAAAAACTGGGATATACCTCCCAAAAAGCTTCGATGTTTCTCATTAAAAGATATGTTCAAGTAGAGGTATGTTTGGGGCCATGTCTTGTTCGGTTGACATGCCTGGGATGCAGTCAGGTTGCCCATATAGGTGGGCGGGGCACGTGTCCTCACGTTCTCAGTCAAATGTATCCCTCCCTTCACTATTTTGTCCAAACACGGTCGTTTGTGGCTCCCAAAAAACAACATGGTGACGGCCAAAATGCCAGACTGAAGGCTTATCAAAACGGCAGTTCACAAACTATCAGGTGACATCACGGTGGGTTGTCACTAGGAAGAAGCTGGGTTACTACCTGCACTAACTGTAGTTCTTTTACTTCACAGTTTCTTCTACAACCAGTCTTTCTTCAGATGCCCACCTTCACTACCTCAGGTTTAATCATTTTTTATTCGGAAAAAGCAATTCAGAGTCACATTCTGCCATTGAGGGAAAATTGAAGTTACATAGCCGGGAGATGTCTCATTTTTTAATTTAAAAAAAATCCCAGCAGGCAACAAACTCCACACACATACCCACACTGAAGTGTTTCACTTAGCTCCTAAAAGGCTTTTCTGAGGCTTTGTGCACTGCTACCTTCAGGGTTTGATGGCAGTGATAGGGGGGGCGAATGGGAAGGCCAGAGGATCGGGGATAAATAGGATGCCTGTCACCTTCTGATATCACTGCAATCTTCCGCAAACAATCTGCCTGCTTTGACACACACACACACACACACACACACACACACACACACACACACACACACACACACACACACACACACACACACACACACACACACACACACACACACAGAGAGCAGGGAACAAAGCCATCCAGGGAGTCGGACACTTTTCCCACACACACCCAGTGTGTACATTCACACTATAACATAATCCAACATATTGCAATAAAATGAGTTTCTGGCTTACGTGAAGCTTGCGATGTTCAGTTTTCATTGAGCCTGTCACAAAGGCGTGGATTTTAATTCATTTTTGCAAAATGTGGTGGTTCATCACACCATCGGGTGTTACCAGAATTACAAATGACTGACAAGTGATCACAGCCCTTCTTCACTTTATCTCCTTTTTTTCCCTCCTCCATCCGTCATCGATATTCTCTCCGTTTTCTGCCCCTGCTTTTTCTCCCATTACTCTCTTGTTTTCATGAGCACTGAGCCTCAATCGCTCCCTACAGAGCTCCTGTCCCAGATATGAACCGCCTTATAATGCTTATTTCAACACGACTGGTGGTCTGTGTGTGTGTGTGTGTGTGTCTGTGTTTGTGTGTCTAGGGGAGTGAGTGTGTCTTACCTTTGTAATCACTCCAGACACAATCACGGGGGCCTTTGGTGGACTAAAAAAAAAAGGAAAACAGAGCGAAAAAGAGAGAATTTTAAATATACAAATGTTTTTTGGGACTCGTACAGTTTAGTGCGTGTGTCCAGTGTGCGTGTCAGCAGCTTTCCGCATATAGTTTCTGTCAACATTGACACATTTTTACCTACCTGGCAACGTCAAATTCCTGCAGTGACACTGTGCGAAAACACGAATATCCCGAGTTGTCAAAACACATCACACCCACAGTCTCACTCTCTGGCAGCGCACACTCGCACGCACACACAACATGCACAACACGCACAACACGCGCACTGGATGGACCTGCCAGCAGCTTAAATAGCTCCCATTCATTCTGGTCAAACACTGGGGCTCACAGCTTCTGGATGAGAAGCGAGGGGGAGGGAGGTGGGAGAAAACTCCAGCTATGTGAGCAAAAGAGAGTTAAAGAGAAGGATGATGATGAAGGAAAAGATTAAGGAAGGAGGGGGAAAAAGAGGTGCGGACAGGGAGGACAGAAAAGAGACGAGGGGTAAAGGCTGGTCAGGACTGATGGAGGAGGAGGTGAGAGGGCAGCGCAGCCAAATACCTATATAATAACAGAGTGTTGGAGGAGAGTAAAAGAGGATGAAGGAGGGAGGGAGGTGAGCACTCACTCAGACAGAGAGGCAAGGGAAGGGATGGAGGCAGAGAAAAAGATGAGGAGGAGGAATGCGGAACCTGAGGTAAGTATCGACCTTGACATGAGAAACGAGGGCCGTCTAATTTTACGGCATCGTCGCCCCCGGCAAAAGAGTACAGTTGTGTTAGCCACCTTCAAAACTCCACTCAAAGACATTAGCTATAACAGCAAGCATGTCCAACTTATAGCTTACCTCATTATCAGCCTAAATATGTCAAAAAGATGGAAAGTTCCCCACACAGACTGCAATCTCAGCAGTCTGAATCAAAACATTTGGGATTTCATAACAGTTGAAGCATCTGCTACTTACTTGATAATATTTTATGATCCATGCAAAACTTTTTAATCAAATGTGAATTAACAGTTGTGGATTTTCATCACATCTGTCTAACCTCGGTCTCTGTAATCAACATCTTGGCTCTCAGTAGCCGTCTGCTACTTATCTTAATGAGAATATTTACACATTGCTATTAAATTAATGTCGAATTTCAATGATTATTCCTGGCTAGCCACTTCTCAAAATGTGGGGTTGAGAGGTTCTCTATTAGCAATTCAATTAACTAAAACATGGCATATTAGCATCACAAGTGTCCCTCATTTAAATCAATGCTCTTTTCGCTGGGAGATTGGCTGGAACATTTTGTTTTCAACATTTTGCGAAACAAATAGAGAAAAAAAAGTCAGCCAATAGCACATGAAAAAAAACCATGGAATAAGCTAGCAGGAGATTTTGTAGATCGGGTCAACTAAAGGGCAGCATTAAAATATCTGTTTTCATGATGGTGAACTGAAAAATAGCATGATGTCATGCCTCGCCAGCTTTAAGCACCTGGGGGCCCGTTTCAAGAGATAATATGGGGACCTACTCCCCACTAAAAACATCAAAGAGAAAACTAAAATGGTGAGGATTTAAGTTGGTTTGCATCAGTGATATATTTTTAAACTTCAATTTAAATACTTTATCTTTACTTTCAGCATCACGGAAAGTTTAACATCAAAGTAATCCAAACAATTCCCTTAATTAAAAACTCAAAACAATGCCATTTTTGCTTTGCAATGAAAAGAAGCCCTGCTTTTCTCTGCAATACTTTTTTTCCTGTAGTAAATAGCACTAGCTTTGTGTATTATCTGAGAATACCGTAAAACAATCCCATCAAATAAAATTAACAAAAAGCAATGGCAGATTCGCAAGGGAATGAAAACCGTGAAACTATACTGGTATTTCACAATTGCGCTGCGCTCTTCCAGCACCATGGACAGTGCTGCAGACCTGTTGAGCGGACAGGAGAGCGGGAGACGGACGGATGGTGACTGTAAGCTGGCACTCAGCAGATGCTGCCCTGTGTTGGATGAAAACAGACAAGTTGAGCCGTTTCTTTCGAAGAACAAATGCAGAAAGTGTATTTGTCGGTAAAATATCTTTGTATAAACTTGATCTTCCTCATTTATGCTTTAATACACCATGTCACCATCCAGTATCTGCCGTGGCTGCCTCATACGGACATAAGGCAGTTTACTGTCACTGTAAAAAAATACAATGAAATTGAGTTGGAAATGAACAAGGTAAAAGATATATTAAAAAAAAAACCAAAAAAAAAACAACGATGATAGTTTCAATTTCAATTGAAGCCTCAGTGCCGTGCAACATACAAGGGTTGAATATGCTCGGTTGGATACATATTCACACACTGTGAGAGCACAGGCTGCTATGTACCTCATGCTGGGTTGTCACAGGTCTCTATTCTCCTGAATGGCTGCCTCCAGTGTGCAAACTGTGGCACAGTCCTGAAATATTAAATACGGACTGCAAAGGGTGAGAATGTTAAAAAAAAAAAAAAAAAGCAACGGCAAAGATGACGGGAGAAGTTGGTACGTGCACTTAAAGCATGTTAGCATCAAGCTTTACCTCGTTACTGGGATTGGACATTAAGGCCCGAGAGGCCGAGGGTAGCTAGATAAGAAATGTCTAGACAGACAGGCAGGAGTGAGGGGTTTAAGCAGCCTGTCAGAGAGAGGAGCGCTCGACTCCTTAGAAAGTACAAAAAAAAAAAAAAAAAAAGAAAGAAAAGAAAAGAAAAGTTGTTGTAAGTCGGACAAAACGCGAAAGGAGAGCGTACGCTTTTCACCTGGCTGGCTCGACACGTCCCGGCAGACAGATGAGAATGACAGGCTTTAGTCACACTTGATAGACAGACAACAGACACTCAGTTTAAGACATTTTAATCATGGATTAGAAAAATTGCCTTTCTGTAAACCTCGATCGAGATAGAGCACAAAAGCATTAGCCTTCAGATTATGCTACCGACACCACTTTTACATCTATTCTATCTGTGTGGTGAAAAGGAAAGAGATACAGTGAAAAAGGGGCAGAGATCTCTACTGTGGTTTTGTGTGTGTCTTGGAGGAGAGAGGCCGTGTTTAGAGGCAGAGGGAGCCTGCAGGGGGCAGTAGAGAGCTGCACGGGATCCTGGAAAGGAGCTGCTTTGTGCCAGGAGCGGGGGAAGAGTTACGGGAAAGGAGGAGAATTAGGGAAAAAGGGAGGGAGGAAGATACATAATGAAAAATATTAACTAATAATTCAAATGGTGAAATGTGCATTCATCCGTTTGCGTGGCGCTTTCGTTTCTGTGTTTAGCTTTAAAGCCACTGCTCCCACCACCCCGCCCAGCTCTCTCTCGCTTCAGCAGAGCAGGAAGTTTGTTGCTGTGGGCGAGGTGGTGGTTGCCATAGAAACTGATGCCTGTTGCCTGTCTTCCCTCCTCCCCCTCGCCTCTCAACTTTTCAGCACGAGCTGTCAGCTTACTGCGCCACAGTTCCTACGTACAGTGCATGTGTGCAGCGATTTAGTCGAGCGTCCACGCAGCAACACCCGTTTTCTTTCTTTTTCTAAGCCTCTGGAACATATCCACCTCTCACCCAAATATGCGGGAGAGAGGCAACAGTGCAACTGACACAAAGCCTACGATCACTTTCCACGTAGCTTTTGCACATTTAGCGGAGATTCTCCTACAAAATTCTCTTCTTTTGTGAATTCTCTTCTTCTCTTACAAAAAGATGTATGAGCAGTTCATAAACACACACACACACACACACACACACACACACACACACACACACACACACACACACACCGAGAGCAGGACACTTTTCCCACACACACACACACACACACACACACCTGTGTACCTGTGCTTCACACTGTAACATAATCCAACATATTGCACGCGCGCGACACGTTAAGTGGTGATGAAATCACCTTAATCTATTAAACTCGTATCTCTCTTCTCCTGCTGCAACATCACATTTTCACACGGATGAAGACGCACTTCACTCGAGTGTTCTGCAGATTTATGAGAACCAGATTCACCTCGAGGCCTCGACACGGCCCACAGTTTGCCTCGCTTGCCTGCCTGTATCTCCCTGCTCCACCCCGTACCTGTCCTGTTTCATGTCTTCATATTGGCCACGGCATCCCTCGCTTGCCATACCGTAATAATCCTCTCCCATCGCCATAATCCCAGCCACCTATCTCTCTCTCTCTCTCTCGTTGTCCCATCTGTCCATCTCGGCTAGATTGGGTACGGCAGGTGTTCCCCTGACTACAACGCTTCACTGGCTGCCACTAATGCGAAATTTACCCGGTAGCCACCTGCTAGACGTCCATCAGCGTGACACGGAGAGGGACAGACGGAGCTTGTGCGAGAAGGAGAGTTTCACGGACTGTATTTACTGATGGCGTGCCGTTACTCAGACTCTCTTTTTGGACGCGCTGACAGGTAATTTTCGGTTAAAGATAAACATTTCACAGGGGGAAGGTGAACCTGCATTCATTTACACGGCAAAGCCAAGAGGAGTTAATCAAGCTTGAGGCAGATTCAAGATGGTTCTCCTCCGTGATTAAAATGTACTATTTATCGAATTTATTTACACAGCGCAGGAAATTATTTCTCTTCTTGGACTGCAAGCTCAGAAGGTTGGAAGAAACGAAGCGGTGTGAACACGAAAGCAACGATTAAACCCGGATGACTCCTGGCGAGCCAGTTTACACATCAGGAAAAAGAGGTACAGGTATTTCTACCCGTGTAAATGAAAACACATCCATCATGTCTTTAATAAGGCGGCAAGTGCAGGAACATCATCCAAACAGAAGGGAGTTATTTCTCCCTTTTCTGAATGCAGAATCATCAAGGTTTTGCCCTTTGTACTGCACTGAAGACTGCTACTTCGTTTTAACATCAGGTAAATAATCAAGTGTTTATTTTATTTACAGCTGAGACAATCGGTCAATTCATTAACTGCTCGATGAACCAAAAATGAATGGGCAACTATGTTAATGACTGATTAGTTGCTTCAGTTATTTCTTTTTTGGGGGGAAAAAAATACCAGACACTCCCCGACTGCAGCCTATTACATTTGAGTGAAAGCATTTACATTTATCTGTAAATGACATATACAATTTTAGAGAAAGGTTTAATGTTTGATTTTGTACTATTTGAGAAAAGGATTTTTGTAAAGTATATATATATATATATATATATATATATATATGTATTACATCATTTTTAACTGAATATATTTGGGTTTTGAATTGCTTATCAAATAAAACATCTCATTCAAACACATCACCCATGGACTCTTGGAACTTGTCATGGCCCCATTTTTTTTTTTTTTTTGCCAGATTTAGACATTCAACAATAGAGTCATTGCCAGGAAAATAAAATTGTGAGATTGACTAATAACTGTCACAGCCTCAAGTTAGTTCTCAGAATGTAATGTATGACTCCATATCCTGTAAAACATAACAAAATAAGGAAGAACATATCTTAAGGGCTGGCACGGTGGGTCCACCCTGATCTCTGTCTGCCAACATGAGCGGCAGTTCTCTCTCTCTCTCTGAAACACGGCGTCAACGAAGAAGACAAGCCTGCATGTTGTTTTAGGGCCTCTCTTATCTACTTGACCTCACTTTTCTCTTTAATGTTGACTCTATTACTACCACTCATCTTGGCACAAAGGAACGGGGAACAAAATGGAATGATTTATTGCCACTGACAGGCTTGATACCATACCTGCTCTGATTTACAGAAATACACTCGAACGACAAGCGCGGTAGATGAAGAACATGCAGGATATAATTTAGTGTGTGCATGTATGGTTGCGTGTGTGAAGTACACGCACTGAAAATTTCCTGACAGTTGGCAATGTTCTTGAACTTTGCTCGCTGCTGTGTATTGTTTGTCACTTCCCATTTATCACCTCTCATTAACACACACACACACACACACACACACACACACACACACACACACACACACACACACACACACACACACACACACACACACACACAAAAACTGATATGCGGTGTGAATATGCCACCTGTACCGATATGCACATAGCTGACGGGTTCTCATGAATATTGAGCAGCCATATGAGGGCGTGGAGGCGGAGAGACAGACAGACACACACACACACACACACACACACACACACACACACACACACACACACACACACACACACACACACACACGCATAAAATTACATTGAAAATAAGCAACTTGCACCACCTCCATCGCAGAACAAACAATGCATTCAAGCAACAAAAGCCCAACACGCTAATTTGGAAACAGAACAATTATTGTCGCGTGGAAAAAGAGCCAGCGTGATGTAAGACATGCACACCAACGCTGTTTGCAGCAAACAACAGCGACTGCTGAATGGACTGTTCACGTTAATGCTGTAATTATACAGTAATTATATTGTTTGCTAAATTAGGTAGCAACCGTACGCAAAAAGTCGACCGCAAAACTGCCTACAGTGTGGACTTATAGAAAAGTACAAGCTGCGAAAGTGCTCGGATGGGCGAGTGTTTGTGATTACCAACTTACAAATCACCATAGTTGTATGTTGCACAATCGGATTATCAATCAAAGTGAATTCATGTCTTTGTTTCTCTTTGTGGATGTGTTGCATCTCTGTGCAGTTGTTTTATGTCTAGTTGTAGTCGTTTGGTGACTTATTTTGTCTTTATTGGTGGTCTTTATGCATTATAGTGCAATCGTACTGCGTCTCCTTGCAGTCATTTATGTCTCTTTGTAGTTGTTTAAAGTTTTTTCAAGGTTGTTTTTCACCTCTTTATAGTCATTTCATTGACCTTCCTGAAGCAGAGGACCCTTTAGCCCCCTGGGCCCATCTCCACAAGGCAATAGGCAATCAATAACCCTTTGACGGTGTGTGTGTGTGTGTGTGTGTGTGTTACCTGCTGCTGATGTACTCCTCGTCCTCCTCTTTCTGCGGTGGTTCCGGGGCAGCAGCTGCCTGGTGCTTCTGCACTATCCTCATACCTCCTGCCTTCACTGCAACACACACACACACACACACACACACACACACACACACACACACACACACACACACACACACACACACACACACACACACACACACACACACACACACACACACACACACACAGTGAATACCAGATCAATGAGGACAATTGTTCAAGACCTAACACATGACCAGCCAAAACATGCATTTAAAATTGGTGGAAAACTAAATCCTTGTGTTCGGAGGGTATGGTAAAATACTTCTTACTTTACTGTCAATGTAAACGTTTGGGACTTGAACCAGCATGTCACTTTAGGACCTCTACATTTTCTTAATTTGGACATAATCATATTGTTGATTTTTTTTTTACAATGGGTTGTTTGAAAGAGGTTAAAATGAAAATGCAGGCAAACAGCTATCCTGGCAGCTGTGCTGTTCTGACCTTGACCTCTGACTTCACTGCTGAGGGGCTGTTCACAAAAAGAAGCACGTCAAGGCTCCCTAAAGGTGCACACACCTGCAGTGGGGCAAAAAAGTATTTAGTCAGCCACCAATTGTGCAAGTTCTCCCACTTAAAAAGATGAGAGACGCCTGTAATTTTCATCATAGGTATACCTAAACTATGAGAGACAAAATGAGAAAAAAAAAATCCTGAAAATCACTTTGTCTGATTTTTAAAGAATATATTTGCAAATTATGGTGGAAAATAAGTATTTGGTCAATAACAAAAGTTTATCTCAATATTTTGTTATATACCCTTTGTTGGCAATGACAGAGGTCAAACGTTTTCTGTAAGTCTTCAGAAGCTTTTCACACACTGTTGCTGGTATTTTGGCCCATTCCTCCGTGCAGATCTCCTCCAGAGCAGTGATGTTTTGGGGCTGTCGCTGGGCAACACGGACTTTCAACTCCCTCCACAGATTTTCTATGGGGTTGAGATCTGGAGACTGGCGAGGCCACTCCAGGACCTTGAAATGCTTCTTACGAAGCCACTCCTTCGTTGCCCGGGCGGTGTGTTTGGGATCATTGTCACGCTGAAAGACCCAGCCACGTTTCATCTTCAATGCCCTTGCTGATGGAAGGAGGTTTTCACTCAAAATCTCACGATACATGGCCTCATTCATTCTTTCCTTTACAAGGATCAGTCATCCTGGTCCCCTTGCAGAAAAACAGCCCCAAAGCATGATGTTTCCACCCCCATGCTTCACAGTAGGTATGGTGTTCTTTGGATGCAACTCGGCATTCTTTCTCCTCCAAACACGACGAGTTGAGTTTTTACCAAAAAGTTCTATTTTGGTTTCATCTGACCATATGACATTCTCCCAATCCTCTTCTGGATCATCCAAATGCTCTCTAGCAAACTTCAGACGGGCCTGGACACGTCTGGCACTGCAGGATTTGAGTCCCTGGCGGCGTAGTGTGTTACTGATGGTAGCCTTTGTTACTTTGGTCCCAGCTCTCTGCAGGTCATTCACCAGGTCCCCCCGTGTGGTTCTGGGATTTTTGTTCACCGTCCTTGTGATCATTTTGGCCCCACGGGGTGAGATCTTGCGTGGAGCCCCAGATTGAGGGAGATTATCAGTGGTCTTGTATGTCTTCCATTTTCTGATAATTGTTCCCACAGTTGATTTCTTCACATCAAGCTGCTTACCTATTGCAGATTCAGTCTTCCCAGCCTGGTGCAGGTCTACAATTTTGTTTCTGGTGTCCTTTGACAGCTCTTTGGTCTTGGCCATAGCGGAGTTTGGAGTGTGACTGAGTTTGTGGACAGGTGTCTTTTATACTGATAACAAGTTCAAACAGGTGCCATTAATACAGGTAACGAGTGGAGGACAGAGGAGCCTCTTAAAGAAGAAGTTACAGGTCTGTGAGAGCCAGAAATCTTGCTTGTTTGTAGGTGACCAAATACTTATTTTACTGAGGAATTTACCAATTAATTCATTAAAAATCCTACAGTGTGATTTCCTGGATTCTTTCCCCCCATTCTGTCTCTCATCTTTTTAAGTGGGAGAACTTGCACAATTGGTGGCTGACTAAATACTGTTTTGCCCCACTGTACATAACTGCATGCGTGTTAAAAGACTGACACGCCGTAGCCTGCATGTGCTGAGGGGTTCGAGGGGCACTTCTTATCTCACAGTTGTGCAGCTACTGTGGCCCGGTGCCCTGCCGCACTCCTCTCTCCTCATGTCCACGTACACTTGATCTGTTCTTGCTTCAGCCTCCACAAGACTGGAGCCTGCGAGCTCCACGTCACCACACAATCCAGCAGCCATGAACAGCAATACTGTACTAAAACCTTGACGTCGGACTGCGATCATTACCAATCGCTGCATTATAACCAGGTCTCGTGACGTTGCAAGATCTCACGCCAATCAGGAAGTGAGGAAATGTGCAAAGCTGAGAAATATGGCACATTATATTAGCTGCAATCTGGATCGCTGAGAAAGGTTACAAGCGCTGGCAGCTGCCCGCTTAACGAGTGCATAAGTAATAATCATCATCATGTGACTTTTTGGATTTGAGACACTGCAGAAACAAAGGCCCTCAGGTTTATGAGAAGCTCTCAAAAACAACACAGCGGCACAGGGAGCTTTACCTGCAGGCAGATGTCCGCCTTTGGTTTCGATCTTTTCCTTCGGCGGTGACGACATGGCTGCTCTGATGCGGAGTCTGCGGCGAGAAGGAACCCGGACAGTCTGACAAACTAATTCCTGCTTTATCCTGCCTTAAATTGTGGACTACACTTCAGTCTGGACCGTCAACGTGGCTTTTTCCTTAGCATTGTTTGGGAACGTTGCGTGATGACGTCACGTGGAACCGTAAAGAGCGCGTGACGTCAGTCGTACAGATTTTCGCGTGACGTCCAATCTGAATCTGTGAGCAATATTTCGATGAAATTGTAGTCATGTTTTTCATTAAATAAAATTGCAATAAAGCAGTATACACAATATTTGAAATATTTAAAAGCATATCAATAGACTTGAAATATTATTATTATTATTATTATTATCATTGTTATTCTTATTATTACTTTTAGGCTATTATTATTAGTGACTTTTTATGTGTTTATCTGTTCCAACATGTATCTGAATTATCTCAGTCAATTCCTTGTGAGAAATTTTGAGAAAGGAAAATGTAAAGAAACTTAAGAGTACTAAAATAAATACTGTACTGTAACAGGAAGTGAAGGTCTTTCTGACCAATCTAATTGAGCTCATGAGCAAATTTTTTACTTATTTTTTTATGTGAATGTAAATCTTGGAAGTAAACATTACTACCTTACACTTCAGAAATGATTTAAATACCATTAAAAGCGCACACTACAAAAACTGAGATACACAAAATACTGTCTGTAGTAGCCATCCACCTACACAGCCTCCGAAACAGAGACATTTATTAAGCAGTGATCTTGTCTGATGAAGCAGCCTGTTTCCATCTCTCACCAATATGCACACTGTCGTTCCGAACCAACAGCAGTAGCAGCAATAAAAAGCAAAAGAGACGATCCAACAGAGAAAAAGAAAATTGCACGAGGTGTGTGTGACCGCCTACTTTCTGTTTTCACACCACAAGCCAACATTTGTTTATTAATTGGCTGCCATGACTGTGTGGGCAGAGCTCAGACTTGCAGGCAAACCAAGTGTTAAGGTATAACGGAGAAAAGACTAGAAAATTAAATAGAAATTTAGCAAGTTATGCATCTGCCTCTGATTACATTCATACACCATTGTAGTCACAAATCTAAACTGCAAACGCATCAATGTAAGGTGCAATGTGTGTGTCTTTGGTGGACCAGCTATTCATTTACAGCTGTTTACATATTTAGAGTATAAAAGTTCAAATTTAAAGTAGTTTGAACAATTCAATGGGCATTATGTGGAATGTCTGGGGAGTCTGATGAATGTGTGTAGATTTACACTGCATATTAGGACACATGAGAACTGTGTGTGTGTGTGTGTGTGTGTGTGTGTGTGTGTGTGTGTGTGTGTGTGTGTGTGTGTGTGTGTGTGTGTGTGTGTGTGTGTGTGTGTGTTTGGTCACTGTGATGCAGGCAGGCCAATCGTCAACTCTGTAATGGCATAATTGCTGTGTGAAGTGGCAGCTGCACTCTTTACTCAAACCACTTTGAATTATTCATTGAAATACATAACATGAAAAAAAAGAAAAAAAGAATACAGATAAATAACATAATCTACAAGACCTGTTTGTTATTTTGGGTGGCAACTAATATCACGCCACACCCACAAGTTTTACTACTCACACACTTACACACACACACACACACACACACACACACACACACACACACACACACACACACACACACACACACACACACACACACACACACACACACACACACACACACACACACATCGTTAATGAGCAATGGGTTTTGGCAGCGGAGAGGTGGTCAGCATCACACTTCTCCTCAAAGTGAAAGAATCTGTTGCCAGGATATGAGTCTCCGAGGAGGGTGTTGACAGCCAATCAAAAGGCCAGGAGTTCACTCGCAGGTTGAGAAGCAGTCTGCTGATAGATAGATGAATTATGATGTGTGATTAAAATGTTTGGACTCTTATTTAACATGGCAAGTTGATTTAGATGTCATTCTTACTGACAACAGCAGCCTAGAGGAGGATTTCTTGCAGAGAGGGAGGTGCTCTATTTTTCCTAATTGTACTGAAATTAAACTCCTCCTGTGGCTCCACAGCTGTCTCTGAAGCATCGTCACCCTTGCATATAAACTAAATTTGGCCTGAGCATATCAATTTCATCTGCCGAATTAGGATCAAGGAAAGAAAGTGTTTGATTTGCAACTTAATCTATGATGAAAGTGATGCTCTTTATACCTTTGATACTTTTTTCAAATACATAAACTGTCAATAAAAAGTTTCTTCGCACTTCACAAAAACTCTAATGTGCACAAGAGAGTAGTGTCCTGAAACACAATGGACGGGATTTAAAAAATACACAATTTTCTTTTGAATTCAGTTCCAGTGATTATTTTTTACAAGGGAGAGGGCGAGCGAGAAGCAATGATGAGATGATATGAAATCACAATTTAAAGGGACACTATAATGTTTTAATGTACCTTCATGAAGTTGGAATGATTTATTAAGCTAAAAAAAAGATAATGGTGAAACTTAAAGCAACTGAGGCTGAGACATTGGAGATATTTAATCTTTATATAGATCAAGATCTGAGATTTTCCTTAATGCAATTTAGATGCATCTTTCATGAGACCCTCCATACCTGGTATATTTTTCAAGTCAGCTGAGACAACAATGATGGTATCACGTTGACATCATCAAAGTTTATTTATTTAGTCTTCAGAAAAAGTTCCTCCAGAGCTACACCCAACGTTTTACAAACATTTTTACAGGACAGGTATTTTTCTTGATGACGAGTAACACCTTTGATGCATTAAACCGGTTTTAACTCTGAATGCAATTGAGGTTGGGTGATTATTCAGTGCTACTTTTAACAGCTTTGAGGGACATGAACACATTGTGTTATCATTTTACAAAATGAATTCATGTTCAAAGCAAATTGTGGATTAGAGATGACAAAATTTGTTACAGTATCAAAGGTATCAGAAATACAGTTGATTACAATTTCTTAATGTCATATTTATTCCAGTACATGTGTTTCTGCCTGTCATTGCACACCCCCATTAATACATGAGTGTATGTACATATGTGGCCACCAGATGGAAGAATGCAGCTTTACTACATTAGAGAAGCGTTTCCAGTTATGTACATGGGAGTTTGTGTCCTGCAGGATTCATCATCACTGTCACTCCAGCAAAACTCAGCCTGTGATGTCCCAGAAAAACGGAAGAGTCACCGATAGAAACTGCACGACTCTGAAGCAGAAGGCAAACAGATAGCTCCACATCCAGCTCATTTTCCCTCCCTCGCACACTTTTGTGACACTCACCCTCCACCCTACTTTCAGCTCTGTTCTCACGTTTTTCTCTCTGACGCACACACACACACACACACACACCCTCACGCACACACCGACACGCACACAAGACTGAGAGCAAGGGAGAGCATTCATTACTCCGGGTGAAAATACATGGCACACATTCAAACTGCCATAGGTGAAATCCTCTTCAGAAGTCAGTGATCTCAACACCTGCCCATGGCTGATATGACTGTGTGTGAGAGTGTGTGTGTGTGTGTGTGTGTGTGTGTGTGTGTGTGTGTGTGTGTGTGTGTGTGTGTGTGTGTGTGTGTGTGTGTGTGTGTGTGTGTGTGTGTGTGTGTGTGTGTGTGTGTGTCTGTGTGTGTTGCCAGGGCCTTTGAGAGGAACACTCTCAGTGACGGCTTACAGGGAGACAGAATGAGGACGTCACAGGTGAGTGAATTTGTTCAAAGTGACAGGTGTACACACACACACACACTCACACTCACACACTCACACACACACACACACACACACACACACACACACACACACACACACACACACACACACACACACACACACACACACACACTCGATCTCGCACACATGCATTCATGTCTCTGACATACAGTACATCCAGAAAGTATTCACAGCGCTTCAGTTTTTCCACATTTTTTATGTTACAGCCTTATTCCAAAATAGATTAAATTAATTTTTCCCTCTAAATTCTACACACAATACCCCACAATGATAACATGAAAAAAGTTTTTTTTTAAATTTTTGTAAATCTATTAAAAAGCATGTGAAGCATGGTGATGGCAGCATCATGCTGTGGGGATGTTTTTCAGCGGCAGGAACTGGGAGACTAGTCAGGATGGAGGGAAAGATGAATGCAGCAATGTACAGAGACATCCTTGATGAAAACCTTCTCCAGAGTGCTCTGGACCTCAGACTGGGGCGAAGGTTCATCTTCCAACAGGACAACGGCCATAAGAACACAGTCAAGATAACAAAGGAATGGCTTCGGGACAACTCTGTGAATGTCTTTGAGAGGCCCAGCCAGAGCCCAGACTTGAACCCGATTGAACATCTCTGGAGAGATCTGAAAATGGCTGTGCACCGACGCTACCCATCCAACCTGATGGAGCTTGAGAGGTCCTGCAAAGAAGGATGGGAGAAACTGCCCAAGAATAGGTTTGCCAAGCTTGTAGCATCATAATCAAAAAGACTTGAAGCTGTAATTGCTGCCAAAGGTGCTTCAACAAAGTATTGAGCAAAGGCTGTGAATACTTATGTACGTGTTATATTTTCTTTCTTTATTTTAAACAAACTTGTTTCACTTTGTCATTATGGGGTATTGTGTGTAGAATGTTGAGGAAAAAAATGAATTTAATCCATTTTGGAATAAGGCTGTAACATAACAAAATGTGGAAAAAGTGAAGCGCTGTGAATACTCTCTGGATGCACTGTACATATTATCCATCGCTATCTTTCTTACATGCACACACTGATGCAGCTCTGTGGGAGCCAGCTGGGTCCTCTGCAGCAGCACTATCACATGAATAACCAAGGCTTCAGCTCTCCTCTGCAGCATTGACTATTCAATACCTGACTTATGGTGCCTTATGGTGGGTTGAGGGTTGTGGGTTAGTTGTGTGTGCGTGTGTGTGTGTGTGTGTGTGTGTGTGTGTGTGTGTGTGTGTGTGTGTGTGTGTGTGTGTGTGTGTGTGTGTGTGTGTGTGTGTGTGTGTGTGTGTGTGTGTGTGTGTGTGTGTGTGTGACAGGGAACCATCCATATGAGCATACATTAAGTTTCATGTGTCCATGTCAATCACAGTCAAATTGATACATGGTGAAAAGTGAGAAAAGGAAAGGGAGAATAAAAAGTGCAACATGCAGATTGATTGGCACTACTGTGATGCTTTATTGAACACCATAGCTTTCCTCCCTTAGCTCTTGATCTCCTCCCAAGCAGAGCTGAGTTCAGGTTTAGTTAGGAAACAGTAAATCTGTTTTTCTCACAAAAGTCGGTTGCCTCAATACTGGATGTACCCAGGATACATTTCATTTGATGGCAAATGAGACATTTGAGTGGAAAATATCCACCCATATCATATCATATCATATCATATCATATCATATCATATCATATCATATCATATCATATCATATCATATCATATCATATCATATATCATATCATATCATATCATATCATATCGGACAATTAGATACACAAATTAATTTCCTTCTCTGGATGAATTGTAATTACTCTGGCATCCAAGTTTTCATCTCGTGTCATCGTCAGATCAAATTTGTATTTGTACTTAGTTCAATATTCATTTAAATGACCAACTATGTGTAAAACGAAAGGCATTTCTGTCAGGCTCAGCTTTGTATTTCGTGCTAATTAACAAATGTTAGCATGCTAACATGGGAAATTAAGCTCGTGGCCATTGTAAACTTTAATTCTGCTAAACATCAACAATTTATGCGTGAGCATGTTAGACCGCTGATGTTGGCATTTTGCTCAAAGCAATGCTGTGCTTAGAGAGCTTCAAAAAAAGCTGCTAGCATGCCTGTAGACTCTTACTTTTGTGTAATTTTAACAAATTGTCTTCGGGACTTCTATTTAGATTTAAAGGAGAACTTGTTTCTACATAGCCACTGTGCTTGCAAGGTTAAGCACATTTTTAGACTTTATTATCGCCTAAGAAACCACTGTCCTCGAGTTCTCCACAGCAACTGTAAGTTTAAGCAAGTTTACGTGTATCCTAAAGGATTACTGGTACCCATGAATGTGGATTGTGATCTTCAGTCAGTGACTGTGATAATAAATCATTGTATTTCTCATGTTTTGTTGCTTTTGAACTTCACTGCCATCTACTGGATTGTAAGATGTATGGCATGTAGCAGGCCAAATGTTCTATCTTACAATGTTTATTAAAGTGAAAAGTAATTGGTGGATCTGCGGCTGATTTGGAGACGCTCCAAAGTTTTATGGATTTTTCCTTGACCCATGCTTCACCTTTTCACCAAGTTTCATGAAAATCAGGAAGTATTTAAAAAAAAATGTCAGACAAACACACAAACCGCACCAAAAACATAGCCTCTGTGATGGAGGTAATAAAAACCAAATCAATATCAAATGATCTTTTTTTTTAGCTGAACTGTGATGTTTTGTTCAGAAATTTTATTAAATGTTTTCAATCACAACTGATTTTCTGTGGCTATCTTCAGCTCTGTTAATCAGCACTTGTTCAGCATAAGTGCCCTGCAAAAGAATTCTTGGCAAAGATCAAATTGAAGCACCGCCATTTCCCACAGGTGTAAATGAACCATGGTAACACCCATGTCAAACAGAAGTGACCATGTCGCTGTAGGGAGGCTTCCTGACATGTTTTATTTCTGTTGCTGCAGACTTTATGACAGCAGGGGAAATGAAAAATGAGAGGCACACGTAGTTGATTCAAATAAGTGGGGATTTAGAAAACTGCTTTTCAGCCTTGTGTGTCTGCCTGTTTTTCTGCCTTCTCCTCTCCTGTACTGTACTCATCCTAAGCCTGTGTAACCCTGCCTCCATAATTGCACTCCATCCTCCTCTTTACCACTGATGCAGCGATTCAGCCGTGACTACATAACAAATAAAATACTATTAACCAGTAAAATATCCACCACAATCCATATTTGTTTGACATATAATCCAGCATACAATAGGCTATTTGCAGATAACTTTTTGTAAGTGCTTTTCCACTTTAGTTGGAAGTCAAATCTAAACAATGTTGAACTCCAGATATTTTCACAGGTCAGGCTGTTGGCTGCAATGTAACGTATGAACTCTGCAGTTTAAAGCTTGGATGTTGCAATGAAATGAGCTGTAACGAGCAAACTCCTCTAACAAAGAACAATGTTAGAAAGCCACCGCCTAACCTGGTTATTCTAGAGCAGCATATACTTAAAATAACTATGAAAATGTATCCGGTGAAAAGGGTTACGTGTAGAGATTATCAGCTCACTCTGCAGTTCGTCTGAGCTACACAGAGCTGAACAGCATCTTCACTGTTTACTGTTTTGGTTTTTCAGCTTGCAGCTTTACTGTTTTGGCTCTCTCTTGCTCCTCACCTCCCTTTCTTGAAAATCAGCAAGAGACACCAGACAAAGTTAGCAACTAGCAAGTGAAACACAGCGGAGCATTTAGCAGGTGAAGAGACAGATACTTCTTTCAAGAGTTGGTAGAGACAAAAAGAGAGAGACAAAAAGAGACCTAAAGGAGGGGATAATGGACTTCAGTAAATATCAAATGGTTTCAAAGTAAAACGTTTCTCTGTATTTGAGTATTATTTTGTTTTGATGTGTCCATTCATGTTTTATAGACCAGAAGGTTCCTCAGGGTTTATGCTGCTTGCAGAAACTTCTTAAGTTATAACAAGTTAAATAAAAACATTAAGCTGGCATATGATTTGACCCCTAGCATCGGGACTTATTTGAGCTGCCAGCTGTTGCTGCCACATTTGACTTACTGCTCTCAGCCGAATGTATTTTTTATTTTTCATAACTCAAAAAGAAAGTGGCACTGCTGCCACTACTCACATTGTTGCTACGGTATTATGGAAGTTACTTTATGTATTATTTCCAAAATCTCCTTCAACATTTATTCTCTGCCCTTCTTTTTCTCCCTTTCCGTCTTCTTGTCCAATGTCCATCCTATCACCCTGTGTGTCCTTGAGACTCCACCCATCCTTTTTCCTTCCCTCTCAGATGAGAACATTAATTTCTCAAGGTTTATCTGTGGCACACAGTGGCTCTGTGTAGCCTCACTTCTCCTTAAACACACATTGATTTCATACTTAACTCCTCAAAGTATAAATCACAGACCCTCCACCTGCTCCCCACTACGTTTCTGTCCATTCCCTCCGTTTCCCCTTACATCTTACTTTCTGTCTAACCCTCCAACTCATGATTTCCCTGGTTCTCCGCTGACATGCAAGCATGTGTAGACACACATACACACACCTCTGAGCTTGAGGTGTGTCACGACTGAATGGGCAGAAATGCTCTGAGAGTATCGGGAGAAAATGCTGGGAGAGGGAGTAAAACAGTGATGGCCGCAGGCACCTGCAGGGTGGAACAGGGCAGTTTCGAGACTGTGCGTAGGGAAATTGAGGAGCTATTTTCATGCCACATTAAGTTACTCCAGCCTTCCACTATGGGATGATGCTCATACAGAGGAGGCTTGCCTCGATTGTGAAGGCTAATCATCAACGCAATGGAGTTATTATCCACCACTACATTTCATTGGCCTAACCCAGCCAGCAGCAAAGAAGGGGGAGCGGGGAGACATGAATTCCAATGGATTGTAAAATACTGCTACCTCCGGCTCAGCCTCAGTCATTTTATATGCTTCAAGTTCAGTTCAATCCAAATGGATATCTGGGTGAATGGGATCAAAGGTGTATTGGCGACATAAAAAGGGGATAAAACTATTATAAAAACACAATTTACAAGAATTTCCATTCCTGCATCTTTGATGTCTGTCCACTGTCAATTACATGATAATTGAGGCTGGTGTTTGCATGGGCCCCTACATCTTCCTCTTTACATCTCTTTATTATTATCAGCACTCTAACCGCATCCCACTGCTGTCACTCTGGGGCAACATCACAGTGAAATATCAAGCCCCCTTTCATGCCTATCACTGCTGCGCTGTGTAAGTATATTAACTATACTGCATCTGAAAGGGGTCATTATCAGCTGAAGTGTGAATAGGACTGATATCCAATGCGTTATCATACAACATGCTCCCACACACCTGTCAGTCAAGTACCCAGCAAATATGTTTGCGTGAACGGATGATGGTATCAAGATGTTAACGGTGTTGCTTGTTAGAGACAACAGTGATAAATGGCTTCTGTAAAAGAAATAGGAATTTATTGACTTTGTATTGTGTTGTCCCTATTGTCTATAAACTTTCCACAACACGGAAAGTTTATTATGCTTCCAAAAGATACAGTATGAAGCGTACAACTGAAAATATCTACTCTAACTCTGATGTTCATTGCTAATGCAGGTAAATGTGCACATATGCCAATGAATGCCACAAATTTGTGAAAACATGTATTTTTACTTTAGCAGCTTACGTTTGATTTGTAATGTTGGATTTTTTTGTATGTACTGTCACTATGGGCTGATTTCTCTGTTACAATTAAATGATCATCCATCTGAGGCTACACTAGCACATATATGTGACAAGACATTCATGAGGAGACTGTAAAGAGTGTAAATCCAATAGTCTGTGGGTCGAGCTAACAGCCTAACGTACATATGGATAAATACGCAGGGTGACTGAGTCAACCATCAAAGTTGCCCCAAATGTTGAACATATAAAGCCACATCTACGGGAAATAAGGCAGGTAGAAATGGACCGTAATTATCCTTTAACTCCCTTAAAATGAATTTCTGTATTTTCTAAACAGCTTTAGTGACAATGATATGAATATTTATCTATTGTAGTACAATCCACTGCAATAGCACTGAAATTAATACCTCTGTGAGGCTTAACACTATGTTATTTAATCATGATATTGGACCTGGTCCCCTTGTAAATTCATATATTTACAGTAGTTACTGACCTCTAAAAATACGGTTGTACTGAGTAAGCATCTCTTGGCTTTACCTGCCTGGATAAATAAATGAATTACCTGTTATTAATATTTCAATATGTTCTTTTTTACAGAACAGTTCTAAAAGGCTGGCTCAGAAACCACAGGAGGGCTCCAGGAAGGAAAACGTCCCTACGTTACATACTTCTTTTAGATCTTCAAAGGCACCTGAAGTTCGTTTGAACAAAAGCCTGAAAGAAAGAGCACAAACATGTGAATTAATCTAAAACACATCAAAGTGTGTCAGATTAACCCCCACCATTCAATACATGATCAATTTTGCCTTGTAAGAAGAACACAGAAATTGTGCGATGGAAACGTCTAACGGTGGCTTACTCCGGAAAGATGCCGACATCTCTGTGAAAAATGTAATCAGTCGTAATGATCAAGAGCAGTTGATTGCAAAGAGTCTTTTTATTTTTCCTTGTGTTCAAGTACGGTCCTCTCTCAGCAGGGTCATCTAAGAAGCATCGACACACAATAACACACAACTCGCACCAGAGCCTGAGCATCTTCAGGTGGGGTTTCTCTTTTGTCTCGATTGGGGTGGGGGTCCCGATCAGCAGTTTCCATGTTTAGGTCAAGTGAACAAGAGTCCTGTTGTACACCACATAATCATTTTTTCTCTGCGAACATTTGTTGCATTTTGTGACACTGACATCAGCACATAAAAATTATATATATATATATATTTATATATATATTTATATTCATATATTTATAGATTTGTCATTCTATATCAACAATTCATTCTAGTGATTTTTACCTTGGTTTTTCATGTTGTAAATCTGGACAAACTGTCAGTAGGAATGCCTTGTTTGGACATTGATTTATACAGGAACGCTCACGCACATACACGCAACAGAGGCATACTCACACTACTACACACATGCATGCATAGATACGCTCGCTCAAGTTTACGTGTACACACACAGGCCACACACACTCGGTCACATACATGCACATGTACACAAACACACATCCACGTGTCCACACACTCTCACACACACCCATACATGCTCAGCCAACACAGAGAGGCAGGTCTGTACATCTATGGGAGGGAAACGTTACCCACAATCCCCAGCAATAAGTACGGCTTTACCTGATCAAAACACAAGAAAATAAAAGTTACAAACAGCAGAGGGAGTCATTAAGTCATTGTCACTGTAAACTTCGACAATATATCCCTTTAAAGTACACTAGGACTGGTCCACGATGTGTCAAAGTTTGGCACAATGTCATGTCTTTATTTTTATCGTTCCCTAGTGTACACTAAGATGTACAATATTCATTGTGGCTTTTGTTGAACAGACCAGTTTTTTTTTTATGCACAAGTGATGATGAGAAACCACTGAACGTTGACATTGTCAAACAGATCAGATCCCCAAGTTGAAAAGACAACCCTTTCTAAAGACAGAGAGTGTGCTTTAAACATACACATATATTCTTTAGGCAGTGAAAAAGCACTTTTGTCGACAGGGACTCGGGAGCGATGCCACTCTGCCAATCAAATGCTCTGGCAGCCTTGAACTGCTGTTGATGTTTAATCATGTCCACAATGAAATTCTCTTGATGGAGAGAAAAAAAACGCAAATATTGCACAGCTTCCTCTCTGGCTGGAAAAGGGCAAAAATCAAAAGTGTCCGCTGACATCCATCCTGATGATGTCAGGAGTTTGTGAGTCTTGTATTCATCATTCATGTATTTTTGTTGCTTTTGTTGTTTCAGTCAGTAGTCAGTCATGGAAAATAAATAATGTTTTCATAAGTGGCCCATCAAAAACGTGTAATATACACACTATATCACCTTTGAACTGTACACAAAAAAATAAAAATGCTTTTTTTTTTTTTTAAGTGAAAATTTAGAAAAGTACAAATAAAAAAGATGTAAAAGAATGATGGCAAAAAAAGAAGTCTCTTGATGATGACATTCCTTGGAAACAAATTCAGAAGCCTCTGGAGGCAGCAAGGCCATCGCAACGAAAAGGGGGATAAAAGCAGTGCTACGTTTGTCACTCTGTTGAAATGGTAAACATCCACTTCTTGCCTTGTGCCTCTCTGTGCTTTTATTCTCCCTGACCTCCTCGAGAACCTTCATTCCATCTTCGTCCCTCATCTCTTCCTCTCTTGTCTTCGACAGAAGGTCAGACCACTCCCTGCTCCTAAAGAGTGAGAGCTCTCCCTCATCTGCTCCACATTATTCCTTGACTCCATCTCTCGCCTCCTCTCTCTGCATCTGCATACTCACTCCATTTGGTTATTTTCTTATTACCTTTCCCACTCCTCGTTCCCCCTGTCAAATACACTTCTTCATATCTACTCCCACTGGCTCCACTCACCGGTGAAATGGAGCTGACTTGAAAGAAATAAAGTGGTCTGGGGAAAAAAAAGGAAAATGTTCGCATGCACATGCACAGTCTCTCTTCGTCACCTGACCTGACTTCACTTCTTAACCCCATCCACCTCTGTCTTCCCGCTTGTTTTAGAGAAGACAAATTTCCCTTTTCAAAATGCCACTTATAGTCACGTTGTGTTAATCTGCTATTGATCTCTTGCAAAAATAATCCCTTTCACACAAGAACACACAGACTCTCTCTTGCCCCCCCCCCCATCATTATAGTCTAACTAGACCCACGAGTCAGGTGAGGCCGGGTAGTGGCTGGTCTCGTAGTTCAGTTCGCTGTATGGCCGAGAGGCCGAGTAGAAGTCTACGTAGTTGCCGGTGGACTTGAGGCCCAGGTGCATGCGCAGATCTTCCCGCGGGTCCCTGGGCGGTCCTGTGGAGCTCGGAGGCTGCTGGGGTTGGGCCTGAGGCGGGGCCTGTGTCTGGACCTGTGGCTGCGGCTGGGGGGGTGGAGGGGGAGGTACCTGATCCTCGTAGTAGGCCTCGTCAAAGCTGCGGCTCTGGCTGTGAGGTGGAGGCTGCGGAGGCTGAGGCTGGGGGAAGGTAGGAGGTGGAGGGTAGGGGTCGTAGTCTTTTAACACGGCTGCTGATGGGCTGTCCTGCTGGGGCAGGGGGGGCACGACGCAGGGCTGGGCCGGACCCTGGTGGGGGAGTGGTGGAGGTGGCAGGGGTGGTAGGAGGGGAGGGGGGGGGGATGAGGTGCAAGAATGGGAGGGTCACAGAAAGGTGGGTTATGGGAGAAAAGTGAAAAAAGGGGATGTAAATAAATATGGAGAGATGGAGGGGAAAATGGCAGGTAGAGAGTGAATACAAGGGGTAAAAGGCTTTGAAAGGCAGACACACGGGTAACAAAGCTCAGATGGGAATCAGTGGGGAGGAGGCTCATGCTGTGAATTCTCTATTACATGCAGGTATTGAAGGGAGCAATTCATCTCTAACACTATAACTCTCAGGCTAATGCATTCAAATGTGTAAAAACCCTGAGCATATACACACATTTCACTTATTCAGTTGAGTTGTAGCCATAAAAATGAATTCATACTTTAATTATACATTTAAAACAGATGAAGAAATCCAACCAAATTTTCAGTTCAAATCTTTTCTGGGTCAAATGCTGCGATGCTTTCATTTATCCCTCTCTCTTCACCACCACGGCCATTAAACAGAAGCAAAAATAATTAGCGCAATCAACCGAGGCAATGATTTTAATGGCCAGTCGGGTGTGGTTTAAGGTTGCTGTGGTTTGACGCTGCCTGAACCGAGGGTGTGCCTCCATCGCACACTCTGCCAGTGCATCTCTTATCACAGCTTTTGCATGCCCGTGTGCGTGTGCCTCTTCCACCCCGCTGCTATCTCTCTTAATAAACACCTTGTCATGACAGCATATGCCAATTTATGAGAGCCTTGATGACACGCATGCACTGCAGGGAACACTGTGTTGGTGTGTAGCTCTGTGTACATATAAAAGTGCATTTAGCTACTCACCTGGTTTTGCTTGATATCATCGCTGGCCGTCAGGTAAGAGTTTCGGAACAACGTAGATGTTCCGCAGGACACTTGAACTTGATGGATGAAATAAAAGAGAGGGACAACAGGTTTTTGTCAATGAAAGATAACCGATGCTTACGCTAATAATAATTATTCAAAGGTCTACAAAGCCGTAGAAAACCCCAGAATTAGCTTAGTAAAAAAATAAACTAATTAAAGTCCAAAACCTTACGCAGTTTGTCTAACAGTCTGGCAATTAGTGTGTCCCTCATCACCTCAACAGAGCATTGTTAGGGAAAGACAAAAAAGAATACAGAGGAAAGAAATAATAACAATAAAAAACAAAAACTGAAAGTAAACCAAAGCATAATGAGGTACATAGACAATGGAAGAGAAAGAGGAGGAAAAAGAAAGAGATAGAGAGGAGAGATAGTGAGAGGGCAAACAGAAAGATACTGGAAAGAAAAACTGGCAAGGATAAAGAAAATACTCTGTGTGAGTAAAAGAAGAAAAATAGTGTGAGGTCAAAAAGAGACAGATAAGTGAACGGGGAAATAGGGAATGAAAATAGAAGAGAAAGAAAGATAAAGAGGAGGATAAAATAGAATCATTTAATTCTACTCTGTCTCTCCATCACACACACACACACACACACACACACACACACACACACACACACACACACACACACACACACACACACACACACACACACACACACACACACCTGCCATTCCATCTTTCCGGGATGTGTGCTCTCCTTTGTTGCTATGGAAACCAGCGTTGGTTGCCGTGGAATCATAGTCCATCTTGCGTTCCTTCAGACTCATCATCTCTCTGGGGGAGGCAGGAGCGCTCGCTACGCACACACAGACACGGACACGGACACACGCACGCACACGCACACGCACACACACACACACACACACACACACACACACACACACACACACACACACACACACACACACACACACACTATAATGAGCAATAAACCCAGAACAGCATGAGCCTTCACACTCTGCATGCTTATATTTGTGTCTTGGTCTTTCAAGGTGCACAGTCATTATTCATCATTTAGCTTGTCAGTAGAAGGGGTCACCTCCAGCGTGTTAAAGGACCTCTGGGAATTCAAACACACGCACAAGTTTTTGGACACATTATTTGAATATAAAATTTCACATCTGGTATACATTTTCTTAATTTAGATAACATATTCTGTTTTTCTTCTTTCAAACTGGAAAGCAGCACTTTAAGAAAACAGACTGAGCTGCAGTCAGTTCAACTCTGCTCGTAGTGTACGACACAACTGAACATTGGACATTCAACCCGGCAATACGCAAAATGGTGTAATACACTCGTCAGGTCAACACCGCATACATTATGAATCTTTTGCCCTTGCCTTGGTGTGAAAAAACACATGGTTTAAAAAAAAAATATATACTTGGTTAGGTTTAGAAAAAGAAATTCACATTGCTTTCTCGCAGACTCACACCCAGTCTTCTGGGTTTGAACCTTCCAACCATCCTCACCCATCTCCTGACTGGGACTGCAGCACTTTTGTACTTTGCCAAATCCCCTCTGTCACAACCTTTTTCTTTGATCCCAATCATACACACAAACATACTTTGCATACCAAAGTGAGGCAAAATGTAGCACTGACTGTAACATGGACTAGTGGAGTGATGGGTGTATTACACGCTTTGGCATGATATTGGGCTGGGACATTATATCATCACACAAACATATCTTATTTATTCATGTAGTTATTTTTTTTGTGTGTGCGTGTGTATGTAACAACAAATGTGTCTTAACTTGAACAATACCATAATAGGCCATAAAACCCTAACCGGGGTGATCATGTAGTTTTCATGTCTCTATGCAGTGCTCAAAACAACTGCTTGTAATCAAATATAAAGGATAGAACTTCTTAATCTGATTTATATTTATGATAATACAAGATTATGGTTATGACCAGTTTGAAAGTACAGTGCATTGTACAGAGTTTCAAGGTGACATTTGACAAAACTGCCAATCATGGGCTCTTTGGAACTGCTTTTAAACAGGATGTTGTTAACCCTACTAACTGTATCAAAGTGGGTATTGTTGTAAAAAATGTCTGCATACGCAACGTAGTCATTGTGGAATTGTTCCTGTTAATACTTGTTATTTTGGTTAGCTATCTATTCTAATTTCTCTTATTGTTTACAATCTAGTGTTCATGCACTCTCAATCTGAGCAGTGTCAGACGTTACAACTGAAGGGAGGAGTATATCTACAAATACATTTATGATTAGCCTCATGCCAATTTGGACTCCTATTTGTGTGTGTTTTCACAACTGTACTCCTAACTTTAGAGTACAGCTAGACGTGATGACTCATTTCTTCTCAAACACCATCCTGTTTAAAATCTAGCCGTCATCTCTCACCTATGTGTATTCTATCAGTGTGCACTCATACAGTAACACACACAGTATGCACAGGCAATGACAGGCCTGGCACACACACTGTACACATACTATACATGGCCAGGTCTCCCTCTCTGTTTTACACGCACACGCACACGCACACACACACACACACACACACACACACACACACACACACACACACACACACACACACACACACACACACACACGCACACACACGTCACAGTGTAATCCCCTTATAGCACACTTTAAGTGCTTACTCAGTCCCTCTTATCTTGACACGGTGAATTGCCAGAATCCTGCCTACCTGTGTATCAGCCCTTTCAGTCTGCTTAGCTAAACATTCTTGTAACTAATCACCATACGTACAGCATATTTATACAGAATATATAATCTATACCCTCAGAAGTGAAGGACAGGCTAAAAATAAACTCTTTCAATCCAACTTTGAAAACTGTGGATAACTGTAGGACTGGAGCTACTGCATCAATACTCAATATGTATATGTGTGAATATACAAGGCACACACAAACTTAGTGGAGAGCACCGCTCTCAGTTGCACAAGCAAAAGATTTCCCATATTTCTGGACAAAAAAGGAGATGTAAGGCACTTTGAAAATGGGCATAAAAAAGTATTTGTTCTCTCTGGCTGTTCTCCTGTTTCCTGATAAAAGGGTATGAGAGAACAAACCGTGGCAAAAACACTTACAAAACAGACGAGCTAAATAAAATAAAGGCTTTTAATGTGATTTTTTTTTGGAGAACCTTGGGATTTCAATTATTGTTTTAAATACGAAAGGAACGTGTTTTTTCCACACGATCAGTGACTATTTGGTTGTGGTGAGCTGGTCTTTCATCATGTTTTTACATATTTGATATTTAATTTCATCATTTGACACCTTTGCAGCAGATTATATTAAGGGAGAAGCTCAGCCGTGTCACATACACCTCCAGAGACAGCGCCATCGCGACTGGTTACAGTTACCGCGGGGACCTGGCTGTAACTGCTGGATAGGACAGCCTGGGAGACTCATTCTATCAGTACAAAACACAGCAGGACCCTGTGGGGGCCACGGTGGATGCAAAGGTCTCTCTCCCCCTCTGTTCTCTCTTGCAGCCTCTAACCTCTCCCTCCCTTTCACAGTTTTACCATCACCCCCCCCCCCCTTTATGTGCTCACACGCCATCATTACTCCCGTCTGCTTTGATCCATCTCCAAGGAGCCGGATTGGAGCGTATGCAGAGAGTAGACACAGATGCATGTGTGTGTGTGTGTGTGTGTGTGTGTGTTAGAGTGTATCTGTGTGTGTGTTAGAGTGTATCTGTGTGTGTGTTAGAGTGTATCTGTGTGTGTGTGTTAGAGTGTGTGTATCTGTGTGTGTTAGAGTGTATCTGTGTGTGTGTGTGTTAGAGTGTGTGTGTGTGTTAGTGTGTGTGTGTGTGTGTGTTAGAGTGTATCTGTGTGTGTGTTAGAGTGTATCTGTGTGTGTGTGTGTGTGTTAGAGTGTATCTGTGTGTGTGTTAGAGTGTATCTGTGTGTGTGTATCTGTGTGTGTTAGAGTGTATCTGTGTGTGTGTATCTGTGTGTGTTAGAGTGTATCTGTGTGTGTGTTAGTGTGTCTGTGTGTGTGTGTGTGTGTGTGTGTGTGTGTGTGTTAGAGTGTATCTGTGTGTGTGTGTGTTAGAGTGTATCTGTGTGTGTGTGTTAGAGTGTATCTGTGTGTGTGTGTGTGTGTGTGTGTGTGTGTGTGTGTGTGTGTGTGTGTGTGTGTGTGTGTGTGTGTGTGTGTGTGTGTGTGTGTGTGTGTGTGTGTGTGTTAGAGTGTGTGTGTGTGTGTGCTTTGAGATGGCCTGTGAAAAGTGAGAGATCAGAGGAAAAGGTGAGAAGAAAGTAGGATTACTGCAAGGAGGAGGAAGAGGAGGAAGAAGAGGAGAATGAAACGGGTGAACGAGAATG
Source organism: Brachyistius frenatus (assembly GCF_029030835.1). NCBI lineage: Eukaryota > Metazoa > Chordata > Actinopteri > Embiotocidae > Brachyistius > Brachyistius frenatus. The sequence goes on from NW_027210656.1 coordinate 2,390,479, forward strand.
GGCTGACAAGCACAAAGGCAAAGGGGGGAGACATGGTGTGTAGAGAGGGGAGGAGCAGGAGAGAAGATGGGAGTCATTTCCAGCCATTTCCTACTTTACCTCCTGCCCCTCCAATGTATTACAGATATCCGCAAATTTCTCTACGCACAACGATCTCAAAACTCCTTATTTTCAATGTCGCTGGCCAAAGTCAAATCCTCAGCCTTCACTTCTTCCTCCCTGCATTAAACATCCCTCAATCCCTAATTCTTCTTGCCTCCTTGCTTTTTCTCTTTATCTCCTCCCTGTTTATCACATCCCTCCCTCTTTCTCTGTCTCCTCTCACACTCACACACAAATACACACTTCTTTTCTCCCTGCTCCCCCTCCCTCCCTCTCTTCGCCGGGTCCTTGAAGACCTCTCTAAGCCTTGAGGAAGGAAAAGTACTTTTCTGCCTCATCAGCTTGCTAAGCCCAGTGTGGAGAAAGAACAGCTAAAGGCTCTTCTACTACTGATGCTAACAGCTAATGCTAATGTGCCCTTTGCAAAGCATGAAGGCCAATGGGCTCAGGCTAAAGGCTAACGATAATCATACTTTACAGCATGAAAGGCTTTGGGCGGCAAGCACTGATGCTACGAGCTATTTGGGACTGGTGGGAAGACTGATCGACTGGTAAAAGTTGATGCTACCGGCTGGTGTCCAAATCAAAATGTACGTGTCCTGTATCTTCTGGTTGTACAAATGTCTGACATACATATGCACACAAGTTAACTTTTAGATAGTTGTATCCTTGTGTCATTTACCAGACTAAATTCATTCCCCACAAAGGAGTGAAAAGGTGGGGGGCGCTTTGAGAGCAAGAATTTACAGCTGAAAGGAGAATGAAATAAATCCTTTAAATGCAAAAACTGGTTATTACAAACACTTCCCTTGATAATAAGTGTACTTACTGCACAGCACAACAATCGCTGACATTTTTTTTATTTCTGATTTTCTTTTTTTTTTTTTTCCCGGAACTTAACAAACCATGAGCTCAAATCTACAAAAACAATTCCCAAAGTCATAAAAGTGACGTAGCAACAGAACAGTCTGTGACTGCAATATGCTTGTACTTCTGTAAAAATAAGTGCTTTAAATGCTTTCTAAAATTTTAATTCAATAAATACTGTATTCGCAAAAAAACAAAGCGAACTCTCTTAGACCGGAAGGGTGTATACATACTGTATGATGAGACTGATGCAGGGAAGTGTGACAATAATTCTCATGATAAAACCACATTTCCCATAAGTCCCACCTCTTCTGGTTTTATAATCATTTCCAGTCAACCAGCATGTGGTTTGTTTTGATGATGAGAGATGTAGAAGAGCCTAGTTGACTGTAAATGAAATATTTTTGTTGATAAAATCACAGGAATTGAGCAAAATTGCAAGCTGCCACAAATATTTTGTAGATTGGTTGAACTTGCATTACCTATATTAATTGCCAGATTGACTGAATCCCAACTCAAAACACCACATTTAAATGACCTTCATTAGGAGGGGGATCTCAAATAACAAAATTACCATTAGTTGTAGATCTTAAACTGAAACTGATTGTTAAGGGAGAACCAAGCGAGAATGAAAACACACATACATAATCCCATTGACACATGCATAATATCTGTGTTGAAAGTGCCTTGTGTTCCTCACCAGAGCGGTTATTTGGGGATGTCCTGACAGGAGAGACGGATGGAGTTCGTGAGGAGGAGTAGGGCCTCTGTCTGTCTCTTTCTATTGTTGACGCGGAGCCCACAAAGTGATACTGGGAGTAACCATCCTGTAACACAAACACACAGAAACAAGGAAGAAACAGCTTACAATTTGTTATAAGTAACTGCTCAAACACAAAATCCAATCTTCATTAAACATTATTGTCACTAAATATTTAAAACTAACATTCCTAACAAAATTATTTGTGACAGCTATGGCTATTTGCAATGACTTCATTAAAGGAATTTGTATTTTTTTTTAACTGACACATGTATAATCATCCATCAGTCTTCCACTTTGAATCCCTCAGCCAAACTGCTTTGTAAATTCCAGTAGATAAAAGGATATCAACTTTTATAAACTATTTTTTAACAATGTCATGGAGAGAGTGATACAACAGCACCTGTTTGATAAGTATGCAGTAATAAGTGGCCTTTCAACAACACTGATTCAGCATTGATGAATCACAGAATTATATATATAGAGTTGTGGTTTGGAGGTAAAGCCCTGCACAAACAAATGTTGCAGCACCTCAAAAGCCCAGAAATATTTAGGGTCACTGTTTCAGGAACAATTGTTGGAACATGTTGAAAAAAACACAACATTTACATACGATGAATAGCTAGAGCTTAGTGACGACAAAAATAATTTCAGAAGCTCAGAAAAGGCCATGTTAACTGCGAAACCTTCAAAGAAGGTTCAAAGAAAAAGTTTGTTCTTCTTCTTCTTGATAGTCACATGAAGCACTTGGGTGAGAACTTCTGCACATTTTCAACTGGATTCCCTGAAAAAAAAAAAAAAGAAATACCACTTTTGAATAAACTGCATTTAGATTTAGGATTTTTTTTATTTTTTTATTTTATTTTTATTTTTTTTAGGTTTACCAATCTGTGGTAGGAGCTTAAAAAAGTGTTTTTTTTCTGGACAGTGGAGGACACTGACAAACAATAATACCCAAAGGATCACAACTGTCCACACCACAAATAAACACATTTGCATCAACTCTGAGCTTAGTAAATATACTGCTGTCCTTGTAGAAAAAAAATAATACAACTAACGACTCCACAAGCATAATTACTGCCTAGCCGGTGCCTTTGTAACTGCATTAGTTTAGCAGTGATTGCCGCTTTTCATAAAAATGGATTACGTGAGTCAACAACAATCACAGAGCTGGAACCAAATTCAATTTAGCATTAAGATAATTGGGTACCTCTGAACGCAAAGCAAGAGTAGATGACAAAAGATAATGGAGACATGTTCCATCATAGCTTTTACTGTCTAGGGGCCTCAGTGGGAAACAGGTTGGAAAAGTGGTGACTGTGAGTACATGGGAGAGGTGAATCACTTCAGGACAATGAGGCTGGAGAGGAGGACACAAGAGGGGAGGAGAACGAGACGACTGAGAGACGGAGGAGATGAGGCAGAAAGAGAGGGAGGTGGGACAGACAGAGTAGGAACTGGGAAAGACAAAAGATGACAAAGTAATGAGAGCATTGGAGGAGGAGGGAGATGGTGGGAGAAAGTGATGACAGGAGAGTAAAGATAGTGAGAGGAGGAGAGAGGTAACGAGAGGGAGAGGCAGGGATGGAGAGGTACAGAGAGATGGAGGCTGGAGTGAGCACAGTCCCATGTCCTCCCCTGACTCTCATTTCCTGGCACATCCCTGAGAACTAATAGAAAGCTGGATCCTCTGACACACAGTAGTTCAAAGGTAGTTCACTTCTAGTCTCCACTATCCCTCATTTCCACTTCATCTATTTATCCACCGTTCCATTTTCTCACTCACCTTGTTTCACATTGACCCCCCCCCCGCCCTCCACCCCCCACCCCCCACCCCCTCCCCACCCCCCACACACACACCTCATTATAAACCATTATCTATGTAACCTCGTGCAGGTGGACTATGTCAAACTGTCATGCTGCGCGTGTGAACATAGTCACTGACTATTAAATGATAAATGCATTTAAGAATGACCATAATCAGAGAAGAGGGTAGAGAAGAAAATGTAAAAAAAAAATATTCAAATGCCTGCCATATTCACATACAGTATTTATCCACATTAATAAATTAACTTTATAATTTAACATACTTGTCTTAATTTAATTTCCTCATTAAGCTGAAGGATGCACAAATCATTATATTCGACAGTCGTACAGTGCAGTATATTCTGTATTGGCTTGTTCCAGCTTTTAATCAATTTTATGAGGTTCACGGTGTGAGATATTTAAACTCACAATCCCCCGTAATTCAACCTAACAAACTAAAATCTTTTGAAACTTTTCGAGGTTCACTTGGACTTAAAATTTATTTCTGCGAGTTTAAACACTGATGAGCACAGCATTACTGTGTCCCACCTGCCGGTCTGCCAGGTTTAATGGGTTAAATAAATATTAAATCAACTTCAAAATTTCATGTGGGACCAAATCACACAATGGTTCAAGGTCTGAAGTCTATATATTTTTTCAGCATACCCTGGGTCCAGTGTTTTTTTCAGTGTCAGTGTGTACTGTGGAAAACTTTAAGCAAAAAAATATCCCAACACCCAATGCCACAATACCTCTAAGCACATCAGCTCAATCTATATATCACCTTGTGTTTCTAATTCTCACCTATTCTCCTCACCTTACCTGCTTTCTCTTCTTTTTCCACCCTCTCCTCTCCAAACACTCGTACTGTAAGAACGAGAGGGTAAAAAAAAAAGGAGAAAGAATCGCCAGGTAACCAGTCTGCCTGTTGCTCTCACCATCACTGGATGGTTAGCTGAAGGTCGTGTCGACTGCAAGGTAAAAAGCGCTTATTGGCCCAATAAATGAGGTGTGTGTGTGTGTGTGTGTGTGTGTGTGTGTGTGTGTGTGTGTGTGTGTGTGTGTGTGTGTGTGTGTGTGTGTGTGTGTGTGTGTGTGTGTGTGTGTGTGTGTGTGTGTGTGTAGGGAGGGGGGTGGTCTGGCAGCACTCAGGCCAGACAGCAATTATGGCAAAAAATTGTAAAAGGTTACACATGATGAGTGGTGGGTCTCCTCTGGCTCTCACCGACCACTGCGTGTTGTCATTTTTCAGTCCTTCTATCCATGTCTCATTCTCACTCATTTCACGCTCAGATTTTGATATTTACAGCCGCAGGTGCTTCGCTCACACATGATCCATCTGTCCTCGCAGGAAGAATGCACCTCTGACCTTTGCATCCTTTACTTTAAATGCTTCTGGTTCTGCTGATTTAGAAATGGACTTTTATTTGACAGTTGCATTTACCGCAAACAGCTCAGAATACGATGCAGCTCTGCCTCTTGAAAGGCTTTTGTTAGCTTCTACTCTGACACCGGCTATCTCAACAAACCGCCATCTCCTCAGTCTCTGTCTAACACAGGTGAACATCAGAGAGAAACCAGGCAAAACAAAGAGGCAGCTTCTGAAGCCTGAGGTTGGTTTGATGTCTAGTGAAGTTTTCAAATGTGCATCTCCTTCTTGCTGTCCTCTCCAGTTTACCGTACAGCAGTGGATGATGGATTAATTTCAGCTGTCTTGAAGAACAGCTGTTTTATTCTTGCAAGAAAAATCTTTGAAAGTTGCATGTGTTTAAAATCTTTTGTGAGGTATTTCCAAAACTGGTAATAGTTAAAAATTAAAGAAGGACTCAGGCTCTTGATACTTTATTGTCAAGCTGTAAAAGTCTAATATGGCGAGAAATGATTTAAAAATGGAACAATCATTTGTAAATAATTGAAAGTAACACCTTGGAGTAATCCTTGTATCATTACAATCACGTGGTTATCCTTTTATAGATTTACTAGCATTGTCAGTGGCAAGAAATGACATAAACTTTATAACTTTATAACACTTTCCAATTTATTCATTATATTTGCAGGAACATCCTGAGCGTTCGGGGTGCAATGATCCTGCAACAGACTAGGCTGTGCAATCAATGACCTCACACATTTCTCACTCGCATCACCTCGCACAAACACACCCACATCGTGAATTACACATCCATGGAACATATTGTAAATCTGTCACAAGTATGACAAACACAGCATCTCTCTGACCCTGAACTCCATCTGTCATACACATGTGTATCTGTTTTGATGATTTGTAAGTGTTTGTGATGTATGGGGTGTGATGTGTGTGTGTGTAAGAGATAGAATGTGTCTGATTAAGTGCCCAAAACAGATCATTTATCAAGAAATGAGGCACAGCAGCCCAACAGAAGTTATGCACTGAACAGGGACGTGACAAAGCGTAACTGTGTGAATGTGAAATTTCGAGTTTAGTGTGTGTGTGCGCGTGTGTGTGTGTGTGTGTGCGCGTGTGTGTGCGTGTGTGTGTGTGTGTGTGTGTGTGTGTGTGTGTGTGCGTGTGTGTGTGTGTGTGTGTGTGTGTGTGTGTGTGTGTGTGTGTGTGTGTGTGTGTGTGTGTGTGTGTGTGTGTGTGCGTGTGTGTGTGTGTGTATGAGTCAGACTATTCGGTCCTTCTGGTCCTATTAAGAATTGGTTTATTTATAAAGTGACCATGTTTGAGTTTCTTGTTTTCTATTGAAATCCCCTGTTGGACAGTGCTGCACATTTGTTGTTTACTTAAAAGATGACCTGTGGCTATCCTCCAAGGAACTGTAGATGAAACACTGCACGCACAGCCTCACAAACAGACACACGCACTCAATGAGGACACATCCTGTCAAATAGTCCAAATAAACTCTGGTAAAAGCAGAGTTTTACTGCACTCTGGAGACTATTATACATGATTTATCCTAAAGTCAGTGCTAGTGTTGGTACAAACAGATTTTGGCGTTGGTTTATTAATGACTGCTGCATCACACATCTTTCAAATCATCACAGATGCTATTTTCACACAGACTTACTATTAATTCATAGGCTCGCAATGTTTCATTTTAGTGTGCTCAAAGACTGTTGGGCAGCCCTGCCCCCCCGTTCTGTTGCAATTCTCTTTTCTTTCTCCCTCTCTCTCAGCCTCGACTGCTCCCATGGCACTGCTGTAGGAAGTGATTAACTCTTCTTACTGCAGTTTGACAAAAACACACATTTTCAAAGGCACACACTCGCACGGAAACAAACATACACGTGTACCCACACCCGTAACTTCTCCACAGCTGAAAAGTGTGTTTCAAAATGCTCTCATTACTTCAAGACTTCAAAGCAAACAACTCTTTGCCAACACAGCTCAAACTGACTCATTATTGACCCTACACTTTTCTGCTCTTCCCCAAACTACAAACACACAAACTCTGGCATGCTTATTTTGGTACTGCAAATTTTTTTTTTTTTTTTTTTTTTTTAAATTCAACTCACTCTCCTTCCTCACTTCACTCTTTATTTCTTCGTTCTTTTGCTGCTGCGTCTTTTTTCCCCCTTTGCTTTTTGCTCACAAACACTGTGCCCGAGACACCCTACTCCACTCTCGTCTAAATTGTATGCTAATCCACGTTTGGATTGGAGGCTAACAGGATTTTAGCTGCACCTAACACCCATGACCTAATATGTCATGCAGGGATAGTAGCAATAAAGTCACTTATTTTGAGCTCTGGACTCTGGTGATAAAGTTAAAGTGTGGAACCTCTAACGCAACAATTTCCACAGTTATACAATTAGGCTGCTTTGTCACTAACCATGCAATTTAGGAACTAAATAGTAAAGTAGGCTGTCTATCACCCTCTAAAAGTCATTTCTAGAGTGACTGTGTTTAGCTTAAAGAACTGAAATACTTAGAAAGAGTAAGTTAGAGAATTTAGACTGGTTTTGCTACATTTCATGAAAGTTGTTCTGGATAGCAAGATGTTAATCATTCAAACATCACGAGAGGTGGATGAACAGGACAAACTGCAGATGATTTCTTGTTTCAATTCAATAATGTTAGAAACATCGTTTAATGATTTTCTTTTTATCACCTCGATTAATTTCTACATTTTGTGTCAAATGAGACAGACGCAAAACTCATTTTACTGTATGTGACATTAACCCTAAGCAAGTTGTCTCGCTGCTTAAATATCTGTCTGCTACATCAGAGTCAGAGTAAAAAAAAATAGAAGTGCAAAATGCCAAAATATGAAGCCACCTTTGTCAGGCTCGCCTGTTGTGTAAAGCCACTGTCCTTGGATCATTGGAGTGTTATGCCATCCAGTCGACTGTAATGCTATCCAGTGGCAATGATTAGAGAAGTGTGAAGCAGATGTGGCTCCAATGGGCCACATGGGGATACTGCTCTATGTAAGACTAGGGGATGAGAGGATGACGAATGAAGAGAGCGACACAGTCGTCAGGAGGAGGCGAGGACACATTGATGCCATGGGGCAGCCTGTCCTGAAATGACTGTCGCAACAAACAGATGTCTTGGATTTAGACACAGAGTCCACGACAAAACAATCATCCAAGGATGATTTAAAACTATAAGTCTGTTTTCACATTTGTCTGCTGAAAGGGGACATTTTCTCTGTGCTCATTCAAAATCTGATTATAAGAGGCGGGCACTCAAACATGATTCGTAACATCACAAATAATTTGGAAGTCAATCCTGGTGTTATTCAAGTTATACCAGTATGATGTGGAAATTTGAAGCCCCCCCATGCACATACACTAAGAATGGACTTAACAGTGAAGTATGAGACATCTTGCACTGAGCATTTATGAAACGATATATATATATATATATATACTCATAGACTCTGGAATATTTAATGAGTAAAAAAAAGTAGATGTTATTTTATGGTCTTTTTGTGTAAAACACATTTCAGACAAAAATAATTATTCAAAATGGATTATTTTATGAATTAAAGGTAATGTTTAAGTTCAGGTACAGGAATTAAAAGTGCAACCCCAGTTTATCATTAGAAAAAAAAAATAATAATAGCAGAAGATTGAATGACGTTGCAGTCCTCAAATAATCTCCTGAAGATCTTTTAAATGTCTTTCAACAATTTCACATTAAATTTCACACTAAAACCTGATGGTACTGAATATATATATATTATGTCTATAAGTCAGGATAAATGAGAAGGACACTTCACTATGCAGTACAATGTATTGAAATTTCACACTTCCATAAACTTATAAAAAAAAAAAAAAAGGGAAAATTATTCAACTAAAACTAAACATTATACACACAGCGTTATAGAAAGGTATAGTTTGTTGCAGGGCCGTTGCATTGTATCATCCTGGAATATACATGTGTGTGTGGCACAGACGGTTGTGCATACAAACAAATGGATCAAATTAATCAGCAGCTTCATTCTTCTTTTTTTTCTCTTTATACAAAGATGACAGAAAGCCATTCAAAGCCGAGGACACCTTCTTGGAATGTGTAACTTTCTGAAAGCGCACTGAAACTTGTTGAATATGTCTCTCAAGTTTTAATGAGCAGAAAGGCAGATAACCTTGGTGGCAGATATTCACTCACCAACACTCATTACTGAAAGGAAGGGAATGTTTTTTATTGCAAGTGTGCAGGAATTTGTCATTTGAAAAAAGAAGCTAAACAAAGAAAAAGCTCGCTTCTAAAGAGTTTGTGTGTTCGTCACAAACCAAAGTGTGTCTTCTTGTGAGCGACATAAAAATGTATCATTGTTTCTCTTGACCTTATATGTTTTTTTCCCCTTTTGTTTGTTTGTGCCATTCTGCATGAGCTACACACAAACTACTATATTAATGAGTCGCACAGTTTCCTGGTCGTGAATTTGTGTGCGTGTGAGAGTGACTCTGTGTGCTCTGAAAAAAAAAGCACAATAGGCTCGAGACTAACACAAAGTTATTGATCTTCCTGCCTCTGTTACCACTGCTGCTCAGTTGTGATGATGCCCAGCAGACCTCCATTATTCTTTTGTTTAGATGTGGTTGTAACTGACCTCAAGGCAAAAGAACACACACGCACAGATACAATCACAAGAAACGCGTTGAACTGTGGCCCGAGACAAAACCTAAATAAATGACCTGCAAATCACATACACACCTCAGATCTGTTTTCCACAAACACATGCACACATAAACTGTACATTTATGAAGACACACCGGCGTAGTAAACTACACAGACTACACTGGACTGTTTCCAAGACCAATACCTGCTGTATAAATATAATCAACTGAAGCTTGTTCAAAAGGAGATCTACCTTTATTTAATTCACACTCTGACGTTCATTCCATCTTTCCTTATTTGTAGACCCCACTGGTGTGCAATGTCAAGCTCCCGAAGGCTCGTGGAATTGAACCAGCCCCCTGTCAATGCTGCTATCTGAATTATATACCATATGGCAATTTAATTTCTATCACCCATCAATCATAAACATCAAATCAATACCATTAATAACCAGAGGGGCACTTGGAGAGTACAGACGTCTGCCAAAGCCAATTTGTCCACTTCTCTATGATATGCAAATCTGCAACCCTCTCTACATGTCTGTAAAAATGTACATTTGTGACGATGTTACAACAAAACTATTGTCCCCGAGTTGTCCGCAAAATCGTGCAGTCCTTCGGAATCTAAATTAAAAAAAGGCAGAATGCATATGTGTATGAAGTGTGTTTTATAATCGCCTCATTCAACTGTGGTACAGAGAATCATCCTACCCACTTGCTTTAATGAAAAGTGAAAAGTCGTCATTCTAACGCAGTTCATCCACAAACATTTCAAGGCTGATCTGCCACATATAATAACGACTATTACATTAGAAATTGCTGCTGTTTTAAATGTCTAATACAATGAATACATGTGCTTCTGCCACTTACTTAGATATCTGTCTATTTTTTGCCGACACTTTTTATTTTTCCTCCTCCTCCACAACACAATTGTATCTGGACATGCTCTTTATTATTTTTTTATGCCTTTACAATTTATTCAAAGTACACATCATATGCACTGTTACAGAACCCTTACAAGAAGAGATTTGCAAGGCAATAATTCATAAATTAATGGAAGGTCTCAGTTGCATGACTGCTATATGCTTCTAGCATGATAATTGATGCTGTGAAGACGGGCTCAACTGTGCTTTTATAGAATAATGCTTACGGATAATGTAGAATTATCACCACAATTTGTGATGTCATATTTATAGGATGACTTTATGTAAAATATGTTAATTACACAACAAATTTAACTATGATAATCTATTCATAGCAGGCACACGGTTGAGCTATTACATAAGGAGTGTGTCCTTGAAGAGAGAGATTATATCTTCAGCTTGCAGCCACACTTGCTCATACACAACATTAGTAAGTATCATGTTGGCTGCGTTTGAACGACAACAGGAGGCAAAGTTAAAAAAAAGTCCTGTAAAACTTTGAGAGCGTTGTCTAGCATGCAAACATAATTTCGGATGCACCAAATAGTCCACTATGCAGCAGGGAATGACAGGAAATCTGTGTTCTGTAAACAGAACACAAACACTGCAGCATCCAGAGAAGCAGCGGTACACGGTCTGTACTACACCTACCTTCTTGTAGAGGGAGCGCAGGTCTCTGTACTGCCACATGCTGCTGAGGACTTGAGAGGCTGCCTTTACCACCTTTGCTGAGTGTCTGCAGAGAGATAGAAAAATAGGAAGAGTTATTTCTACTGGATCCAGTGCCTTCAGACAACCATGTTATTCTGTCCCACGTCTTTGCCAGCTGCACGAGACATGTGCAGACCAGAGGCTCCCTTGATGCATTTAAGAATAAGACGACCATTACTCTTTTCAACAGAGAAAGATTTCACTTGTGCAAAAATGGAGATTTTTCAGATGAGTTTAAAACGACCCACTCTGCCATGCTAATGATCCCATCCCTGCCGCTCAGCTGAAAAATGACTCTGGTAGGAATCAAATATCAAGCCCTGCCCTTCTAACAGCTACAGAGGGAAGCAGAAGGAATCTTTAATTTTTTTAATCCGAAACAGGTTTCACTCTGAGTTTAATTAGTTTACACACACACACAAAAGAAAACATTTTAAAGTCTGAAAAAAATACAGTAAGAGTTATCAACAGTAAACCATTGCACTACAAACACAATGTATCACACAGGAAATGTAATGCCACCCTTCAAACCTGCAAACATTTAAATCATGAGTCATGGCTTCACTGTCATGGTTTACTGGGATATGAAGCTGAAATATTAATGTTATAAATTCCAGAGTTTTTACTTCAGTGACAACTGCAGCAATACATTTCAGGCAGGGTGTGATATACAACTCTTTAGAAAATGAAGTTTGTATCACGGCGATGTGCGTTGGTACTTACTCTGTCCAAGCTGTAGGTTATAACAGAATATTTACATGGTTCATTTTTCATTTGATTGTATTTTTCCAGCTCCGACTGTTTCAGTTGATAAACATTTGTTATTTCCTGTATAGTTGCACCGTAACAGGACTTTCCCAATCGAAGTGTGTAATTGTGTGAAAGTAGCAAGCTGCTGCCAATAATGAGCATTATCCTCAGTGTACCTAGCCGAAGAAAATGAAGATGTGTGGGCTATTAGTGGATAACTACACTCACTATGAAATTTGCATTTATGGAGGTTTCTTTCAGCACCTCATCTCTCTCCGTAATGGCGCCCTTGAGCACAGTTCCCTAAATAGACAGAGTCTCTCTTCACAACGATAAATCAACATTTGACCTCCGTCTGATAAAACGCCGGTGTCATGGCAACCCCTGACCTGCTGGTTGCCATAGCAGCTAGGCAGAACACCCTGCTCGGTCTCCCATGGCGACAGAGTTATATTTCGGCTTCATATCCCTTGCTGTTCTCCAGCTGTGTTTTTGTGGATGAATGGTCACAGGGAAAGCAGACGCAGTTATGAATGATGGACGCGTGGCCTCATAAAGACACTGGTTGCTACTGACCATACGGGGTGGGCTGGAAGATGTCTTGACAGGTATCTCACAGAAAAATAACGACAATCTGTTTTGCTTTGTTTCCAGCCTTTTTAATGCATTGTAGGATTTAAGATGATTTAATCTAATTTATTCATGGCTGGTTGTTCTTAAGCGTTAGGGCAGCCATTGTAAATCATTAGGGAGCATTGTGCCCCCTCTCTGAGGAATATTTATATCAAAACAAACAAATGTAGCTGTACCATGTTAAATTAACTACATCTTTTTTTTTTTATTTATCTGAAACCGATGAATATGTTGAGAGTTACAGGATATTATCCCTGCTTAAATATAGGAAAGTTCAAAGCATATATTACCATTACAATCTAATAACCATTTCAACAACAGCGCAGGTACATCTGCCCTGTTATTATAAAATATCATAACAGATTTTTGATGCCATCCTTTTGAGGATTTCTGCTGAACACAACTTGGGACTCATGCAATTGCATTTCAAGGAGGTTTTAAGTAGTAGGATGAACTCCGTGGTGCTAATGTACTTCAGCAGAATACCACTATGACTGCAAGTGTTACAGTTTTATTCTCATTGAGAAAACGCATTTAAAGGATACAGCCATTTATAATACTTTAAGACATGTGGTATTAAAAGTAGTATTTTTTTTTTTTAAAGGTGTTTGTTTCATTTAAACAACGTATAACTTTTAAAAATTCACCTCCAAGTTTTGACTTATTTTTATGTTCTCTATCATGTGGTTGGAGAAGAAAATGTGTTTTGGCAGAGTGTATGCCCCGAGCCACAGTGCTGTCTGCAAAAAACACATCATCCTCCACCAAAGGTTACACAAATTCACTTGTACGGTGAGGTTTCCCCAAGACAGTTTACTACAGAGCCGAATGGTATGCCAGAGGAGCGACACTGCAGACGCAGCTGGGTTCTTGGTTCATAAGGTTGTTTAAATAACGGAGTTTGTGGCAGACAAGGACAATGTTGGCAAATTCATCCCACAATTTAAATCCTTTTGATAGGCAAAATAATGATTAACTATCCCAAATAACTTATAAAACGGTCAATATTTTTATAATACAAATCTGCAATGCTGTCACTTGGAGAAATGAGGACAATGACGCACAAAACATCAACATTCTTTCTCATTTCATTTGACATACAAAGCATGGTGCCTTGGGTTTGAACCGCTAGGTTAGTGTTATCAGCACACAGCAATAGAGATATTTGTGAAGGTAGAAATACCTACATATTTAATTTGACTGCCACGGACAAACATGAATCTCGTTCTTGAATTTAGCCGACTCACTTGTCTCCTTTGCTGCGGGCGATGCCGATGAGTTTTTCGATGCCACCCGCATCGCGTAGAGCCTTTGCGTTCTCCATATTCTTGGTGATGACTTCATGCAGAGCGCAGCAGATGGCAGTTACTGTATCGTCGGACATGGCCTTGCTCGGAGGGCCTGTGATCCCAGAGGTCCCACTGCTGGTGGCATTATTGTTGCTGCTGCTACTGCTGCCTGGTAACCGATGGATCAAATCCCTCATGGCATATTTACCTGGTGTGTGGGGAGGAAATGAAGGAAAAGGACAAAAAACATTGGTTGAGTTTTATTCTCTACACACAGTTTTGATGGATATAGCTTGAAAGGAAGTTCAAAGGACGGTCCCTGGATGGAACAACAATAGGTAAAGATTTAGAGGCTACTTGCCTGAGCTCTGACAACTTGAACATATAATTTATGATTTGCAGTCTAGAAAAGTATGGGTGAGGGTTTATATTTTCCTTTGATGTTCATAAACCCAGCAAAGAGATTATTATGATTAAGTATACATGTTAAATGTGTTTGTGACTGACAGGTACAGCATTAAAATCCATACGATCCACCTAAAAATTATACTTAACCTCCATAAAGCTTGAGTTTAAAAGGGCTAAGAGAAAATCCTCTGATGCACAATACTCATGCAGACATGCTGAGAATCCAATAAAAGGGGCGACTCCTGGTATTTCGGTAAAAAGCCTGGCATGTGAGAAAAAGAAAAAAAAAAAGAAAAAAAAAGAAAATTTACATTCAAACAATGGGCTGTAGGAGAGATCGAAGCAACAGAGCGAGGGAGTAATTAAAAAGTACAGGAGATGCTGTCAAACAGAAGGCCCACTTACTCTAGTGAGAGGGGAGAACATTTGAAAAGAAGGGGAACGAAGTGGTGTGAGTGTGTGGTTCAAGAAGGCAACAGGTGGAAGATGCCAAAATACATGTAATGTGAGCTCACCCTCACAGTAAGGTAATAAGTAACATGCTGGTGTTAGTTTCATCTGATAGGGTTGAGAAACAACATCATTCAATCACATTTAAAATCTACAGATTGTTTCACTTTACATTGGTAGTATGTCGACATACATTTCAATGTCAACGGTTATGTGTATTGAGACAATTTTCATTTAAATATCACAATCATAACACTTTGAATCATCATATTAGAAGGGACGTATGGACTGTAATCAGTCAACAAGTGGCGGTTTTTTTCTGAGGTGTTTCTGAGTCATCTACTCAGAAACTCACCAGGGAGTTTCCTGTGAGACAGAAGAGAGAGGCCGGTAATGGAGAGATCAGGAGCGATCGGAGCAAACAGGTGATGTGAATAGAAGACCGTAGAAGAATTGAACAGATGAGGGGAAAGAGGTGTTTGTGCTGACTAAAGTGATGTGAGGAGATGAATCAAACATGAGCGGTAGTCAAAGGGTAAGAAATGCCTTAACCATCATAAAACCTGTCAATACACTTGAGTCGTCTTAAGCTCCTGGAGCAAAACCCACAGGTCATGTTTCACGGAAAGAACAATCAATTTGGACGCAGAGGTGAATGTTGAATAATGAACCATAGCTGAAATGTGGTTAATTTTTAACACAGTCTACTCAATAGAAAGACCGGCATGAGCTCCCACGTAGACAAAAACTTACCCTTCAATCAGCTGAACAGCTGCATAAGATGAAATAAGAGTGTTGCCTCTCTGGGACATGTGTTGCAGGGACTGACAAAGGATGTCATTTAAAACGGTGCCTGCAAATTTACTGTTTGAATACAATACACGAAGAGCTTCTCAGTGTGAGTCATGTCTCACTCCAAGCCTTAGAAAAACACACAGGTGCTGGATTATATGACAAACAGGAAGTGCTAGTGTAAGTGGATAAATCCACTTTTGTATCATCTTCAAGCAAACCATTACATCCTCTCTGGCAGCAGAGAAAGCTGAGACCAACATATTCAAGTTGCAATAAAATGCTTTTTGGATTTAACTGAGTGCTTCTTCACTGGTGGTGAAATAACCCTTCTAAACAACTCATTTTGACATTACAGTGCAAAACTACCAAATACTTATATAACTGCCACTTTACATCAGACATCGAAACTCCTGCAGCCCATGGTGCTACTTTGCATTTACTAAGCCTTGGTGAAAACTACATTTAAGAATGAAAAATCCTTGAGGCAGAGAAATGTGTTTCTTCACTTGGAGAATGGAGTCAGAACCAAGTTTGAGCCGAATATCTAGCTTTCCCATCTCCTTTCTTTATTGACTGTTTTTCAAAACTTCCCCACTTCTACAAGATGCTGAATACTTTTGCCCGACCAATTCCTCACTGTGATATCCGAGGAGCTCTGAAAGCCTGGCGGTAAATCCCTCACTTATATTATGTGTAAAAAGCCTATGTGATGAGGGCAGGGCTGAAAACAGCAAGAGAACAAAATTACATTACAGCATTCAACCTTCAAATAATAAAGAAGAGCGCGCGCGCGCGTGCACACGCACACACACACACACACACACACACACACACACACACACACACACACACACACACACACACACACACACACACACACACACACACACACACACACAAGTGCATGATTTTACATGTCATAGGCACAACAAGCATTTTTTTTTGTGTACACTTTTGAGTGCACACGACAACACGCACTGATCCTTAAAATATACACTCACATACATGCAGGGAAAATCCCAGGCGCGCACACAGACAGACACACGCAAAGACTCCATCTACAAGGCTGGAGTTGTGAGTTAATTGGCCGAGTGTTATCAGAGGCTGGCAGGCTCAGCAGAGGTTAAGCGGTCATTGTCTTTTGGCTGTGAAGACAAAGTTAAGCTGCATCCTGAGAGGGAGACTCATTATTTGACTGACTTGAATCAGACCGTCTAATTTCCGGACTGATTTACTGACTGAAAACTGATAAATGTACTGATGACTTGCTTTTTTTTAACGATCTGGCTCATTTCTGAGTGAGTGACTGAATTATTTATTTATTGCATGACTTATTTACTGACTGACTGATAATTGACTCCGTGTATGACTGACTGACTGATGAAGTGAGGGACTAATTTATCAACTGACTGACTGCAGGTAATAACAATCATGACAAAAGAGTATAAAGAAAAGGCATGAAAAATCATTAAAGGCAGATCTGAATGTGTTTGTCTAAATATTTTCTGCTTGAAGACAGATGTCATCATCATATGCTGAAAATGAGCTTGAATAAGTGTGTACACAGGTGTGTCCATTGCCTTTCTCTCTCAGTCTCTGTAAAATCATCACATTCATGCCACAGGAGGCAAGAGTGGAAAGGAGACAATGATATGAAAGGAGAAAGAGGAAGATAAGGAGGGAACAGCATAGCAGTCACCCATAGAGAGGAAAGACGATGAAGGTGAACACAAATAATAACTTAAGAACAGAGAAACTGAGGAAAGAAATAGAACATCCAGCCTACTTAGACATTAGCTGCAATGAATGCAACGTGAAATTCATTCATAGCTGAAGAATCAAATGGAGATGTGCTCTATATTTCCAAGCTTTTTAATGACAAGTCTTGTTAGAGGAAGATGCAGCCTCTCGATAATCACCGAGTACTAAGCATGACTGAAAGACTAACACACACCTCACCTTGACAATACACACACATATTGATGTGCAGACACACCAGTACACATCTCAACACAACAGAGAAATTGTTCATTATCTGGCTTTCTATTTGTTTGCTTCAGTTTTTTATTTGTTTGTTCTGGTTTTGGGATGTTTCTTGCAAGTTGTTTGTTTTATGTGAATTCATTGTTTAAAAAAAAAAAAGACTAAGAATTCTTTTCTTATCCCATCTTCACAATGTCATTTTTTTGTTGTGTTTTTTGTTGTTGTAGCAGCTCATAATATTTGTGATAGACAAAGATTAACACTCTATGTAGCAATAAATAGCAAAGACTCAACTAAACTAAAGCAAATCTGTGCTCCGACACCTCTTTAGCCAAATAAAATCTGGCCTCTTTCCTACATCCAGACACCATGATACCCAGAGCCTTCAAGAAGCCTATTGATGAATTATAGATGAATATAAATGAGAGGGAGTTGCTGCACTGTCCTAATGTTGGTACAAAATTCAACACATTTCATAGCTTAATCGTTTGATGTGCACATTTCCCAGCTGAGGACAATATTTGTTAAAATGCAGGGATTTAATTACTCCTCAGTACACAATATATCTCTCATGTAGAACTGCCACCAGAAGCCAAGCTAAGTGAAAAAGCCAGGAACATTGTGGAACAATTATTCCTGTAACCTCACAGTGATCATAAGTACTTGCACATGAAGGAAAGAAATAAAAGAGCCGAGTCGCAAATTAAGATGGATTTTTTATGAGTGGGTGGCGACTCATTCTACTTTAAAGTCCTGCTGTGACACTGATATCACCTCTACATGCTGGAGTGCAATCTCCCCTTTCCTCTTACATCTACTTTCTCTGTCACTGAAATGTGAGCTACACCTGGAACATGTCCTCAAGGAGCGAAACAAGCCTTGTGCTGATCACTGCACAGTCTAATAAACCTGTATTACACTACTCCAATATAGCTATCTCCACCTGGGAGGCAGAGCCAGTAATGTATTCCTGTGCTCCATTCCCTCATGTGTCGCTAACTCCCGCTGAGCAGGGCGTGCTTCATCAGGACCATAATGGCTGATTTGATTTAAAGAGATCCAATTACCCTCAACAATAGAGTGATTTGATTGTTTACTGACGGAGAAGGGAGAGTGTTATTGAAGTAAAATTGGAGGTAATTGTCTCAGGGAGATGTGGGGAAAGATGAAATGGCTTGATTGGTTGTGGCGTCCGACTGTCTGAGGATAAAGGATGGTTAATACACAGTTATCAGTGACTGGGTTGGGGTCCCTGAGGTGGGCTGCTGTACACTTACTGTCATCAAACGTTTCTGCTATGTTAGGTTTATAAAGCTCTTCTGGGTTTTCCGAGTATGTTCTGGGTGAACAAAAGCCTGTGATACAATTAAAGTTTACCACCTAAATAATAAGCTGTGCAGATGTGACTCCTTTTTTCACTTATCAAAATGTGATAATTGCTGTGAATAACAGGACCAAAATTAAACTTTGCAGACACAATTACAGATATATTCATGTATATAATGCATCCGTTTGATATAAGCCAGGATGCTGCATCAAATGGTCATAAGTAGAGATACATGGCAATTGTGTTTCTATCCTTCTATCCTATATAAAAAGTAAAAGATCTTAACAACTAATCCTAATCTAAATAAGTGAAGCACTCACCTATTAATGTTGTTACTCCATAGTGTTCATATGACAATCGATGGTTAGTAAAATCTGAGCTAAATTTGAAAAGTGGTATGACACTACTGATGAAAAATCCTGTGACAGAACTAATGTTTCAATATCTCTGCATGATTCGTCTCAGTTCCCCATGGGTGATTACATCTGTAGTACATAACATCATTGACAGGGGGCGCCAGATTCAAAGCAACAAGGTTTTGGTTTCTATTCAGTGGTAATATTCCTTTATTGAGCACATCAAAGTGATGTAGGAGACATCCTTACATGTCAGCCTCTGAGATGTCAAACTGAATATTAGACGATACACCAAGATTACACAGAGTACACATAGACCCTGGAGACGTTCTCCAACATTATTATTGTCACTCAAGGGGGAGTGATGGCATTTTATTGACACCAAATTACAGCATTTTAATGAGTTCTGGATAATGGGCTCATTTGGAAAGGAGCCACATTGAAGCAAAATTAAAAAAATCACCTACTGTATACACAGACACAAACAAAAACACCCTGCAGTCAACAGCTTCATCAAGCAGAAAAAAATGGCTTCCAAAGACCGTCTGATTCTCCACTGCAATGTGAGGTATATTCCTTTCAGCTTATAAATAACTAAGATGCAGAGGAGAGTCCGGACATGGAACATAGCAGGTTTAAAGAGGTCAAAAATGGAGGTAAATTGGAAAGTGGCATGCTGTCGCTTCTCAGTTCTACAATATTCTGCCTTCCTGTGTTTGGTGCTTTCCACACCAGTTATATCTCGCCCTCTGTGTCTGCCTTTAATGTCTAGGTGATGGGTTTACAGCGTAAACTGCAGAAGAGGGAAAGAGAGAGAGGAAAGGTGTGGGTGCTTTTCTCACTTGTGAGGAACCTGTGGCTTCATGAGACACATTCTGCACAAGTGAATAAGATGCCTGTTAGGGGAGACGTATGGATGCACACACACAAACATACATACTGCATTCATGTACTCCTCTGTTGCTCACAGTGACAGAGGAGAGAAAATTCACTGTGATGCTGAGATAAAGTCACACCACACCTTCTCAGTGATGATGAATAGTTTTTAGGGAGACATTTTCTTGAATAAAATCATGAACAACCAACTTTGAATATAACATGGAAAAAAATACTAAGCAAAACTATATAAGCCTGTGCACCTCTAAAGATCACCTGAACATGAGCCAGATCCTAGAGGAACAGCTGTAAGAACAGAAAATATCATAATCACACGGCAGCTCTTTTCTTCCCCTCCCTGTATTTCTCTTTATTGTTCTCTATTTTGATTTCTCTGTCGTGCTAGCAGTCTGGCACAGCAGAGCAGAGGATGATAAAGCCAGAGAGTACAAAGTGTGCTGATAAAAGACATGCCAGACCCCTCACACGAGAGATTCATCCCGAAGGCGACAGAGAGATTTCATAAAGTCTGCAGCAACAGGGACAGAGAAGTGAGTGTCAACTTTGTGTGAGTCAGCGGATGCGGCCACACTGTCTCTCAGCCTGCTAGCCTTGCAAAGTTGCTTATGCTTACCATTGTTGCAGTCTGTTGACAGCAGGGATGGTAAAATATGTTGAAATTGGCGTCGGTGAAGAAAACACAAAATGGACATTCTCTGGCGATCTAAAAATATTTAGGAGGAAGGAAGGAAGCACGTAATGTAATTTTTTTGCCCTCTCCTCAGTGAAATCTCACAGTGTACTACAATGTGAGTGTGTGTGTGAAATAAAATGTTTAGATCTACCCCTTTTGCATCTGCGCATCACAGCAGCTGACCTCTCATGAACACAAACTCTGACACACACACACACACACACACACACACACACACACACACACACACACACACACACACACACACACACACACACACACACACACACTTTGCAATCATGCAATTAGTGACATGCCTGCAGTGCACTACTTTGGTTTCCACAGTAACACTCCCGAGCGCCGATGTCATCAACGCGAGACACAGAGCGAGAGACTGCAACAGAGGGAAGGTGAGGCGTTATGAGCTCATGTCTGAAACAACACGCTGAGGAGACGAGGAGGGAGGAGTGGGAGTGGGAAAATGAATGAGGAGGAGGAGGAGGAGGAGGAAGAAAGGAGCAGACTATGAAGAAGAAAAAGGGTTGTATGGTTCAGGAAGGTGGGAACTTGATTGTATGAGTGGTGGAGAGGCTTAGGCCAATACGAGTTGCGAGAAGAAAGACAAAGAAACAGGAATTGAAGGGGTGAATGAAGCGAAAAGAAGAAAAGGAGAAAATGCAAAGAAGGTGCAAGAGTTGTTACGTAACATCATTTTTATATATTATACGCTATCAAGTTGCTTTGAGTTTTTAATAGTTGAACAAAAAAAATCACCTATATTCCTCACTTCAGAAAACCAAATCGCAAGTATGGATTTTGTTACCGCATAAGGTATCTACTGCAACCAGCAAGCAATCGGGGGAACAAAAGATGTTATCAGTATTCTTACTGTGTTCAAATACAACGAGGAAGCTGCTACACATATAACAAGAGAAAATCCTGATTAAACTAGGGTGTGTACGACAACAAGCACCCCCTGATTCACACAAAAGAGGTGGTCTTGACGCACTTTCAATTGGAACGCTTTGTTTGATGTTGGAAGTCAATTACTGTAATCCAGATGCAGGAAGGCAGTGAGCAAATCTGGTATTTAAAATATCACTGGTTCGATATTCTTGATGTCTCTGCTTGAAGCTAAAGCATTCTCTATGATTATTTCCTATGGGCACTATGTGAATATCACTATTGCCAAAAAGTCTCAATACTTTTCAGGAACTCAAATGAACAGGTTTTCATAAAATATGATGCATTTGTTTGAAAAGTTTCACATCCAACTCTGCAGTTTTTTTGTTTTGTTTTTTTTTAAGTCATATTTTTCATAATTTCCATTATGGGACATCAAATTAGGAATTCATGTTTGGATTAAATGAAATTATTACCGAATCCAGAAACTCAATTAGATTTAGTAGTTAAAGCATATCACTTTGTAAAAAAAACAAACACATTTATTCATTAAATGTCTCAAATGAATACAAATTTTTCACATTAATCACTTTTTTTTATTTTTTTTTATTAAACACTAACCTTGGTTTGGATTTGGTTGCAAACACAGCATGTGGTGGTGAGGGGTGGTTGCTGTATATATATAAAACAAATGCAGTGTCTTTTTGGCACCCAAGCTCTGTTCCCAATTAATGTGTGTCAAATTACCATCTGTAAGTAAATGGGGAAGAACTGCACTGACAGACGGTGTAGCAGTGAATGGGATTCATTTATTGCTACACAGGCGTACAGTACATTATGCAAATCAAAAACTATGAAGGAGGTGAAATGAGGAGAGACAAAAACGTTGACAGATGAGAGGAATGATTCTCAGCGACATCAATATGGCAGTAAATCACATTACAGAGGGATTGGAATATAAGCATACATATGTGGTTAGGTCTTAGCTGTTACTGCTCTCTCTTCTGTTTCATCCTCCATCCTGCTGTACTCAGTCTGATTAGCGTGACTTGGCCTCTCTCTGCTTTTTCCCTCTGTCCTCCTGTCGTCTTGTGCCCTTCTTGCGCCTCCCCTCTTGCTTGTCTCGCTGCTGTCCAATCATATGGTGCTTTCCAAAGGATTTGACACTGAGGTTATTGTGTGCGAAAGATGATTCTCATCTCCGCTCACTCTACTGCGCTCTCATGCAAACTACCATTCCCCCACAGTGATGCTGCCAAACTTACCGGCACTAACAGCTTTTGACACACTATCGCATGAGTTTTAAGACCCAAAGATTTGGTTTTTGCGTTTCAAAAAGAGGTGATTTTTTTTTACTAGATTAGCCATGCAAAATGATATCATAATTAGGTGGAACTTGGATTTCACAAAGACACAAAAACTGATGCGTGAGATCGCTTTGTCGCTTCCGGTTAAACTGTTGTTTTGCAGAAGTGCATTGTGTAAAGAAAAAGGTGTTTGATTCAGAGGTTAGAGTCGCTGTGGTGAATAAAGCTGGCGAACATGGGCCAAATGGGGCTTGTCTCTTCGGAGTGCCTGGCCTCTGTTTCTTTTCTGTCGACACATATCAACTCACACCTCGCCAAGAGCAAAGGCTCAACCCTGACTGATCCCTCTCTCATTTCTCTTCCTCTCCATTTTGTCTCTGCATTTCAGAGACTTTCTGTGCCATTGAGTGCCATTGACACTGACTGTTGCTCTCCACCTCATTTACCATTTGGCTGTCTCAACAAGATTGATTGAACAATTGATTTGTGAAATGATAATGATCACGATGTAGCTATTTAAATAATATTAGCTAGATTAACAACCAAGTTACCATCACTGTTGTATTATGAGTAGTAACCAACTTCAAAACTGAAAAAAGTGTTTGAGAAGGTTTCTGATATGTAAGACAATTCCAATGAGAATCAACAACTCACTCTGAAGCTCTCTGTAGTTTCTTTTTTTAAGCCAAAAACAAAGCCAAAAAGAGACAAATTAACAATTCATTGGCTGGTGAAGAAACACTAAAAAAGTGTCGATACAAATTAATTATATAACAATGAGATGAGATGCCCAGGTTTTCCTTTCTCTTTAGGGTGAGTTTATATAGATAAGTGTTTGCTAGAGTTTTTTCTGCCTCTCGATGCTCAAATGACTTGAGGGTGCTTCAATACATCGTCTTTTGGAGAATTGGACCAAAATGATCCGAAAGGTGTCACAGCAACCTACAGTAAACTGTTTACTTTCAATACTAATGTTAAAGAATTGACTACAACTACAACAACTTTTGTCAGGATCTCTGTTTTCTTGCACAGGTTAATGTATTTTTAAGATAATCTGCACATCTCTCATGGCACTAGCCAAAGCTGTTCTGAGAGAATGAGCATCTGCAGTGCCCCTAATTTTCTTTATCTCCATTATATATCTTAATTTGCCTCCATCACCATGCCTCTGCCTTATTGTCTGTCTCTTAAGTCTCAGAAATCACGCTGGGAGAGCTAATCACACACAGGACTTACCCCATGTTACGATGCAACTGCATAAGTCAAGCGTGTGTTAAAATGAAAATGCCAGACAAATTTGAATTGATTTTCCTTGTGAATTTGCAGGTAATTATGTTATTCAATCAGCTGGTGTTTTGCCTTTCTTTCTGTGAAGTGCAAATTCATTACATTGTCTATCTCTCTTTCTGTGACTCTCCTCGTCATCTTTCTCTGCAAAGGAAGCTAACGGATACAAAATACTAAAAGTAAATATGGGGTATTACCTCTAACACTAATGGTTTCCAAATATAAACCTAAATGTGCCCTAATTGTAAAAGGTCAACTACAAGAACTGATTAATGGTGTCATTATGTCAACTGTTTTATTTTAAGTTTATTCAAATGACAAATATATTGAAAGGACAAAAGGCTCAGTCAGATTTAATGTAAACACCGAAGAAAACAGTGTGCATGTTGACCTTCTTATACTATATTAATAGTTTAGACCACTGATGTTATATATTACACACTATTTGTGTAAAAAATAGCTTTTCAAGGGTGAGTTTTCCCCACATTTCTATGCTGACACAAATTCTGAATATCCTTAAGCAATAGTTTTTTTTCTGTTTTGTTTTAAATTATTGTCTGGTAATATTGCAGGTTTTTTTTGGGACAACTGATGTAGGACAGCCAGGAAAATATTAGAAAAGGATGATATGCAACAGTTCTTGCCCATTTTTATGGGGATAAATAACAAATGAATACAGCTGTAAGGATTTCACACCACTTAAACTTTCTATTTCTCCGACTTGCTATTACAATTTAAAAAAAAAAAAAGAAGGCAAAAAAGCGTATAACAAAAATCTTTCAAATCCAGTGAATCGTCTCGGTGCGAAGCCTTCAATTAGCTTGTAATTCGCAGCCGTCCGCCAGCCAGACCATCACAGCAGGGGGCGTGTTGAGCTTTGCCAGCGGCATTCCTTGTTGTTCTTACAACACTCTACAAAACCCAGAGAGGCTCCAGAAACCCCTGCTTGAAACTGATGGTAGCAAGGTTGCCATAGAAACGGCTGAGCCCACCAGGAAGCTTCGACTAGCAGATATATTAGAGATAGAGAGGTGATGTCACACATGCACACATTTCCACACGTACAATCATATGCCCGTGTGCGGTGTGGGTTTAGGCAGATACAGCCAGAGAAAAAAGATGCCTCACACACATACACACACACACACACACACACACACACACACACACACACACACACACACACACACACACACACACACACACACACACACACACACACACACACACACACACACACACACACACACACACACACACGTAGACACAGGAAGACATGCACAAACACTGATGGCCACACCCACATAGACACAAATAATATACAGTCCAAGTGTCTTAATGTATTCGTATTTGTTCTTTTTCTTTTGTAAGAGTATTTTCTAAGCATTTGATACCTTTATTTGTTAGTGACAGTGGAGATAGATATGAAACACCGAAAAACAGAGCAGGGTAATAACATGCAGTGTAGGTCCAGCTGGCTGGGAATCTAACCGAGAACTCGCTGTTCAGGACATCTGTGTCCATGAGATATGTGACCTAACCACTTGGTTATTAGGTCGCCCAATGAGTCAGGTTGAAAAAGTGGTTCCTAATCCCTAGATTCGTCAACGCTACCAGAGTGACTGAGGCTCACTCATTACCACAGTGTACTTTTCAAAGCCTAATACAAGCCTTTGATCTGTGTCTCTCCTGCTACATTATCTCTCTCCCACTCTCTTTTCATCTTGCTCAAATACACATTAACTCCCAGTTTATTTTCTTAAATCACACCCTGCAGTGCACTTACTTTATTTGTCTCTGTCTCTCACACACAGACAGACTTGGCTTTAGTAAAATAAGTAACTTTTAATTTTTTTTTATTTTAATCTATAGCTGAAATTGAAAAACAAACCAAATTGATATCCTCCACAACAAGCACAGCTTCCACATCATAGTGTACTTAATACATGACAGCTGAAGAGCCTTATAGTTTCAGATCACATCTGCCTCAGTTAAAATTTTAGCTCATTATATAGATTTGATATAAGCCTGTGATTACCAATTATCTCACTTAATCTTTATAATTGTTTAATGGGTCAAAATCACAAAGCTGACCCAACGTTCTCCACCAGGCTAACATGGTCCAAACCAGGTTGGCATAAGTCTTAAATGATATTTAACTGAAGGTAACAGACCACAGCAGAACGGTTATGAGAGAATGCATTCAGAGATTAAATGAGTAGATGATGGTCTTTAACAAATTAAAGAGACTACAATTGAGGATTACGGTGCACATGTCCAAAATGTGACTTGAAAGAGATCAAAATAGCGAATGATCAATGATTTCATCTTACATTCCCCCCATTTAATATCATCCATTGGGAAAGTCTTTATCAGTACTCACCAATGAGCTCCTTGTTCCTGATGTCCAGGGCCATATTTCTGAGGGCAGTGGCGACAGCACACACCACTTTGTCGTTGTCTATCCTCAGTAACTCCACCAGGATGGGAAGGCCTTTCTCCTTACGGACAGCAGCCCGAATATATACTGACCACTGACAGGGAGAAAGTATATGAAAGATCAGCTTTAAAATCAGCTGTTCAAAGAGAGGTTTGATAAATATATTTACAACCCCCACACTGGATTGTTAAATATAAGTGAGGCTACACAGCAATAAAGTTCAAACAAATAAAAAACATGTAAAAAGCACTCACAGCATGCGTTTGCGACAGCGATGTTATTCAGAATAAGATAATGGGAGCAGTATATGACATTTGAACTTATTCTAAACACTGCAGTCATATGGGTGCACTGTGTGACTGGTTATTTCCATGCCATCGATTTTCTGTGAGTCAAGTGGTTGCAGTTGGAAAAAGTTAAAAGAGGCGGACGGAGCTCAATGGTTGAGGTCAGATGGGAGATGTTATATTCAGGGACAATATGAGAGAGGCTCAGGAATCACACTGACTCACAGGTGATATACTGAGAGAGGGATAATTATATGAAGCAAAGAGAAGAGTTTTGAGCCTGGAGACCACTCTATCCTACCTCAATAACTATCAAGGTATGTTAAAATGGACCACTCGACCCCAAACAGCTCAAATTATGTCATCTTATGGGCCAATTGCAGAAGACTGGGGAGGTGCTAAACATCACTCCAGAATGGGTATTAGTAGGTAAGGCGTGATACTGTAAGGTTATGTGATAAATTAATCATTTATATCCTCAGGGTGTGTGAAGGTTCTTTCAACACAGTATTGTTAATCTTACAAACTAAAATGGGAAAAAATATGATGCACATAATCAATGAAGGAAATAATTCAACTTTGGAGGGAAGTGATCAGATGTCTTAGCCAAGACTTAAGTGAGCAGAGTGTAGAGTGTGCCAGTAGTACGCCAACACTGTTTCTTCAGAAACTGTTTGTCTCAAAGGTGAGGGCGCTTTGCTTGGAGCAGACACAACACAGTACAAGTACAAACACAACACACATGCATCCAGTAAAACCCTCAAAAATAGAAAATGTGATTTCCTGAAGACCACCTGCCCCCACCATTTCCTCCTCCTCCTCCCTTGATTTTTCTCAAGGTCCGCTCTTCCATCCCTCTCATGCTCTGACTCTCTGTCCACTCCACCATCAGTGGAAATACTTACCAAATCAAAATTAGTTACAGACACATCCCACACACATCTACAGGACCACTAAGACACACTCTCTACTGCAGTGCGCTCCCCTGTCTGTCACTCCCTCTGAAGTTCAGGTTTTCTCATACAGCAAAACTAAAAGATCTGATTGCGGATATTTAACCACACAAACAATTCCATTCATTTTCCCAGGTAGCCTTTTTATAACCAACAATGTCTGATGCAGTTTTACCATTATTTAAGGTGATTCCAAGGTTATACCCTCACATTTCCTGCCTTTTTACCTTTATATAAACCACCCTCAAGGCTTAAGCTGCCCTCACCGGCACTCTCAAATACGACCAAATGACTCATACATTATTACTATGTACCTGCTTTCATCAGTCAGATGCTGTTGAACTCTGGTTCTACTCCCTGGTGTGTTTAGGTTCGCAAGCCTTACATTATTATAGTAATCGAATGGCTTCTGAGCAATGTTAAATTGTATAGAACATATAAAAAACCGATGAGGGTTGGGTTCTATATATTCTGAAGTCAGCAGAACTTTGTATTGAGCAAATAGAACATTATTTCAGCTGAATGTATCTTGAGTGAGAGTAGATTGCTTATCGTCTGCTCTGTTGAATATATTGGAACCAAATAAACCATTGAATGTATGTAAAGAACACAATCAACTTTTGTGTTCTTGTTGACACTTAACTTCTCTGTAACATTTCAACAGATATTCACCAGCCATGAAAAATACATTTATTACTCTGGCAGGCCAAATTCTGATTTACATTTTCCCATTTTATAAATCACCATCCCTCATATAATTTATCTTTATCAGATTACCTTTTAATAAATAAAATAAACCAGTATTATGTTTGGGACAGAATCCATTTTTTTTGGGTTGGATGGCGTCTATTAAGAGTACGGAGGCAGATGACTTCATATGCATTGCTACATTTAACTGTCCGGGTGCGGAGCCGTTCTTTGCAACATGCACACATAATCGCACACTATCTTGCACACAGTCACGTACACATACACACTTAAGTAGTTTGTCCTGCATATGATGTGAATAAACAGTTTTATCTGCGGTTTATCTGCACAAATAATTTGTGTACACTGTGTCTTTGCGTTCACTGCACAGCTAGGTGAGGACAAACGTAGCACGTGCACATTTAAGTTTCAAGCCAAGACAACATAGGAAGGGAAACGTCTTTAACCAAGCTGTTACCTTCCAGCTGCCTGCAGCCAGGTTCTGCAGAGCCCCAGCTGCACCCTCCAGGGTGTCGGGATTTGAGCATTCAGACAGCAGGGTGAGGTAGGGCTTGACGATGGTGGGGTGCCACAGCATCTGAACCCCTTTGGGGGGCTCTGCCGTGTCTGGGAAGGGGCCCACGCCGTCCCACTATGGGAGACAGAGTGGGACCAATTTTCAATAAACACAAGTTTGCTTAAAGAACCAAAAAATGTCTCATTTGTGTCACTGGTTAAAAGTTTGAAGTTTGTCTTTCATTTAATGGAGCCCGATGTCTGCGTAAACCTGCAACATTCATGAGAGCCAGACATTTGTGTATCGGTATGCTGTATATTCCTGTGTGTCTAACTGTTGTTTGAAAACAAACTCCACGCTGTACACTCTGACCTATTACAAAAAGTCTAAGAGACAGAGTAAATCATGCCCTGTCAACCTGTTATGCTGAGGAGAATAGTGATGGAGGAAAGACGTGAGAAAGCGCAGAAGACAGAAAGAAAAAAGAGATGCATCTGGGAAGTGAGTGAGACTGAGAGAATGTTTGACTCCTACTTTTGCTTTGAGCAATATACCTCAAGCTCCACACCTCCCTACTTTACCTCCATCTTTCACTACAATGGAGTCTCTTGATGTTTGAACCTTTTTGTTGAGTGACATACCCCCACTTCTTTCACGTAGGCATAAACCCACAACTATCTCTCCACCCTTTTATTTATATTTCTTTATTCTCCTTTCCCTCCTGCTTGTCATTTTCATCTTGCCCTGCTTCTCTCTCCTGTTGATTCGTTTTCTCTACCTCTCTCTCAATTTCTTTTTTCTCTTTCATTCTTGCCTCACTCCCTCTTTCCCTATTTTCTTATTCTATTTCCATCCTTCTCTCTCCAGTTCTCAGTTTTTCCTCTCCCTACCGACCTTCTCGGTTTCGCTCTGCTGCTTCCCCTCCTCCCCTTGTCTCAAGGTAAACTAGGCTAGTGTGCGTCTTCAGAGAGGTGCTGTGGAGTGTGTGAGACTGAGTGTGGATGTTTTTATCTATACATAGATTGTCTGATCATAAAAATCAAAGGCTTCTTATAGTTTAAAATATGCAGAGGCAGTACAACAAGGAGCATCAACTTACTCTATTGCCCAGAGACATTCTACATACTAAATATGAATGTATAATGTTTATTTGCGTATATACAATTCTCTAAACTATACTATTAAGTATATCAAACATTTTCAAATGTATTTGCTTCAGTACGTTGCAACCTTAAAATGTGATATTTCAAAACATGAATTCCATACTTTGTTTTAAACGTGTATGTATAAATGGTATATTTATTATATCCTTTATCTGCATGGTTAAGAATCTGAGCTGCCACATTTACTGCTGTTTAACCTCAACGCTCTGGAGAAATTGATTGGGTTGTTGAGTTGTAGCTGTCCTATTTGATATGACATAAACATAAACATTTAAGTTATATGTTAAGTCATATAGCTCGATAACAATTGAGCGCTGTCTATGCTCTGCCATCTTTTCCGTGTCTCTAGGCCAATCATATGAAGTGTTAGAGATTACGGCTTTGAAAGTCACTGTGTGTGTTCCAGTGGTCGACTAGGAGTGTTTAGGTCTAGTTCAGGCTCCCACACTGCTCCCTGGCTTTGCTATCTTGACCTTCAATAAATGATTAAGGGGACTACATTATAGTTTAAGTGTCTGTGTCTCTCTAGATAACTCTCTCCTTCTCTCAGCATCTTCCGTTGTTTCTTTTCACACCCTTTCTGTCTCTCTCTCTTTGAACCGGTCTACTTCTCCTCACTCATTTTTGTGTGTATACCCCTGGGTTCCCCCCAGTTCCTATTTGCCTATATCCCTCTCTGCATGTATCACTGTATCACTAAATATGTACTAATGTTGTATTTCTGTATTGGTGTATGTATTAACACTAGACACATCCTCACAGTACTGGCCATTTTGTTGAGTAGAGCCTTAAGATTTTCTCTCAATAAGACAGACAGTGCAACCAATGTGTTGCATTCGCATGCAGAGCCACTGGTCAGCAACGAATAAAACAAAGCAAAAATACAGTGTCTAGTTCAGATAGGTTCGATCCCAGCCTGGGGCTGTGCCTGTGCCTGCGTGGGTTCTCTCTGGGTACTCCAACTTCCTCCCACCATCCAAAACACATGCATGTCAGGATAATCTGTGATTCTACAAATTGCCCTAAGCGTTTATGGTCTTTGTTCCCGTCTGTGTCTGTGTTGGCCCGGTGATATCCAGGGCATACCCTGCCTTCCCCCAAAGTGAGCTTGGGGTATAGTATAGGCTAGTTTGGTAAGGTCTCAAACATCAGTCCTGCTCAGTCAAATAGGGTCTTAAAGTCTGTATCTGATGTTTACTGCATAATCCTAACACGCTCACAACTAAGTCTAACAAGTTTACTGCAGACCGGACAACCTTTTTGACCTTCTGAGAATGTATTTGATTTGGTTGAAGACAAACTACTGTAAAAAAAAACATTTAACTTAAAAGAGCAACTAAGGAGGGGTCCCTCTTCCAGAATGGACAGACTTGAAATTTATGTTTAATGTACAGAAAAGGACCAGCGCAGATAAACAATATTGACAACTGAGATGACAAATTTATAAAAAAGACTGAAAAATAGAGATAAAATAAAATAAAAATGAAGCTTAGGTTAAGAAGCTTCAATTATATAAAACAGCTTCAATTATGTAAGATATGATTAAACATATTTTCTAAAAACCTGAGCCAATCCATAATAAAAGAGTCCAATGCTTTTCAATTCAGCTTGTAGAGTACTCTGTGATCTGCGATTTTCATCTCGGTTTCCATTATTTACCAAAAAGTCCTGTTGAAAGCAAGGCTGCTTCAATCACTCACTCACACCACATTTGGGCTTCATCATGAATGCTGTCTTCTTTTACTTTTTGAACCCATGTGTCTATGGCTGCCGTAAAAGTTAACAAGCTTCCCCTATGAGGTGCCCGGGCGTTCTGAATGTTTCTTCAGTTTTGGCCCCAATGAGCGTGTGCATTAAAGTCCCTCTCAGTTTTCAGCCAATAGAGAGCATGAGTGTTTGAGATTTCTGCTGGCCGAGCCATCTGACTTCCTGTTGGGTCTTTGTACACATGAATGTACTGACATGTGCTTCCCCAATGTTACTGGACCAAATGCTTTGATTTCTGATCGTAAAGAGCCATCTAACAGGGTTTGTAATGCTCGGAAAAATGTATTCACAGTTTTACAGCTGCTCTTTTTTTCCAATGACTATGTGTGGGAAAATGTATTTTTGGGCCAGTGTGCATCACGAGGTGAATGCAGAAGATACAGTAGCACAGTTGGGCCACTACACCAACATTTTTGCAGAGCCCAGTGCTGCTCCTGGGGGCTGGAGATGAACACCTGCTGGATGATTCTGGACCGGTATGTTTGACACCACCATCATTTAAACATCAGGTGAGGGATGAGTGGTGCTCATCCCTGCAGTGCATTCCCACAGACTTGTGGAATCCATTACAAGAAGTGATACTATTTTAAAGCCAGCGTTAGTTTTTTTTTTTTTTTTTATTATTTAAGGGCATGCTTGACAAAGGCGGTACAGTGGTGCAGAGGTTTGCAGTGTCTCCTCACAGCCAGGAAGGTTCAGGGTTCTAACCTGCTGCTGCCTGTCTGTGTGGATTTGCAGATTCATTCCTATGGGTTTTGTCCAGGTGCTTTGGCTTCCTCCCAAAGTCTACAGACTTGCATGCAAGGTTGATTAGTGATTCTATATTCACTGTAGGTTCAATAAGAGTGTGAATTGTTGTCTTTCAGTGTTAGCGCTGTGATGGACTGGCGACCTGTCCAGGATGAATCCCCCCTTTTTCCCAATGTGACCCTTCATAGAAAAAAACAGGTATATATGATGGATGGACGGAATGACTGTAACACACATTTTTCATTCAGCGTGTCAACTTCATTCATCTCCATTATTCTCCAGCTCTATCATCTCCTATTATCTTTGTCCTTACCTGGTCAGCGCCCTTCTTTTTCTTCTTCTTCTTGCCCCAGCAGCCGGAGCTCTCTCCCTCGCGGCCGTTGGCGTCACAAAGCAGGCCATCCAGCTCCTCCAACCCCCCCTGCTGGCCGTGGGAAGTCTCAGCAGCCAGTCGGTATGACAGGTTCCTCAAGATGCATACACAGTTCTCTACAGTCTGGAGAAGTGGGAGGAAGAGAGAAAGGGGAGAAGGAAGATAAGATCACAAAAGAGAGATATAAATGAAAAAAAAAATCGATCGGAGTTGAAATGGGAAATTTGGGTTTGATGCCATCTAAAGAAACATCTCGCTTGAAAACACAGGACAAGCTCAAAGTCAAAGCATGCTAATAAAAACCACCCACTCTCACACTTTTACACTATCAGCACTGTGCTCCCACCCATAAGCCAGACAGATGGAGAGAGTGAGAGAGTGAGAGAGAGAAAGGGAAGCACAACGATCATCTCAGGTAATAGGCTTCTGCATTTTGTTAGCTCACACTTTGAAAGGAGATAAGAAGAAACTCAGGTAAATGAGGAAAAATGACAAACCCAATATATATTGAACCACACCCCATTAAACATGAGTATACAAGTGTCTGAACAAGAGCAAACCATGTCCTACAGTGTTGTCTATTCTTAGGTGTGTATTTCGACTGACTGTGTGTATTTGCATGTGTGTATCCCTGAAAAAGGGGGAGACTTTGAGTCAACACAGTAGAAATTAACAAAGACAAATCATCAATCTTCTTTCAGTCTGACCGTCGGTTTACACAAAAACAACTAAGGAGAGTAATTGAACAGACTCAAGAGATGCAACAAACAAAACAATGTCTCACTCCAGCGAGCGCAGTCATGTCTGAAATTCTATTCACTTGCTATTATATAATGATGTAGTTACAATATATTTACAATTAACTGTGACATTTGGTATTTCGATCTGTTATTTTGCATTGATTCAGGACCCTTTTATTTCCGGCTGCGTGGTTCAGAGTATAAAAGAAGACTGCTGGATCTTGGTTTTTAATGATTACGTGGTACATCTGTTCAGCAGCAAGGAAAGGTGAGAGGTCGGAGTCCGTTACAGACCGGCAGCCCCACACCTGGGTGGGATTCAAGGATGTCTCAGGGACACAGAAATTCCACTCTTAAAACGGTAAAAGGACGAAACAAATTAATACAAGACCGCAGCCATTTCTGTTGTTAGCTTGTCTGTATGACCTTGTGCTTCTCTTCAACAGTCTGGGCTTTTAGAGTCCACGCACTCCTCTGGGACAAAGCACTACATACATTAATGGTTTGACAGTAAACTGCTTCCTGCAGTAACAGCTGTACTTAACACAAGCTGTCAAAGATCAATATCATATAATCTATGAAATGTTAACATTATATAGGTTACGTATGTAGAATCGAGTCTTGCACCATCAATTTTAACTTTTGTATGGGTTAACTTTATTGACTCATGTCTGTGTGCCATTATATCCTGGGAAACCTATTTACAGTAAATGTTCCTACAACTGACTTGCATCTGTACACTTCCTTACAGTAATCTGGAGATTATGTTAAAGTTCCGGCTATCAAAATTGTCACATTACATATAGTGACTCTAGATCTATTGCATTTCTGTCTGGATTTGTGAACACTAAAGGAGTAAAGGGAAGAGATGAGAGTCACAAAGTACGACATACAGAACTATTTACGGGCACATGAACTGGTAGGTAATCAGTTATCTGCTACTTTAACAACTTCAGCTTGAGTTTCTTGACAATTTCTGCTCTTGTTTTAGAAGAATAATTTATTTTTAAATAATCAGCACAAAATATTAGTGCAGTGGCGCTATTATATATTACTATTAGATCTTTTTGTAGTAAATATTTCCAATGATTGACCAGATGAACAGTGTGAGGAGAAGATACTCTGGGAAAAGCAGGTGAGAAAAAAAGAAAAGGAGAAGGCAGACAGAGTACAAAATGAGCACATGGCTAATGTGAATCGCTATTGTAACGGTTATCACTCGGTGGTTCGTCTGCCAATCAATCTTTGTTACTAGGGCGACAACAGTCCTCCTCTAGTGACTGCAGTCAAACAGTGGAGAGGGGCGGGCGTTTAAACAGTGATTAAGGATGGCCATTTAGCAAGGCTGGAAGACACGGAGACCTTGAGAAGTCAGCCATCCACAACACTTGTTTATGTAGTATCGACTGGCCCACATGCACACACACATATACACTGCAAACCTCACACAGAAAAATAGCAAAAAGGTAATGTAAACCAACTCAACTTTGAGTACTGGTGGTGTGAAATTGTCAGCAAGACATGTTGCAATACATTGGAGTTTTAATTTGCCCTAAATAACGTGTTAATGAACTGAACACTCTTTGAAAACTAAAATGTCTCATCCTAGTGGCTGCTGGCAGTAAAGGAGGTGCTAAAAAGATTTCCCCAGTTTGTCTGTGACTAAAAAAGGGTGTGGGACACCTTTCTGTCCTGCAGTCCAACTTCATGATTTAGTTTGAAAATACACATTCAATGTAGATGTTCAGAGTCACACACGCACACACCTTGCTGTCGATCTCATTACTTCCCAGAGAGGTCTGGATAACGTAGAGCAGAGCATCTGTCAGGCCGTCACACTCCCTCATCCTCCGTCTCGCCTCCTCACCTGCTGAGCTTACATTCCTGCAACACATACAAAAAATATTGGTTGGGGAGTGTGCATGTCTTTGCCAAATGGAGAGAATACAACACATCGGAAAAGAAATAAAGCTGGTTGAGGAGGTAAGATAAGACAAGAAGACAGAAAAAAAGAGAGCTGGTAATAAGTGGTGTAGAGAGACAGAGGGAGAGAGAAAGTGTGAAAGAGATACCAGGGAACCTGGCAGCTCTCCCTAAACTAAACAATTGAAAAGGGAGCATTAAAATTCTGGATACATCTCAATATATGCCCTGAAGGCTCGCTTCAATTTAAGGCACTTAACTTGAGTCAAAAAAAAAAGGAAAGGGGAAAAGCTGCTTTAGTCAGACAGTTGGTGCCTGAACTTCATAGCCAACACTGACATCAATGTTGTTTTGATAATTTGACAATATTGTTCCATTTATTATTAGCAGCTTTGCCAATATGATGCAGAAAAATAATGAATTGAATTTTGATTGAACTGGAGGTACAGGTGGGTGGTGTTGGGCTGGATTTGTTTGGGTTTCGCCATGGAGCTGCCTGTGAGACAGATACACTCAGTACCAGACAATGATTCATTTGTCTCTATCAATAAAATAAATATAAATCTGAGGTGTGTGGCATGGGCTAGAATGAATATCATATTTCATTTACAAATCATATTCCAGTCTATACTGAGTACTCCAGAAGAAATAGCACAGACAAAACTAACAATACTTTATAATACATGTTTATTCATGTAGAATTACACCAGGTTTACTGATGCTGTATGCAAACGACACAATAATTCAGAGACAGACACAGGTGAATATTTGTGTGACTTCAAAAGTGAAATGATTTAAGGTCTCTCGACAATATACATTGACCACGGCATTACAATAACTGCACTGCAGCGGGTGACTGCAGTGCAGCTGGACAAATTCTGATTTATAATTTATGGAAATTCATTGCCAATATACTTTACATTCCTAACACATGACACAAACTGGAAATAGTTATAATGTTTAACACTACTGAATGAATACAAAATCATAATGATACTATAAATGAAATATAAAAGTAGGCAAGCATATTTTTAAGTGATTTAACAACTTGAAAGGGAGCCATGCCAGATATAGACAGTCATTTTGATATGTTTTACACACTTTACAAAACAACAGGCAGGTTTGTACTCACACCAAATGCAAACTTTACACACAACTTTTTTCTTTGAAATTAAGAAAATTCATTGTCCAAAAAGAAAGCTTCATATACTCTTTCAGTGAATCTGCTCCTCATAAATAGCATTCACCTAAATACAAATGCAAGAACTGTGTCTAAATGAATATTCAAGTCTGTCTGTTTGTGCACCATGTTGTAGTCAGCCTTTAGAGAAATCAATGTTTGAGCCATGACAAGCATAGTGTAGCATGTCTATGTGTGTAAGCACCCAGGGGACAAATATGGAGTCCTAAAACCTCATTATCACAACCCTTCAATGTATTTCCTCAGCATAGTCGGATTGAGCAGAATCAATTCTTGTCAGTTCAGCTGAACAGTGCCAATGGAAGGGGACAGTGTTGTCCTTTAAAAATTAAACTGAATAGACAGTACAAAGTACTGAAGTGCATGTGTCTTTAGAAGTTTTGAGGGTATTTACTACAGTACGTCCTCTGGCGACCATATTGGAGGGCTACGAATTAGTACGATCATGAACAGCTGATTTTTTTTTTTTTATTCTCACAATTAAACTGTCTCAGTACTCATGTCTGAGAATGCTTTCAATTTATCACTGACGGATCCAGTCTGAATGCATGCAACGTCTACCACTACAGTATAATGGCTACAACTAGGGATGCCTAAATCCAAGTTATCAGTCCCAATAGGGCTTTCAGTATTGGCCAGTACTGGTCCGATCCCAGTGTTTAATTAATAAGCTGTGTGCCTCACTATGTGGAAGAGACCAGGATCATTCTTTTACGTGTAAGGCAACACCGGGCTCAACTTCTGAGCACAATATACCTACAAAGAGCTAAAACTTTGTGGTTAGCTCCCTCCACTTGTAACTTCATTACTAGAAACAAAATGACAGGTCTTCCAGTATGCTACTGACACAGGGCAGTGTGCACTTATTGATGTAAACATATAATTGAGTTGCATAGATTGGCCCCATAGTCACTGTACCCCATCCAGCGTTTTGAGTCAATATTGGTCTAGTATCAGTTTTAGATTGGTGCATGTTTGCAAAAAGTCATCATGCCATTACATTATGGCCAAACCTGCAACACAACTGTGTGATTATATAGTCACACCTTTTTTTCTCTATATCCAATTCATTGGCTGGTTGTTACAACCTTTATTTGAGGACAACACTGCAACGAACTTTCAGTATGCTGCCTTACTGATAAAGGTACAGTATGTTTCTGTAGGCAGCAGACAAAACAGAGTAAGGAATCAAAGGGATGAACAAACCGATTGTTAAAGTTGAGTATCCATGTTTAAATATCATCATTTAAAGGTGAAATGTCAGAAAACAGATGAGACAGACAATTGTGGAGTGCACAGGGAGACAATGTGGTGGCATGAATGAATAAGTTCATCCATCACATTGAAATAATGAAGAGATCACAGCTGTTTCACCAGTCTATGAGATGAGGTCATTCATAAATTGTACTGATGACAAAGAGAGAAAAGAGAGAAAGGAGAAGACACAAGAACTCAATTAAAACTTCTCGTTCACGGCTCCCCGCTTTCAAGAGAAGGTCAAGTCATTTTCACCCGCTTTGAATGCTAATGGGCAAACAAGCACATGATGGAAACGCTGCTAAGCAGAGACACAATTCTTTGTCGAGTCGATATAAAATAACAGAACAGTGAAAACACTTCACCTTGACTAATGTTTAAGCACCAAAGACGGGTGGTGGAGGGGTGAGAAATAGAGGGGGTGAATTATTTACTGCTTTAACGCTCAGCCTTGAATATACTGACTTCTACTGAGATTTCCATCAAGTTTTTTTTTCATCAAATGTCTCATCATGGGTTGAGGAGAAGGTACTTAACTATGCCATATAAATGTTTAACAGAGAACTTTCAGAGAATTGTGATGTTTGCTTGCAAAGCAATATATACTATAAGACAGAGGAAGTGCCTGAAAGTTAAACTTTGACTAAACACATGGAAAATACACAACAGACAAAAATATCAGATACAGTGATGAATCCTGTGTACGTTTGGCAAAAAGCATTTTTATTGGTGGACCAAAACTCTGCTTGCTCCTGTTTCTCTATTCAAAATCTTCTCTCCTGACAAATATCTCACAGACAAAGTTTTAACTAAAGTATGGGGTAATTCTTATCTTTCTCTTTCTGGAGATAAAGATAAGACATAGTTGCGGTAGTTTGAGAAGAAGCTTTCATTATATAGCTGACTAGACAGACCACGTCGTGCAAGCTCAGTTTTGCTAAGATTGCGATAAAAGTCCAGACAGAACTACTCAAAAGTGTTTTATTTAAATCTCAGACCAGGTCTTTCAGAAGCAGAATTCTACAACCGTGAGTCCTTTTTCTTTCTCAAATTTTCATCTAAATGCAATAAAAAACAAAAAAAGTTCCAGGATAAAAGGAATGTGTTTTTTCAAGATTTAAGATTCAAAACACGGACCAATGATGGCCTAAGTTGCTCTTCCGACGAAACCAAAACACGATTGAACCTATTAGCTTTGGTAAACTTGAAATAAATCTGTATACTTCTTTTCAAGCTCCAAGACGACTATGAGAAGCCACACGGCGTATAGGTGAGTTAAGTAAAGCTGTACTACTGTCAATATCATGTCACTAATTTCAAGGTTGCTGTCCTCTTTAATTTCTGAATAATAAAAATTATTTACTGATAAAGCATGCAAATACATGTGAAATGAAAATTATTTCGATGGTCTTTTACTATGTCCCATCAATAACTACACTGGTTACGTGTTATACACTGCTTAATAGCTTGTGTCTGTCTGCTGCATAAGGGCCTGTGGACTGTGGAGCTTCCCCGTAGACTGCGAATGAATGATGCCATGCGTTTGTGTATAACGGTCTGTATTTGTGTGGTGTCTGTGCACATGTGCTTGTTAGTATAGTGGGTTCTGCAATGAAGCAAGACATATCGTGCCTTTCTGCAACACACCTTTCCTTCTGTGCCAGTTACCAACACACACAGTGAGTCCAGGATTTCTTATGCAGAAAAAATGCCTGCTAATGATTTGTTTTCCAGGTGTAATGTGTCCTCAGGCATTCTCACATCTCGCTGTGTTGCATTACGGAATATTTAGATAAAGCAGGCTTTGTTTTAGTCAGCTTCCTCACACGAACATAAGGGATTCATAGACCCTGATAACATAATCTATGCATACGGCTATCGCTCAGAAAGAGAGAGAGACAGAACATCTGATGGCATATTTCATAAGAAGATGGAGGATGAGTATGGAAGATGACATATCTTTAAGCAGTGTCTATGTGTGAACTCTAAAAACGCTTTGCTGAGAGAGGGCACAAGAGAGTTTTCAATTACTTTGTGTGTGTGTGTGGGGTGGGGGGGCATGAATGACGGTGTCTGTGAATCTCCTTAAATTTAACTGGTAATGTCTACATTTAACGAGTCCATTACGGGCTTACACTTCATCCTATCTGATGTCACTCCTCATTAATTCAGTCCAACTCATTAGCTTGCATCGTTAAATAATTACCCACTGAGCAAAAAGACACAGAACTTGATTAAGCATCCCATTCAGAAGTTAATAGTTGTTATTTTAGCTGCAGTGAAGTAACAGGGACCTGCCATTGGTGCCAGTGCTATAGAGCAAACCATTCCCACCTATGGTAGCTGATAATGAT
Organism: Brachyistius frenatus; assembly: GCF_029030835.1. Taxonomy (NCBI): domain Eukaryota; kingdom Metazoa; phylum Chordata; class Actinopteri; family Embiotocidae; genus Brachyistius; species Brachyistius frenatus. The sequence goes on from NW_027210656.1 coordinate 2,431,166, forward strand.
TAGAACAAATCATTGTGTACTAGTTATAGTATTGGTAACTTTTCCATTAAGTGTTAGTATTTTGTCATTTCCGTCTTCCGATTGTAATACATAACTTTTGGCTTATTCTCATGGGGAATTGAGGGAGGAATTGTGGAGAGAAATGTGGCAGTGTTAGAGCACGAGCCCCCTTCCTAAAAAAGACAAATTCAAAACAAATTCAGAAACAATAAATATTTGAGCGCTGCTCGGCCAAAATCATTAAAGGTAAAAAAGGCAAAGAGATGTCTGTGCAAACATTAGGTTATTACATTAGTATTATCTTAGTATTACAACTTAACACCTCAACCAACCATAAACTAATGTCCCTAGTTTGACACCGGCTGTAAATTATTGTTGTGCCCCGCTCCCTTGCTTCCTATTTTCTCTGTACTGCCTAGTAAAGGCATGAGAAAAAAGAAAACATCTTTTAAGCTAATGGAATGAGCCAACAGTAGAAGCTCTGCAAAAGATTAAACATGGGAGCTGCCCAGAACAATCACAGCCTTTTTGCTTTGGCCACTGCTTTCCTGAAATCAAGTTATGTACAAGCACTATGTTGAAGGGCTACCATGCAGCACCTCCCACCTTATTCATCCAATTATCATCCAGTCTAGCAACCTGTCAACATTTTTATCTTCAAAACATTTGCCATGACAAACTAGCTTTTTTGCACCAAATTCAAAAATAGAATATGGCAATGTTTATTTTTTTTTAATAATTGTATACACCTAACAGCCTCGTCTCACAAGAAAGGAGAGACAGCAAGATCCCAAATTGGTAGGTGGTATGTCACTTTGGAAAAAGTGGTACGTACCGTTGCCGAGTGGTATAGCACCTCGATTTTTGTTATGCCCCACCTTCTCTAAAGTGCCATGTACTGATTTCTGGTGGTATACCAACTCCTTCAGGTGTATGCACCTATCCCTGGACGCATGCTGCGCCTTTGCCACTGGTACAAACCGTCTGTTGATGTCATTTACCATATTAAAGTGGTAGGCCATACCATAGACATACATACAGGGCCGTACAGTCTATTGCTACGCCACATTAGCCTGGCTAATGCCACGAGCAAACATTTTGTACCGGTGGCACAGAAACATCCTGCCTCCAGGGATAGGTGCAGACCCGTGAAGGAGTTGGTATACCACCAGAAATTGGTACATGGCACCTTAGAGGAGCTGGGGCATACCAAAAGTCAACGTGCCATACCACTAGGAAATGGTACATACTGCTTATTTTCTGAAAAGTAACATCCACACATAAGGTAGAAAAGGTCACTAACAGGCTTCCTGAAACCTGCAGAGGCTGGCTTGGCAGACATTAAACTATTGCATATTTGGACGTGTTCTTCACCAATTACACTGTTAAAAAGATCCTAGAAAGGTTATACATTTTTCCTTTGACATTGATTTTCCTTTCCAGTGTGCAACTTTGTACTGCAGGAAATGAGCTGGGAGTCACTGAACAAATAACACATTACTATTGATCAATTTCTACAGTTTTTGTTGTTTCTAAGATCTGTGCAACAGACATAGGAAAGACAAGAGTGAATCTCAGACAGATGTTACAGATGTTACTCAAGGAACAAATGACGACTGAGTGACTTTGTCTCAAACAGCTGGTGTGTGGTGGCTCTGCACAATTGGCTGACCGTGCGTGTGTGTGTGTGCGCGCGTGTGTGTGTGTGTGTGTGTGTGTGTGTGTGTGTGTGTGTGTGTGTGTGTGTGTGTGTGTGTGTGTGAGAATGAGGCCACATGCGGCCGAGGGTCATTACCAGGTGGCACGCACATGTATACAAAACCTATTAATACTAATGAAATAAATATGGAAACAAACTCCATCATGACATCACAATTAATTATTGATTCATCCATAAACTAATCCTACTGCGCACGCACGCACGCACGCACGCACACACACACACACACACACACACACACACACACACACACACACACACACACACACACACACACACACACACACACACACACACACACACACACACACACACACACACACACACACACACACACACACACACACACACACACACACACACATCTTTGGGTATCTGAAAGCTGATAGTGTTTATGAGTGTGAGATCCTGATAAGTACAGAAACACACTCACACACATTCAAACAGTGTGCACAGCTCTAAGGCAGCATGTAGTTTTTTCTCTCTCGCTTGGCTACAAACCAACAACCTGCAGGGAGTTAAACAGCCTCTGAACGGAGGATATGGAAACCCCTCAACAGAGGACCTTGTGTCTGGCCTGATAGCACTTTACCAAACCCTGAGATAGTGCAGGAGTTGTGAAGGGATTTTTGGCATAGTGGACAAACCAGGTGATTACAACTTCCATGTTTTCTGTGACACACACTAACCCCAAAAGCATGTTTGCCATACACAATCACTGAAAAAGGAGTGGATGTAAAATTGTGAATACAAGGGCTGTACGCTTATTATTCATCCCATTCAGAAGTGGAAGTCAAATAAAAGCATGTACGCAGCCATCTCGACTGTAAAAAGACAGTACCAGGTCTGCATTATGTAGTATGGGCCCCAAAACATGGAAGAAACATGATGCTTTTCAGAGTATGTGGCAATTGAAAAGTTTTCATAGGAATCAATGGGACACAAGCAGCAACCAACAGTGTCGTCACCCATTAGCTTGTGGCCATTATGAAATCTTGAGTTCGGATATTGGTCGTTGCCATCTTTGGAGTGGTTTGGAGCCAGAAGTGACCGTAATTGGACAAGCTGGGGGGAGAGAGCGGTGGATCTGACTCAATCTGATTTGAAAGCCGATGCTACTACGTCCCGCCAACCGATAGCCGTAACTTGACTACACCACAGGCCTGTCAATCAAACAGACATGCCCCAAAAAGATGGCTCTTTGAGGCTTATTTTCAAATTAATGACCTGATTATTTTCAGTTTGACTGCCAGAAATAAAATAAAAATAAAATAAAAGCGACTTTAGCTAACAACATCAAAATGATTAGTGGAAAAAATGTATTGGCTTTGTATTTCATGAAAGACGTTGAACCTCTGGTGTCCCTTGATGGTATTGCAGCATAAGCGTTTCTGCATCGGCCTCATTTTTCAGACTTGGAAGTTAAACCCACTTTTATGTAGAGTCTATGATGGTTGCGCCATCTTTGAATGTGGTATCCATTTCTCCGTAATATATCCATGCACTGTTCATGTGTATGTGTGCATGGTCATACATGTGAATAGGAAGGGGGCCCACAACTTGATTAGGACAACATATGGGTCCATCAGCACCATTAGCTCCTTGGCCCACATTTGAGATATGCACACATTCACACACTAACACACACCCAAAATGGAAACACCTGATGCCCTGACACCAGATCATCCCCATTATCAGCAACTCCCCCTTGCCAGCTGTGATTTCAGAGACTGATTCAGTTTAGCGCCTTTGCTTTCCACTGGGCACAAATGTGTGAGCTCGCATACTCAGACTTATACAGACATATACATATATATATATAGACACACACATATACAAGCTCACAAACAGTACATGTAAGCTCAAACACAGCCACACAAGCACACACAGCGGAGGGATAATGAGAGAGGTGAGAGGTCTGAAATTGAGCCGAGGTACACTGGGACCTGAACATTGTGATCTTGTGTCACTTAAACCCATAGAAAAGTTAGTGAGATAGAAAACAACCCTGGAGAGCAGCAGAAAGACCTTCATTACTTGGTTAGCATCTCCTCCTCATTGTTCACCACTTCTATGTCCTCTCTCTTCTAATCTTTCCCACTTCTTCACTTCTGCTTGCCCATCCTCCTTCTCCTTTAGCAGCATTTACAATTTGATCTGTAACTTCACAGCACAGAAGAGTGCAGTGGCAGCATCATTTATCTTCCCCTGCATCTTTAGGTGCCTACAAACACATGCACGAAAGTCCTATAAACACTTTAGTGAGTCAGGAAAAAATGTAATTGACAAAAAAAAGCTGGAGATCTACAGATGTCACAAGAACAACCTGATGACCGAGTTTTAAAAGTTGAAGGCAATACATCTTTATTTGAGATGAACAAACAACTAAAAGAACACAAAGAATCACAAATGATCTGATTCCTATACTGAACAAATCTTAACAAAAATCTACACAGATATATTTCTGTGTACTGTTAGTATACTGCTAGTTATACAGATGGTAAGATGATGATATTATATCAAGAATTGTATGGTTGTCTGAGATATCTGCAAGAATTGAAAAATGACCTTCAAAAAATATCAGCAGCAATGTACATCCATGGACACTCTCTGTGATGCAGACTGGAACCCTAAAAGGGATTCAATAGGATTTGTTACTTATGATTTGGATGAACTACATTCACCTCTCTTCTGGTGTCATGATTTAAACACAACAAACAATAAGGCACTGCTGTTCACCAAATTTATAGTGCTGTAGGTAAACAGCATGAGATGTAATGAAGAAGCCTTTCAGCTCATTTAGCATTAAAAAACATCCAAAGAAACTTCAATTATTGTGTTTATTTTAGATGTTTACAAATTGTAGCTCCCAGGATACACAGCCCATTTAAGATACAAAACTCATTATCTGTGGTGCACAAAACACTAGATCCTGTATCTGCAAATTACCTACAATTTTTGTTCAGTGCATTTAATAATGGTGCTCTTTTTTTACATATACTCCGTTGATATTGCAGTTGAAGCAACCATGCTATAAATACCTACAATTTTTGTAGTCATCACCATCCACAAAAAGGTGGACAAACTATTTTCTACAGCTAACAATACAATGCAGTTCAAATGCAAAACAGCCTAAAAAAATACCACATATTCATATCAGCTCTGCTCTGACTCAAACCTCCCAAATAATTTCACAATAGTCTTCCCCAGCGTAATATTCATTGCAGACACAACGCTATTAGTGGACTGAATTAGATTTGTTCAGGTGTTTGTGATATTGTGTATAATCATCTTGTCCTGCAGGCCCCCATAGCAGAATGCTGATGACAAAAGGCAGAGTGCTACATAACGAAAAAACTATACTGTAATTTACCTGCCAAATGTTTATTTATGCTACACTGCCCCCGACACTACGACTGTAACTAAAATTTAGAACAGAAATCAAAGATGGTGTACTTCACAATAGCTCCAGAGAAGTAAAAAGGTAGTAAACCAAACATAAAGAGGTGTACAAGAGAAAAGAGCTTTGGTGCTATTTTGTCTGAACGCCAACAGTGGGGCCAGCCCTTTAATCATAATGTCTGTCCCTCAGTGAGTGAGTGAGTGAGTGAGGTTACATTAAAAAGGCCTGTAGCATTTCGTACACGGTCCTACCATATACTAGGTTTTGACCTTGTCTTGTTTATCTATTAATATCACTTGCATTTTTGCCCATATTTGCCAGGAGATAGATAAACAGGAAAGAATGAGAAAGAGAGATAAAACAGGGGCCCCCCAGTCAGGAGTTCATCAGCCCCTCAATCATTATATTAGGGTACCCAATACGGTGCTATTATACTTAAGACATTTTACTATCCATCCATCCATTATCTATACCTGCTTTATCCTGAACAGGATCACAGGGGGGCTGGAGCCTATCCCAGCACACTTTGGGTGAAGGGAGCATTCACCCTGGACATGTCGCCAGTCTATCACAGGGCCAACACGTAGAGACAGACGGAAACAAAGACCATTCACGCTCTCATTCACACTTAAGGGCAATTTTTTTTTTTTTGGTAGAATTACCAATTAATCTGAGATGTTTTTGGATGTTGGGAGGAAGCCGGAGTACCGGGAGAGAACCCACGCAGGCACAGGGAGAACATGCAAACTCCACACAGAAAGGTCCAGGCCCAGAACCAAACCTGGAACCTGTGTGAGGTGGCAATGCTAACCACTAATAAAGAAAAATGCTTTTATAAAAGAAGTGCCTGTGTTAGACTGGTTTCTTCCCACTGATTGGCGGGAGATGCCCATTCGACTTGTCAGGCAGCTGTCAGAAAAGACTGACTGGTTATGAAAGGCATTCGTAACGAGACGTATGCAAATATCCTGCAGGTCATTATTCATAATAACACATCTAAGATATTTGGAATGACCTTGATTGCGCACGTTAGTATTCGTATTTAAAGGGATCACAAATACAACAATGACCTGAGCAAATGGAGCCTTTGCTTGGTATGTTAATTACATATTGCATATTATCATAGACACAAAGCAGCACCGTACACACAAAATTATGTGAATATGTACAAAACCTGTTCTTAATATCTTAAGAATAATTCTGAAATGCTTTGGAGAGACATTCAATAGCTGGAGATAACCATTCGAAACAGCTTGAGAGGAGCTCTGCAAAGCAAGTGGAGTAAGGCTTTATCTACAGGCTGCTGGTGGCTGATTGGGTACACAGCTCAAAGAGAGATGGCCAAGTGGACATGGAAGTTTTTCTTTTTTTAACTCCATCGTCTCAGCCCACTGTGGAGTTGGTGTGTACATAGATGAACAATGTTGTTTGTAGGATTAAGGACCAGAGCTCATTCTCTGTGCTAGCAGGATAAAATCATCAAATAGTCATTCATCAAATACAGGGAGTTGAATTAATAATCACAACGGCAGTAGTGTCGCTGTACAAAGGTTACAATTTTGCAACATCACTAATGTTCAAGATCAGATCAAAGTCTGACTCGTAAATTCACATGTACATTTTTCTGTGAATCTAATGGACAAATATCTTTTAAAGGATGTCACTGCTAGGATTACCAGTCTGCGGTATTTACTTTTGCATCAGCGATATGCCAGTCTAGCGCAATGATTCACTCATCTGTAACTAAACTGGGTTGACTAATTTGAAATAGTTATGTTAACCCAATTACACGTGTCAGGAAAAAACATTGTTGTACTTCTGACGCTCATATTTTGTAGGGCTCTGAACAAATAATACAAAAAAAATATATAAATGCATTTGATCGAACTGACCTGATGAAAAGCCCTGGTATACATTTCAATGTAAATACAAGTTTGTATGTGTCTGTCAGTAAATTACATCAGACTTTATTATGTGAGTGAGATTAAGAAAATCACTGCAAATGTTTTTAACAACAGCTCTGTTTGTGTGGCCTGAATTAAATGTGCATTGAATAGTTTGTGTATTTAAATTGCCTTCAAACATTTTGGCATTGGTATTAGCAATGTTAAGTTCAGATATGCACAGGTACTGTCATGTTTTCGGTGTTTAGAAAATGTAGCTTTTTCATATGATAAGTCTAATTTATGTGCGCACATAGTAGTGGTACACTGAACTTCTCAGGCCGATACTCAAATAGACACAGTGATCTGCAAAGCTATAAGGTGTCCTTCGTTATTTAAAGCAGTAACAAGTACAAAAACATTTTATCGGCACAATGCACCAAAAAGAAATACAACACACAAAAGATTAATTCAAGTGGAGGAGTTGTTGGTATGGTGACCAGCACAAGTTAGTGAGAGAGAGAGAGAGCTAATGTGAATGAGTGAGAGGAAGAGAGAAAAACAACTATGCATAGAGTTTTGTTTATAGGTTTCACTCTGCGCATTTAAAGTAAAATTATACAGTTGTGAAGATTCATCAAAGATGTGAATTGTTCTCATGCACAAATGTCTCATTCATTAATCTCAGTAGATATTATCATATGAACAGTGCTTTGGCAAATGCGCACACACACACACACACACACACACACACACGCACGCACGCACACAGTAAAGCTTAATGAAATCATGGTGATTGATCATACAACTTTAGTAAAACCTGCACTTATAAGGGTTAAGTAAGTAAGTAAGTGGAAAGATGTATAACAGGTGTAAATAGCATGTTGTTGTAACCTCATACATGTACGTGAGGGATGAGAGAGAGAAGAAGAAAAAGTGTGCCTATGCCTTGACAGGATCGTCCACAACAGGAGTGTATTGTGTGTGTTCTCAAATGTATGCTGCTTTTACCTGAGACAGCCTGTAGCATTGCGTAGCACCTGGGAGGTATGAAGGTGCAGCTTGCGGTCGTCATGGTGATTGGGGGAGGAGTCCCAGTTAGAGTGGGGTATGATGACACTGTTGGTCAGAACGGCGAGGGCGTCCTGGATGATTGGCATCTTCAGTGCGTCACATGATGACAGGTTCCACAGCACACCTGCACATAGAAGCATGCAGAAAGAGACAGACATTAAGAAATGTATCATTTTTAACTCAAATAATTTGTCCTAAAACGTCAATCGAACGTTTTCAAAGGAGAACTTATGACTAATACGTTCATTTTGATCATTTCTGTGGATGACACCCACGCTTTTATTCTGAAATCTGACTGTTGGTCCTGACGAAAAGCTGACTGTCCAACTCGCGTCACTTATTGCACACCGTGTCAGGGACAACGCACAAACACACACACACTATAAAGAAATGCAAATATATACCGTTGACATATGCAGCTGCACACACACATACCCATGTTGTCAGAAAAAAATAGTGTGTGCACAAAGATACACGGAATCACCTGCAAGGACACACAAATACTGTAACACCTAATCACATGCAGTATGGATACACACCCCGTACACACCCTGTACACACACACACACACACACACACACACACACACACACACACACACACACACACACACACACACACACACACACACACACACACACACACACACACACACACACACACATCGTTTTTCTAGTCAGATGGAATAACAGATGCCTCTTTGCAGACGGGTGACAGCAGTAGCCTTGTTGGTCAGCTGTGACACACTCTTAGACATGCAAAACACACATACCCACACACACACAGGCCGCGTCATCTTTTTCACATTCTAAATATGTTACTTAGTCCCTACTGCTCCCACTGATCATTCCTACTTTGAGAGCATGAGACGCAAAACCAAATATAGTAACAAACAATGAGATACAAATGTGTGAAACAGAGATGAAAAACAAAAATAACATGACTAAGTAAATAAATAATGAGTGGGGAAGAGAGCTGGAGAAGGTCTGTGACGGTTTAGAGAGATAAAAACAGATTGAGACAGCAGAGGAGACATACAACGCCTTTTAAATATGATAAACTATAAAAAGCTGCGGTGTTGAAGGTCACCATCTCTCATGTATTCGGTGTCAGACTCCAGATGTTGCAGGTCCCAGATGACAGATGTCATTCATTTGCACAGTTAGCACACAAATTATAGACAAAATATGGGACAACTCAAGACACGCTGTGCTTCATATGCAATTGAATGCATTTGCAGAGGCTGTCAGTGAGCTGAAAGATGTGCTCTTCATTTTGTAATTCAGCATGCATGCACAATCCAATTTTGCTCTGGTACTGTCAGATTGAATGTAAATGAAACATAATATTATAGATGCTGTTTGTCATCTTAAATGCTAGCAAAGCTGAAAAGCTCTAAGGCTGCTCCTCTGTAGTTAAAACGGACCTCTGAATTCATTGTGTAAAGGGGCAAATATTTAGTTTAGCGACTAAAACAACACAAAAAAAATGAGGAGTACAATCCATAGAACTTAACTTATCTCAGGCCCTGTAAAACACCCATCAGTGCAAGAGAGGACACTGTATGAGTAGGGTGGTCTCGATACCATAATTTTGGTAGTTGATACCAATTCAACCTAAAGTCTACTTTCGATGACAATTTCAAAACTATGGTAAACAAACAAAACAAAACAAAACAAAAACATTCCTGGCACGAAAGCAAGATGGAGCCTTCAAGTAATAAAAATACGTTACTATTATGTCAGACAAAAAAAAAAAAATCTGGCATATTAATTGACAGTGGCACACACAATTACCCTTCATGCAAATATAAAGGGCTGAATGGCAATGTCAGTACAGTAGCTGCTTCTGATGTTAAGAGTAACCACTACATTAACCTGATTAAGCACATTTTATCCTCTGTGAATGTTTTCTGTGGTGCATTACTACAAGAAAAGCAGCTGTCGCAGTTCTCAAAGAATAAAGTTAACTCCCTAACACCGTCTGCATTCTGGCTTTTGGTTGTCTAAAACTTGTCCCTGATTATCTGACTCAAACACTTAATATATTCATACAAAACGTTTGGGGTTTTCCCCTGCTGCAGTGGACCCGTTGCTGCAGCGTCATTTGCCAACTCATTGTTGTTGACTTAACTACTTTTCCGTCAGTACCTTGAATAACACATGAAACAAGTACCGTCACAGTTTTAGAATTCCAGTGACATCCTCATGGAGAGCATGTGACACAGGTCACGTGACAGAGATCATTAGATGAAGTCAAGGTTGTCTTGGTTGGATGGTTCAAACCAAGGACTTTCACTTTGTTTAATGAAATGATCTCCCAACCCTAACCAAGTAGTTCTTGTGCCTGACCCTCACTATGTGGTTTTGCGTTTCAAAACCTAATCAAATGTTTGCTTTTTTTCGAAACCTAACCATGTGGTTATTTTACATCCAGGCGAGGGCAAAACGTCACACTGAAAGTAGGCTGTAGTAGACTGATGGGTGTGTTGCATACTCTGGCGTGATAATGGGTTGGTCAGACATGAATGAGAATCAAAAGAAAAGTTATTATAATAAACATACGGTGTTGGTAAAAAGGGCAAGGATAGGCTGTGCCACTAGTAATGGTTATGAATTAAACCTCCCTTCACTGAAACACTGCACATGAGTTGCCATGGAGACACTGGGTGTTGACTCACAGCTAGTTTTGCATTGCCAAAAGCAATGCTTGCCTTGATTCTATACACTATCCTGCACCAGTGTCAGACAGAGTGACAATCTCAAACAAAGGGACGGGAGGACAATTAGACCAAGTAAAAGTCAGGAAGGACAATGAAAAAGACAGAATAACACTGAATAATAGCAGACGTTCTAAATAAAAGGTTAAGGAAATATTTCCACTGATTTATAGACAAATGTAATGTGGGAACTAAGCCAGTAATAATTAATGGTGAGAAAAACAGTAATAGAAGAAGTCAGAGTGACACAATATTAATGAGTCGAAGAAGCAGAGAAGAGGATCCAAAGGTGAAACAAAAAACAAGTCAAACCAAGTATAAAACTGCAAGTAAAAGACAGGGAGAGAAAAGTTGAAAAGAAAAAAATACCAAGGACAGAGAGAGAGAGACTGAAAGAAGATGGCTGCGGCGTGTGTGAGCGTATGAGGGAAAGCTCAAGAGGACAAGAAGAGGAGGGTGATAATAACGCGATGACCTTGTATGCTGTTTGGCAGCAATCAAGTGCTTGTTCTGAGGCCGCATATGTGTGTGTGAGTGTGGCAACGTTTGCCTTCACTTTCACTAATCAGCCTTGTGTGTCACATCTCAAGCCTCTTCTCTTTTCTCTCAATCTTAAATCATATGAAATCTTTTCAAACCGAGGTAAAAGAGAAACAAATATTGCTCTGTGGTACCTTCAGTAAACGGGGTGAAGACAGATATTGAGCAAAACACTTCACTTATAAACCTCAGTACTTTCAAACATCTGTCTGTCTTTCTTCCTGCGTCAGTCTATTTCTCAAGTGGAGAGTGTTGTCAGTGTATGATTTTAATCACGCTAAAAAAGTGTTAGCTCTGATGAGCCGACAAGAACGTGTCTGCTGGCTTACAAGAAAGGCACCCAGCTGCCTTTCTTCAGCTTCTTTAGCCAATAAATCTGAACAAACACAAATATAAACACATGCACACACAACACACACTGAAGATGCTGGAGGGTGAGGTTATGATATTGGAGACAAAGATGGAACAGAAAGAGAGATAGACACAAGGGGACAGACAGCTCAGTTTTTCTGGGGCAAGGACATTGTGTCTGCCACTGTCCAATGTTCGGCAAATTCAAGGCTGACACACGCACGCACCGCACGCACGCACGCACGCACGCACGCCTGCTCCAGAAACATAGATCTGTAATGCTTCGCTAAGCCCAGGGTCCTTATGGGTATAACATCAGGTGACTAACAGACAATGACATCATACTTGATGCTGCTGTGTGTGTGTACGTGTCTGTGTTTTCTGCCTGTCTCTCTCCTTGTCTTTATCTCTTTCGCTCCCTCCTCTGACTAGGTCCCTTCAGACGTTTGACAGACAGTTTCCTAGGAGCTGGATGGTTTGGGGAAAAGGGGAGATGATTGCATGAATTCATGAATAAATGAGAGTGTGACTTGTAAGGGGAGAGTGAGACCTGTTAGGCCTCAAGTGGTGATGTTTTATTAAACAGCCTTCATCTGTGCAGCTCAACGTGAATTAGTTAGCCGCTGGGTCGGAACCCGGTGATGAGTAAAGCCAGAGCCGACAAATTACACAGCCAACGTGTCTACAAAAATCTGCGCAAGAGAAAAAGAAATACTGATTCTGGAGAACAGTTTGCGTGACAGCAGTTTAACAATTGCTGACTTAAACCTAAGGTCATACAACTTTCATTCCAGTAGTAGGTTTGTGGAAAACATTTGTCAGCACAGTGTTAAATCTTGTATTGTGGGTAAAATGCCGCCGTCAGTACTGGAGGTTTCATTCCTGCCAGGCCCTCCCCAACCCGTTCTCATCTCAGGGCGTCAAATACACAGCCCATTGGTATCTCAGAGATACATACGAGGTGCCTTCGGCTTAGGCAGCAAAAACAGCGTGGTTAGGTTTAAGAAGGGACATGGTTTGGATCAAAGTGAGTGACTTTATGTGACATTAAGTTAAATAGGTTACAAGAGCAACTGTTAAAAAAAAAAATCCACGCGGACATTTTTCTAGACCCAAATGCCGGTCTCCCAGATGAAAGTCCCAGATGAAAGTCCGGTGTTTGTTTGGTGCCAGTGCCAAAGTCCACCTTGTGTGTATCTCTCCAATGTCAACATGACAAAACAGCAGTATCTGACACCCTGGGAATGAGAATGGGCCGGCCGCTCACAGTGGAAATGCAGCAGTGAAATTTCCGCCGGGCATTAACAATTTCACAACAGCATATGTGGCACGGAGGTTTGAACATTTACATAGACAAGTGTTTCATGCTTTGAAGTGAAATGAAAAAAAAAAGTTATTTAATTCAACTTTGTTGATTTGTTGCAGTTCACCGCTGCAGAAAAGTGTTTTGTACACAAACATACATTTTTTTTAAAATCAATCCTCTATTCTCAATCAACATTTTGTGGAAGTGAGTGTTTACTGGAGCACTGCAGTATAACACTGCAAATAGAAAGTATTCAAGTAACGAAGTTTTAATATTGACTAACTATTGACTAATGTTACCATGTCAAATACTCATCTCAGCAACAGGCAGCTGGATATGGTAGATAAGAGAAGGCAAAACTGTAGATTTTTCACAAATGGTATGACCGTGTTTCCCATGAAGAGACTTTACTTGGGTGACCCATTTCAGCAATTTTTGTTAATTTATTGTTTTATCTGTCCAAAAAAGACCCTATCAACACAATCGATTAAGACGTAGATTAACTCCCTCACTCTTATTCACCCGTGTCAGCTCTGCACCGTGTGTTTGGCTGAGCTCTGCCCTTTGTGAAATTTGCAGAGGACATAAACCAGCTGCAAAATGCAGCAGAGACTTTCACACTGAGCTGAAATATTTTTGTCTGGACCACAACAGCGTGTGAGAGCTTTCAAGTGAGCTGCTGTAGCTGAGCAAGTGAGGGATCAAAGTTACACCACTGGTCAGCCGAATCCCACGACTCTCATTTCAAATTAAAAGCCCTGTAGTTTCACTCAGGGTCCAGCCAGGTTTTGACCCAGACATGTGTTTCCTGTGGGAGGGGCAGAGGGTCCCAATCGAAGGGATAACATAATTTCAATTTAGGTCTTATATTAGACCACTGTACTTGACACTTTTCAAACTATTTTGGCCACACACAAGTTGCATGCACTGCAGGAGGCATTTAGAGAACATCTGTGTAATTGTAGATACAGAAAATAACCTGGGTCAACCTCCATCCTCCTGATCGCGCTACACTACATGAGACTCTGCACGCACAATTAGCCACGTGAGCTACCCACCACCAAACGTAAATTCTCAACATATAGCAAACTGGCTAAAAATAACAATTCATTATTATAAACTTGTTCAAATGCAGGTTTTTGGGGGGATATTGCGTTCTTCAGCAGTTGCCTCTCAGCTTAACAGCCATTTCAAAGCAGGCAGCAACTGCAGCCACGGTCCGCTGCATCAAGGTGAGCCCATGAGTGAGGATAGCATCTCCTATTGACACCCAAAGCCTCTGCATCGACCACACTTTGACTGACAGGGCCGGAAGCCTTGACTTCATCCTATCTACCCAACGTTGAGACCCAGGAAGCCAATGAAGCTCGTCTAAATTTAAACTTCAGAACCGACAGGCAGACAGGGCAAATTGTTGAGGGAAGGTTTTTCCGGTCACCAAAAAAAAAAAAAAAACCATAAGCGCTGCCTCATTTCCTCAGACCTAAACTGATTCTTTAATCACAGGAAGTGCTTTAATGAAGCTGACAACACAGATTCAGTAATGAGGAGGGTGATTTGTTATGACTCAAGCACGACCACTTTTTCTTTTATTGAGTCAGTTGGGGTCCGTGTCTGTTGGTTTAATCTGGATGGGTGCCACTGCCCCGGATGGATGTATGCCATTGCTTGCTTTAGCCACCAACTTGTACCGAAGGTCAGACTTTGATCAGAACATAATTTGGCAGAGCAACGGATTCAATGTCTTCCTGCAAAAACAGTGCAGAGGAACTAACAAGGTGTATTTATAATGCTCATTAGCTCTTTTTTTTGGAACATATTGTCATGGTATTTGCTTCACTAGCCTCAGGAGGGAGTTTGTACACACTCACACAGGCTCATCTGGAAGCTGCACATTACAGTCCAAAGCGCTTAGAGGCTCAGTCCAACAGTAGCTGGACTTTAGATGACAAGAGAGGGGAATGTTACTTCAAAAAATTATGTTGGGTTTTCCAGCCATTACAAGAATCTCAGCCAATTATTCCTACTTCAAATCCTTTCTTTTTGACTCTTGTGGGTTTTGTCCGTATTCTTACTTTTTCTTTCTCTTGTTTGCACTGCTGAGTTACCTCAACCTTGCTTTCAACCTAAAACCAAGAGTTTTGACTTGTGATCACGAGGCAAATGAAGATAGACTTCAAAATATGGGTGTACTGGCATGAAAGTGTTTAAAATGTGGAGTTCAATGTTAAGTACGAGAGTAAACAAACAACAGGGTAGAGTCATGCATGACACTGAATCACAATGCCAGCAGCAGGGGAGAGCCAGACAGAGAAGGGCAAAGACAGGAAGAGTCGGGCAAAGAGAGAGAGAGAGAGAGAGAGGGAGGATAGAATTACACAGTGTGTGTCTGTTTGTGTGAGATGACTATTTATAAAAGTCAGAGCTCAAAATATGATGCAATGTGACTTGGGGTGCATTTCATTCATTTGTTAATCTGCTTACAGACTACACACAAACACAAACACAAACACACACTCCATCGCCGGGTGATGATTTTGATCCAGTACCCTCCCCAGCACTTTAGTGATATTCTTCAAAGTGGCAGGATGTTTCTACAGGCAGAATCTGGTGACTGTCATCACTGACACGTAGAACATTAATTTAGATTGGAGCATATTTCTACTTCTTTATCTCAAATAAAAACAAACCTTGTTTTCTAGAGCAGCAGGAGTAGACAGAAACTATTTGGTAAACTAACATCTGTTTTTGGATTCAGGTGATCTAACCATCTCTAATCTATCTATTACTTACTGTGGTCTTATTTCCACCCCCCACCATTTCACCTGTTCCCCATTGTCATTTATTGTTTCCTCTCTTCCCTCTCTCCCTTTCTGACAAATAAATTTCAACATGTACAATATCCATATTTTGTCTACCTTTAGTTTTTCCAGTTTCTGCTCATAAATTCTGACTTCTCCATCCTCCTGCATGTCTTTGGTTGTCTTTCTCTTTTAAACTGTATTTCCTCCCTGCATGCAACTTGTTAAAGCAGGGCCAATAAGTAAAATATAATGCTTCCTTCTTGCCTTTACTCTCCTCTCATATCCTTTGTTTCTTCTCCAAAACTCTACGCCAGCTCGCTGGCTGTCATTGTTATGACCCACCAGGACCGCTTCCCCTCAGAGAGCAAGTGACCTATGGGGATACATCTACAGATGGATGTTTGAGCATGCGTGCATGCGCTTGAAGATGAAGCTTTGTCCCACTGCGGAACAATGGGGTCAGAGGTCAAATTGAACATGAGGGGGCCCCACTGACTTTATCTCAGTATCCTGTGTGAGTGTGCGCAGGTGTTTTGTGTGCTTTTGTGTATTTGTGTCTGTTTCAATCCATGTCTGTATGAGCGAAAACAGTGTGCTTATACTTTGTCTGAATAAACGTCCTATCTTCAAGTATGAGCCTGCACATGTCTCTCTTATCTCAGAACTAACCTTGTGTAACAAAGAGGTGGAATGATTGTGATATAAGTGTGGATACATGCAGTGCAGCTCAATGTGATGGAGGACACTGAGTCACATAGAAAACCAGAGTCCACACGAATGAAGGACTAAAGAAAAGTGTGAAGAGGAGAGGGAACAACATAAGAGTAGAGGTGGACGAGAGAAGAAAAGTAGAGAAATGAGATAATAAAAGAGGAGAGTAGAGGTAAGAGGAGGAGAAAAAGGAATTGACTTTCTTGTGTTTTCTCATGGGAGCCACTGTCCATGCGCTTAACCTGCCGGGGAGAACAGCTTATTGGAACTTCTGCTCGGCGAGCATTCAGGCCTCGACCCGGTCTCACCAGGTCCTCCACCTATCAAAGTTCACAGCTCACCCACTTTATATGAATCACAGCCAGCTCTTATCGCAGCCCATCTACCAGTTGTGTGTTTCTTTACAGTGAAAGAGACAGCAATGATTAATTGCTGAATTTCATTAGTAACAGAGATTTTAACCTTTACAGACTCAATCTTGTGGCTTATAAACTCAAATGCAGTTCACCCACAGAGACATGCACACCGTGGTTCATCAATATTAACAGCCCTGTAGAACCAACGAAGTCCTGGAAAGTGACTGTGGCTCCACATTGAGATTAAATATATGCTACATGTGGTGAATGTGTGAGAGTGTGCCCGTCTGTGAGCCTTTGTTAAGAAGAGAGGGATGCAGTGCTGTGTTCGTATTTGCTACTCCTCTCCTAGAATATTAAATTCTTGGTGGGAGGCATATTGCAAAAATATTTCAGGAGAAATGGAGATTAAATTATATCAACTCATGCAATGTGTGTGTGGGTGTTGAAATTTAATCTATACATCTTTTGCCTCCATTTTTGTGAGTATGTTTACATGAGTGTATGTATGTATGTGCATTTCTTACTTGGTGTGTGTGGGTGTGTGCACTCCTGCAATGTGTGTGTTTCAACTGTACTGGTGAGCCTGTGCTCTCCATGTCTTCAAGGTTAAACCTAGATTGGCCAGCAATTGTAAAACACCACACTTGCCAGCAGGAACTTGAACATAAGGTGGTCACATTCACATTTTTGTGATTCACCGCATACACCAACGCAAAAACAATGAATAATAATAATAAAATGGACAAAACTTACAGTGCATTCCAACTTAACCATCAGAAAAATCAGTGAAAAGACACGACACGGAACAAAACACCTATAAGGATAAGTGATGTTCAGCACTGCCGGCTGCCTTGCTGCCTCCTTTGCATTATTTCTAGAGGTCATGCCTTAGAGTCTTATTAGTCTGTTGAGGAGAAACATGATTGAATATTAAATACAATTCAGGTGCATTTGAAGGCGCTCACAACGCTTTTGAAGACTGAATAGTAAACTTTCCTGTAGAACATTTATTCAGTGAAAGCTGACTGGATAAATTCCCCAATGAAGTAAAATAATTCAGCCAAAACTCTTTCTGGCACTGCCAAGGCCAGATGAGGGGAGAATAAACTGTGGTTATGTCAATGTAAAAGTGTGTGTTCATTTTTAGTAATGTGTATGTGTGTGATTATGAGTCATGATGGCATACCAGAGAGTTAAATGTTTTGGATTTACCAAATCTACATAATTAAAATTAGTCTGAAGAGTAATCAGTCACACGGTGGTGTGCTAAAGTCACAAAATGAAAAGTACAATCACAATTAGATAAAGATATGAAATAAACAAACACAATTTTTTTATTGAGTTGTCAAAAAATGATTCTTTCTAATCAGTATTTAGATTTGGTGTCGGCGTGTGTCATATATAGAGCAGCTTGATTGATCCTTGCATCAGTTCATATTAAATTATATGGACACATTCACCAACACATACGCCATTATAACCTCTCATGAGAACACAGACAGACTCATACTGGAAAATAACTGATACACATGCTTGGAGGTGAAGCCTGAGTTTGTCACAGACAGCATACCTGTGACCAGCTCTCTGATTTCGACATCTCCTGTTTTCCTCAGCAGGCGAACCAGGGCTGGAATCCCCCCGCAGTTCTTCAGGGTCACTTTGTTTTCATCGTTGGCCTTGCCGTACACCAGGTTCCTCAGGGCTCCGCAGGCGCTGCGGTGAACCTCGCTCATCCTGTGGTCCAGGAGGTCGACCAGCAGCTGGATGCCTCCCTGTCTACGGATCTGAGTACCAGAGATACTGAATCAATGACAGTCATTTCTGCCTTATTCTTGAGTGAATAATATATAAAAACAAACAAAAGAAATCTATGATCTATCAGTAATATCTACCATACACACTCAAACACACCCACTTTACAGTCTCTATTGTTCACCAATGCTGAAACAGAAACATTATTAGTAATATTAGGTGATCAACAGTTAGCTTTTTCGTCTTTGTAGGTGGTATACTGTGTGTGTGTGTGTGTGCGTGTGCGTGTGTGTGTGTGTGTGTGTGTGTGTGTCTGTGTGTGTGTGTGTGTTGCCATCAGTATCTGTCAATCCTGCCAATCAGATTAACAACCCAATGTGGGCTAATTAAACAAACTATGACACAGCTAATGGCTGTGCTTTCACAAAAATGACACTTAATTACACTGATGAGGGAAGGAAGAGAGCGCACAATCGAACAAATGCAATGTTTTTTTTGCCTGTCTTGTGCGTGTTTCTCTGCTGTAATATCTTTCTCTTACCCTGCATCTCAAAATGTCCAGTTTTTACAATTCTTTGACTACAGTTGTCTTTTTCAGTAGTCTGATTCCCATTTCCTCACATGATCTTGCATACGCATAAACAGAGTATGACTGGATTACCAAGACTGACATTTTTGGTGTCTGTGAAAACAGGTGGGAGGCAAAACTGCTTCTTAAATTAGGGAACTATGGTTTAATTACATTTATGTAACATTTTTCCTATGCACCATGAATGATGGAGCGAATGTGTTTATGATTTATGCAATATTTTTAAAGGAAATGAAACCATTAAAAATGATATAATTAAAACTTTAAATGATGGAAAATTACATCAGAAAACAGGATTTCACTTTAAAATCCAAAGAGGGATTTGAGGTCGTTACCTCAGAAGGCTTCAGGGTTTTAAAGACCTACAACTGCAAGATGCTGGAAATTTCTATTCTAAAAAAATATCTTTAAATCTTTTTGAGTTTTAGTTTTCTTACATAGACCAGAACATGCCTTTGGTAGCAGCATTTTATCGTCTATACTAACAATACAGACAACATTTTAAAACCTGATCCACATAATACAGAAAACTGAAGTTCACAACATTTCATGACGAGGAAAATAATGTACTGGATTTGAAAAGCTTTCTGATTACAGGTAGGAAACATAGAAGCTGTGTTCCAGTCCTTTGAATTATAAACAATATCTCAACATTGTTCAGCAATTCAATTAGGAAAGAATGAAGCGAAAGTAAATTGCAATTCAGTCAGATCATCATGCCAGCACTTTGGTGTAGCAGGTTAAACGACAGAAGACCTGTTGTGACTGCTTTTACCAAACGACAAAAAGAGAAAGCCTTGAAACATGATCAAAATGATGAAATAAGAATGGATGGTATGATTATTCAATCTTCATGTAGGTAGGTAATACACATTCCCACATGATGTGTCTTCTCCTTTGACGTGTTTTAAACCTGCTAGCAGAAAGGACAATAAAATGGAGGAATTCAAATTGTGGCCAGACTTTGTTGTAAATGGTACAATAGGTTTCTTTCCAAACCTCCAAACTGCTCATTCTGTCTATAACCAGTTACTCAGCTTGTGTATGTGTATATATTTCCATATCTATTTTGCCAATAGAAAACGTGCATGTGCAAAGAGAGGTAAATGAACGAGCCAATCAGTGTGAATTTATGATTATAGCCTGATTCTGTGAGCAGGCGAGGCAGTCAGGACTATTAGCCCAGTAGGGATCACAATGAGGTTATTCTGGCGTTACACAATGCTTTCCTCCCATGGTGAAACACACATTGCCTTCCACCCATGGTGCGACACATATTGCCTTCTCCCTATGCTGGTACTTTTTAAACCCTCCCGCATCCCTTCTCCACTGCAGGGATCTTCATCGGCCTTAGGGGGCCAAAGAGCTTTGTGTTTGGTCCAGTCGACGGGTGTAGCACTAATCACGAGAAACAGGCTGCTGTGATCACCGGGAGACGAGTAGGCACATGGATAGTAGTATACTAGTGTGTTAGACAGAAAGAGAGCGAGAGAGTGCCTGTCTTCTACCCTTCCGCTTATTTAATCTCTGGAGTACTGCTACAGGCAGACTTACTCAACCAGATAACTCAAAGTGTTTCACAGTTAACTGCATAATCAAACTTCTTGAAACCCTTTTATTTGTCTGCATGTTCTCTTCCAAACCTGGGACATTAAGTAGAGAAAATAATTCTTACTGCCTGTTTCATTGTGCTGATGAGCTGCATGGACTGGACAGGAAAGTGGCATAAATAGGCTTCCGGGCCTTTTTTTCTGAGATTGTCTCGGGCACTCCACTTTTGACACAAATAAGTTAAAAAAAAAACCAGGTTGAAGGAGAAGTTCACAAATGCAATGGAAGTTTGAGTTCTCAATGGCAAAAACACAAGTGATGAATAAGGAAGACACAGTAGGAGTGTGAGTGTGAAAGCAGTGGAAAGTGAAAAAGAAAGTGATGGAGGGCAGGGAACGGGTGGAGGTGTTTCATGACACAGCAGGACTTTATTGAGCAAAATGACTGCTTATCTATTCAATTAAAATGGATTAAGGAATGCATTGAACGGCAAACTAACCTTCCTCGATTGGCCAAAAAGTTCCCTCAAACTGATATGCTGTCCCTCCTATGCCCTCCAGTCCTCACCTCTGCTCCTCTTCCAGTCCTCCTCTGCTCCTCTTCCAGTCCTCCTCTGCTCCTCTTCCAGTCCTCCTCTGCTCCCCTTCCCGACTACCGTGCTGATCTCTGCACCTCTCCCTCTTTATGTTTGTGTCACAGTTAATCTATTATTCCGTGAAAGCCATCGTGCTATTACTTTGTATTGCATCTGAGCTACCAACAAGGCTTGCCAATGCCTCTGCACCTCTTCCTCCATTCCATGTAAAGAAGATTACAAGCGCAGATTGATTTGTCTTTGTCTCTCGCTGTTCCGCGGCGGCCACGGCTATTGGTAACCCATAGCGACAGGATTGCCGTGGTAACAGTTAGCAGCGGTGACAGCTGGGATTGTGGGAATCAGAGGTGCTGCCGGCATAAAAGCTGGCAGCGGGATACACCGGTGACGCATACCTGGGATGGTGGCATGTGAAGCTCAACAAGTGTGTATGAGTCACCACATATGGAACCTCAACACTATTCAGCGGCACACTGCATACCGTTTACATGAGAGCGTGGAGACAGCGTGAAGATGGGTTACGCCTTTCTACCTTCAGTCCTTACACACACACACACACACACACGCGCACGCGCACACGCACACACACACACACACACACACACACACACACACACACACTTGTTTTTAACTGACATTTAGCCTACAGCTAGATGCATTTCAGAGCCTTTCAATGTTCGACTAATTGAGATCTTGGCTGGCCTGAGGCTAACATGTCCCTCTAGGGTATTGTAAACTGGGCTGAACACAGCATTAACTTATGGCTACCTAACATTGTTGTGAGGACAGGACACAGCTAATTCTCACAGAATGATCAACAGTCAGAGTTATAGCTGTAAAACTCTACCTTGATTAATACACTATGGGCTTCACTCTGTTGTATGAATTGTGAAAACACAAACCCCATGAGTCTTCACAGCTGTTGGTAGAAAGTGCTTAACCATCCCAGTGTGTGAGTGTATGTGTTCTTATGGCGGGCAGTTTAATCACAATAAATGGACATTAATACAGATGTAGATTTGTTTTTTAAGGGAGAGTAACAGGAAAGGCTGGAGAGAGGAAAGTAATGGATAAGCAAGTTGCTGCAAACCTCAGCGCTTAGACCAATGAGCAATCCGGGCACATTTTCTAAAAGTTACCTGAAATATCAGAGAATCCTGATGATCAAATGATAACAAATATATCAATAATGGAAGGGGTTCCTCCTCCTAAAACAGGACATTTTTAGATTAAAAACGAAAAAGTATTTAAATAGTCTTTAATTAAAATAGTCTTCAATAGACTCCTAAATGTACTCAGCATATTGCTGCCAATTTCAATATGTGCAAGTGCAACACTTACATAACAGACAATGGGAGAAAACTGCTACTACTTTAACCAAAATGTTATAAAGTGATCAGAGTGGAACATTTTATTTTACATGGAATGCCATGCGTAAAGACGGAGAGAAGCACACACAATGATTGCAGTATTTTCTACGGCTCATTTGCTGTGTCTTTCTCATGTTTCATGTCTGCTGAACACTTGAAAATGTAAAACCAGATTGCTGGTTATTGACTAGGTCTCATTGTCTTGCTCTGAAAACAAACTGTAAAACTGTAAGGACATACAGTATTTCAATTCTAAGAGTCTAGCTCGAAAGTTTGGTCCAGTCTGCAATACCCGTAAGATCCCTGTGTTTACGCTGTACTGTATAATTAAGCAGTTTTGGTACTAAAAAAATCATGAGGAAAGAGGGAGAAGGAAAAATTCTGGTATTGATATCAAAGCAATATGGGGTTTATGTACTAACAAAAGTGATGTGTTTAACAGAGAGAAAGGGTGGGGTGGGGTCTGAGAGAGAGAAATGACAGAGTCAGGGGGCATGTTCTCCTCCTTCAACCGGTCGGCTGGATAAATGGATATCGACATGGCTGCTACCCACAATGAATTACTGAAGTCTGACACTGTGTGTGAACTACCTTACAGGGATGCATGAGCTGCCATATATATATATATATATATATATATATATATATATATATATATGCAGGTGTGCATCTAGTTATGTGTGTGTGTGTGTGTGTGTGTGTGTGTGTGTGTGTGTGTGTGTGTGTGTGTGTGTGTGTGTGTGTGTGTGCAGAGAACAGGTGCAAATGATGCTGAAGATGAATTTGCCAAGCTGTCTCCGTGGTCTAAACTGTGGCCAGACCTCCATCTGCCCTGCCACAGGCGCATTAACACACACACACACACACACACACACACACACACACACACACACACACACACACACACACACACACACACACACACACACACACACACACACACACACACACACACACACACACACAAATATCTTTCTCTGTACGTTTGATTAAACAGGAGCATATGTGAAGGTAGAAAGCATATGTGCACACATGCATACAACCTTACTCATATTCTCACACTGACGAATCTCATCCACACACACATGCTGCTCTTTATGCTCACGGGCACACACAGTTCTGTTGAAACAGGTAAATATTCACAAGTGTACACTAATGTCCCCCACCTAGAGACAAACTGCACCGTTAATCATCCTTCTTGACACTTCCCAAAACCACAGCCCGCCTTCTTGTTACCTGATCCAAGATAACAGAAAACAATATTCTCTTGTTTTTTTTCTTTACTCTCTCCCCTCTCCTGTTTTCTGTCTGCTCTATTTCTCATCTGTGTCTGTTCTTCTCTCTCTCCCTCTGTTTGCCCTAACAGAGTATCTCTTTAGCGATGAATAGCAGCCATGCTGTGGCTGTATTTAGCTTCTCAGTGTGTCCCCTGCCATCTGTGTCTGTCTGCTTGACTGAAAATAAGAGAAAAGTGTTTTGATCCCTGCTCATAATAAACAGTTGCCATCCACATTCATAATGTATGTAAATGAGATAGCCAATCTCACGAGGTCTTTAACGTCATATATCAATGAAAGAACTAAGTACCTAGTTTACCAATAACATTCAATAATTATTTCATTAGATTATTGAAAACTATGTTGTTGTTTTTTTGTTTTTTTTTCCAAAAGTTGACATGGCTTTTATTGATCTGTTACTGTTGACAAAAGCTGTGATTTGCAGGTTATTTTGCAAGACAGCAAGATGGCTTTAGCAGCAGCTCTGACATCACAAGAAATTATATTCTATTACTGAAATATTTTCAATTTGGAGAAAGAAGCCTTAGTGAGCGATTAACCTGAAAACTGAGGGAGTGCTTCTGTCTTGGTAAGTAATGTCTTAAATTACCTGATACTAAAATTACCATCATTTGGTTTGATTTTTGTGGTAATTATCATTTTGTGAGCGCAGCTGTCGATTTTTTAAATGGTATGTCTGATTTTGGAATGAGAGGCACTGATTAGTATACAATGAAGATAAATGCATAGATGAATAACCATTAAAAGCCGTGATTGTCACTGTGTCCAGTAAAAATGCATGTTAAACTACCGCTACAGGAACTCCTATGGATCAACTATCCTACTCAGCACCATTTTCTGAACAAGTGATATGTAAAATTTAACATCACTATGGAGGGTGTGTGACATCCCATGTGTGTCTGACGCAGCCAGCCTAAAAAAATAAATCACGGTAAAAGGAAATTTAAGGTGAATGTGCAGTATTACAATGACAGGTAGCGTTACATGCAATAAAGTTCTGACATTATCCTGTGGCAAAATTACAACTGTGCCCAGCGCCCATAGGAATGTTAATTGAAATTCCTTTACACAAATGAACACGTTTTAAACCATAAAAAATTAAACCCATCACT
Organism: Brachyistius frenatus; assembly: GCF_029030835.1. Lineage (NCBI taxonomy): Eukaryota > Metazoa > Chordata > Actinopteri > Embiotocidae > Brachyistius > Brachyistius frenatus. The sequence continues at coordinate 2,456,303 of NW_027210656.1, forward strand.
AATCTTGCCCTTCACACGTCTCTACGGGCTGACTGTAATAATGCCTGTGTTAAGCAAAGCGTGCTGACAAAACTATCAAGGAAGTCAACGGGGATGACTGGTGGAAGCTACCGTGAGCTTTCCCAAGGATCTGTCATATAAATATAACTGGATATACATTTCATGTGAACGATAAAAAAAGAATATTGATTTGAAAACAAAACCAAATTTCTTCCAAATCTTGGTTTTCAATTAAAATTCTGTCTACATTAAATTCATTCTAACAGCGCGGGGCACCATCATTGTGTGTCTTCTGGATAAAAAGAAGAGCGGGTTTTCATTGAACTATCACAGAGCATCAAGTGAGGTCTCACATCTCCTCTAAAATGACAGGCATAGAGCAGGTCACTGAAAAAAGATATGTGTGTACATGTATTGAAGTGAGGGTAATCAACTAAGAATCTTCTCTTTATCTATGCCTCTGAAGATTAATAAAACATAATTTTGTATCTGCTGGTAGCAAAGAGAGACAACGTCTAACTCAATTTAATGTCCCTACATATTTTCTCCTCTTCAACTTGTGAAAACAAACTGTCACAACCTTGAAGATGAGCCAAGATACTTAAGAGCTTCACCAAACAAAAGGGACATTTTGATTACATTTAACATGAGTGGAGTAACCTAACCTAACAGTAAAACCGATTATAATTTACGTACTCTCTTATGAAGCCATGACATGTTTACTTTGCTCTGAAAACTTCTTTTTAGGTTACTTTGATTGAAATTGAATGAATTCAGCACCAAATGCAAACAGCACTGCACATCAAGATGCTCCAACATGCGCTCCATCATTAATATGGTAGCTCTACAGAGGAAATCGACATCTGAGTTATAACCTCTCAGGGTGATCAAGGGTAATAGGATAAAAGGCTCTTTAAAACACTTCAGAACTAACAGCAAGGAAGCAGAAGACATGTTTTGACTGGAAAATATGACAAGAATTTAAATGCTAAACTCTGTGAATTGAAGTGCTATGACAATGACAACAAAAAAAAAAAAAAAAAAAAAAAAAAAAAAAGTAAACACTATTGGTAGCAGATAGGGATTCATTGCTTTGTTTTATGGTTATCAAGGTTTGAGAAGAAATTATATTTCATTTACCCTCGCAAAGCAACTTCGTTAACTCTCATCATAGTACAACAGAGTTTTAATATATTTGGCCTCAAAACAGGAAGTGGATCTTTAACCAAATTATAATGGCCTAATGACCATCAGTCAAGTTTGTTCTTCAACGAAAACTATTTCTATTGGGTATCTCACTGAATCATTGTAGACATGCTGCATTGTTGTGATGCACATGATGCACATGTTGCAATGCGTGCAAGTCTGCAGGGCATACGTGTACATACAGGCTTTTATTCAATGTGATCAGAAGCATTCAGTTTGACTGGCTGATGTGTTTTTTTGTGTTTAGCAGGGTCTTGGACCTGAGCAAAAAAAAAAAAAATCAAACAGACTGATGAAGGCAGGCCAAAGCAATATACAGTTGTTATTTTCTCCATTGTTGGGCACCTCCATTCAGACAATAATTACACCCATTACAAAAGACATGAAGACTTAGCTTTCTTTCAGACCTGTGTGGTTAAGGGAGTGGGAGAGGAATGAAGTGTGATGCTTTTTTGTATGTAGGTGTGATTGCATTTTTTTTTTTATCTGTATATGTGTGTGTCTTTGTGTGGGTGGGTTAAGTGGGTTGATGTGAATGAAAATTAGCTGTGTCTTCATGTTTATATTCATAATTGCCTTTAATTTGCAGATATTTCATATTAGTTTTATTTTTTTGCTTTTCACGTTTGAATATTGAATTTTTAGGATTGTGCTTTAAATGTATTGACATGTGTCCACTTCATGCTGGTGTGCATCCCTTTGTGTTTATGTGTGAATGAGCAGTTTAGCAATGTGGCATCAATTTTCAATGAGGTCACAGTAGCAGCTATTGACCATCTCTGCTGAAATTAATTTAATATAGAAAAAAATGTGTCAATGCCCTCACTTGCATGTACTGGTAAATTGACTCAGAGGTAATGTAGGGTGGGGAGGGGTGTGTGTGTGTGTGTGTGTGTGTGTGTGTGTGTGTGTGTGTGTGTGTGTGTGTGTGTGTGTGTGTGTGTGTGTGTGTGTGTGTGTGTGTGTGTGTGTGTGTGTGTGTGAATGTGTTTAGGGGAAGTTGAAGGCAGAGAAAAGGAGATGGGGAACTACAGCTCTGGATGGGAGCGCATCTGCATGTGCCACTGTGATTGCTGTAGAGTGCAACTCACTTTATTAAAGGGTTTATTGGAGTGTTCTGAAGGGGCTTCCCTGCAAAATGGCTTTTGAGAGACAAACTTTATGCTTTGGGACTAATTGAACTTCACTGCCTCCATAGATACAACTCAGTAGTATGCACAGGATAAGAATAAAAACTGATAAGCTTTAACATGCAGAACATCACTGGGAAACTGGTTAGTGAATGCATTATTTTTCAAAAGCATTCTGATAAATAGTTTGGACAGCGACTCGTAGGAAAGTGTTCATTTGGTTACTTTTACATTTTGATGGTTTTTATTATCCAAGTTACAATCATTCTCTTCTCTGCAACACTGATTTTAATCAAATACTCGCACAACACTAACACACACACACACACACACACACACACACACACACACACACACACACACACACACACACACACACACACACACACACACACACACACACACACACAGATACAAACCTCGGCTTTGATCTTGTTGTCTCCGAAGCAGAGATGCTGTAGGTAGGCTGCAGCATTGGATTGCACTGATGGGAACTGGTGCTGTAACATCTGGATCACCTCTGGCAGCTCCGGATCTCTCCACCCAAACTCTCTGCAGAGAGACACACAGACAGAGACACTTTGATTTCTTCAGCACGTTAACAAAGCACCTCGCTCAAACACAAGAGATTACCTGAAAGCAGCCCAATAAAATCACAGAATCTCGTCTTCCTGACAAACCCAGCAGAGCTGAAGACATTCGCCTAATCACTTCTATTGTTACACAGTGTACACAGGGAAAAATGGAGCGATAGATAAAAAGTCAGAGTATGAATGAAAGAGAGACATTTAAATGTCAAAGTCCACTTTGTTTTGTTTTAAACCAGAAAAACTCTCCTCTTTTGGGAGACAGCCTTACAAGCTAAGCAGCACAGTGGGACAGAAATAATGCAAATCACTCGCTGAATGCCCAATTTGCCAAAACATTGTAATTTCCATCCATCACAGGCACAGGAAATGAGGCCAACAGGTTAAGCAGGTGAACACTTCTACGGCGGAAAGGGGAAAAACGTGGCACAAGTAGCATTGGTCTTGCAGCATGGTATATGAGGAGTTAGGTTGTCCTTGAATAACATTGTGATCCTTTGAAAGGATCAAGTATCACAAGCCAGATACTTCAACGTATAGAGTTCATAAAAGCTATACAACTGTGTTTGTGACGATGGCAATGGTAATAACCATGTCCGACAAAGACATTTCACAGGGATGCTTGAGATTGCCACTTTGACAGTAAACTGAAGACAACAGCTCATCTGTAAATCTATCTTCATCCGGTGAAACACAATGCGTACAAATAAATAGGTTTTCAGTACAACCCTGAATTGACACGAGCTGCGGAATTTTGAGCAAGCCTAGAAAAAGAGGTGAACAAATTTAGGGATTGCACAGCACAGCATTACTACTGCCTACATGCTGTCTGCTGTGTGAGTGCTGTGAGTTATGTTCTATACTTTCCACCATTAGAAGTTTACACTCCTATGAACACACTGGATGAAGTGAAATAAATGTTTTGTCCCCTGGTAATACCCAGGAAATGGTTTCCTTTATTGTATTATCCCCTGCCGATAATTGTTTTGCTACAGTCCCCCAAATGAGGAAATTATGAGTGTGCAAGAAAGTGTGGGCGACTGTATGCGTGCACATGCATGCTCGAGTGCGTGTTGGCCAAATCTACTGTAATATTGTCTCCAATAACCACTCTGTACTGTTCCTCTGTTAGTTCCTCTCTCACACTTTCTCTCAGTGCTTTCAGAAAACCGTCAACCCTCAATGGGATCTGACGAAAACCTATGTTGAAATTTTGAGGCTCCCATCGATTGCGATGTTTGAGGATTGATTTTGTTGTTTCTGCCTTTGTGCTTACTGCTCTGTGGCAAAATGCTACTCACTGTAACCCTGATCAAGCTATCGTGAAAACCGCTGATTTATATTGCCTCCAAACCCAGTCGGCCCAAACATGAAAATGTGGTAAATATGCGACAATTGACCTGCCTGGGGAGTTGAAATTGATTGGGTAGAGGATTGTGTCTATGCGGGTGCATCCAAAGTTTTTGCACCAGAAAATGAAGCCTCGACACAGTGCTCTCATCTCTGTCGGATCAAACGATTGCGGTCTATGAAACATCTGTGAAAAGCAGAGCATTCACGGGGAGTAAACATGGCTCTCGAAGATAAAACAAGCTCCAGCATGGACGGCTCTTTATCTGCCGACTGATAAGTATTCATTCAGCCAGAAAGCAGGACTGACAGAGGGAGGTAGAGGAAAGATAGAGAGAGGGAGGAAGAGGGAGGGATTCCCAAGGCATTTAGGGGATTTAGGAGGAGAGACCCTCAAACAACGTTCCTTAAATCACAGCCAGATACCATCAGGGCAGTTTGTTTGTTTTATGTGTGTGTATGGGTGTGTGGCAAGATTAAGATAGGATCATGATGTGTGTTTATATGGACACAATTGCCTCTGTGCTGGTGAGTATCTATCCGTGTGTGTGTGTGTGTGTGTGTGTGTGTGTGTGTGTGTGTGTGTGTGTGTGTGTGTGTGTGTGTGTGTGTGTGTGTGTGTGTGTGTGTGTGTGTGTGTGTGTGTGTGTGTGCATGTACTCGCAAGTGTATTCATATTCATCTGAGTCTTTACTTCAGTGTATGTATGTATCTCACGATGTGCTGATGTGCATGACTGTGTATGTGTGTGCACCATCCATCCCCTGCAGCCTCCAACTCTGTCAGTGTAGTTAATAGAAAGCAGAGTGATCTGCTGATAAGATAAGCATCATGGCTCGCCATTAATTAAAAACCCTTAGTGGGGAGAGAGACAGAGTGAGGAAGAGGAAGAGAGCAGAAGAGACAAAGCGGGAGAGAGTGAAACAGAGAGGGAAAATGATGAAGGAAAGTTAAGGGAAAAAAACAAGAGCATTCAAGGCTAACTGTGGGTACAACAGGCAAAAGAGGCTGACAGGAGGGGGAAACAAAAAAAAAAAAAAGGATGGAGAAAGAGGAAAACAACTCTCAGATGAGATGCCAGTCATGTCAACACATGTACTAATGAGAGCTATAGCCCTGGTAGATGCAGCACCAGGCGACATGCCAATGATGTGAAACAGCAGGATGCAAACAGAGAGGAATGCAGCCTGCTAAAGAAAGGACTGATCAAAGAGGCAGTGCCAACAGAACTGCAAGATTCAAACTAAGTACCCACACAGCTTTTGAGGAATCAGCACCACAATATGCTGCCGCTTTCTGTGCCATATTCTTTAAGTTACTTTATCATTTAATGCCTTGTCTGGTAATAAATGCCACACAGAAACAGTCTGTTGACTTGGCTTTTTGAATATTGAGCTTTGAGTTCTTGATATGACACACCAATGGGTATGAGAATAAAATTAGGTGGCAGTGTTGCGGCACAGAGCTCTGTGTTCCTGGGCAGACGGGTTACTCTGCCATTTCTCGAGGCATGCGGAGGCGTGATGCAGCGAAATACTTTCAATGGAAACACTAGGTATGGCAGGAGAGACATCTGACATACTGAGAAAAAAGGCAGGTGGCAAGGGGGTTGGTGGGGGAGAGAGGGTGGAGGCAGAGACAGAGTGATATAACTGGGACAGAGGAAAAGACTGGCATGTGATGGCGGGGCTTTGATGCAGGCAGACACACACAAACACACACATGGGAGGGAGGAAAAATATGATGGAAGAGTACAACACGTGGAAATACAAGGACTATCAAAGGATTTCTTTCTTTAAATAAAACTTATCTTCATCTCTCTCTCTTTTCATGTCCAGCTCTCATGAGGCAGGTGAACTATCTGAAACTCCATCATGACCAGAGATACACATATATGCACACACTCAGTGAGAGAGAGAGAAAACTGACTGGATCCACACACATTTTCTCTCACATACACACATACAATAGTGAAGCTCTGTGTTTGACAATGCTGATTTTCACGCAGGTTGTTTGATTGTTGCTGTGAATGATTCCACTTCCTCTCTGCTAGAAAAAGACTGAAGGTAGGGGGACATGAGTGGCAGCAATTTCAGTGTTGTAAACACATCCACAAAATGTACAATTTCTGGCACTTGCAATATTGACACACGAGACACTGCATAAGAAACAGTTACCACAGGTGTTGCAAATTCAAGAAGACACAAATTAAAATGTATTTCAGAGCATTTACAACACACTGTGGTGCTGTATCGGATCTCATTCTCTATTTTCACAACCTAATACGGTGCATGATGCCACACACATTTTTTTCAATGATTTATGTCTCCCAGCCCAAATCACATCCATCCGCAGTTCCCACAATGCATCTGGAGTGACAGCTCCACACAGGAAGCCTCTCCCGCTGGCCTTAATCTGATTGGACAAGGCCTGTCATGTCTGTTAACTGATTGGAGGGTCAGGAATGGACAGACTGGCAGTGTGCATACCAAAGCAGATGCTAATTAAGACCTGAACATCAATCTTCATCACTGTGTTAAGACAGAGGGAGGGTAGATAGAGAGTGAGAGAAGAAAGAGGAGCAGTGTGGAAGGGAGACTACAGAAAGAAAAAAATAGGAAGAATAGCAGTTTTCCTTACTCTGGAGAACCTGAATAAGAGTTTGACTTTGAGAGATGAGCAAATAGTGTTCTTTTGGAATACTGGCTATTAATTATTTTAAAATTTCAGAAGCCAAACATTTTTTTCCCCTCTTCTTTCCTTTATCTTGAACTTCTTTTTATATTTAATCTCAAGGGCTGTCAATAACCTAAGGAGGTGTAAAAAAAAAGAAGTATACACTCGTATAGAGTAAGTGTAAGAGTGGTTCATATGTGTCCTCTATGCATCTGTTCACAGTGTATACATGTTTGTGTGTAAATGCTCCTCGACGCATCTGCAGGAGTATAAGTGAAGGGAAAGTCAATAAGAAAAGACTTCAGCAATTCCACAGATAAACAGGTGAAGATGCACAAACAGGCACTCTAGTTATAATGCCAGGTCTCTTTAATTAAAACAACTTAATTAAGATGCTATCCAGTGAAAATAGCCAGCCCAGTTGATGTGCCCTACTGATAGGTGTTTAACATTTTCTCCTTGGCACACACAGCCACAGAAGAAGAATTAATATCAAGAGCACAAGATGGTGCTCGTAAACATGGGCAATAATTTTAGATGTACAGTCTATACCTGTTAACTTATTTATCTTCACCTCATTTATATTACCTCATAGGGATAGGGAATCAAAGTTTAAATTCAATTTAAACAGTTTGATATTTGCAGTTCCGATATTGTCTAGATCCAGATGAGAGCACTCAACTGCATCTATATCAGCAGAATATTCATGATAACAACCAGAGCAGGAACGCCACCCTGTGTCTCCCACAAATTTACAGTTTGGTGGAAAAATCATTCTGCACAGATTATATTTACTGCCGATGATTTGTTCTCATACCAAAAGGACTTTAGACCATCTTGTGCCTTCATGAAAAGCTGCTGGGAACAGCTCAGGGTGGTTAGTTGGACATATAAGGCACTCACTTAGGTTCAGATACAAACTCAAGTTCTCAAGTCAATTTCTTTCAATAATCATCCATCACCATGATGTAACCTTAACCAAGTCTTTTGAGTTACTAAAACATAACAATAAATACACTACTCTTCCTTTGGTTGAAGGTTAATTCAATGAAAAAACATTGACCACATTGACATTTATATTGAACATGTTGTATGCTCAATAATAATAATACATTTTAAAGTCATTGTTTTTTCCAAAACATATTAGCCATTGCAAATTACATGTAAACTATATACAGTATATATATTTTTTTGGTGGTGCAGTTTCTATAGAAACAGACTGTCCCGTCAGACTTTGGAAGTATCAACCAGGAGAGGTAAGATCTGTCTTAGGGTGTCCAAAGTAGCAAATTCTCCCATTACTGTAAAGGTATGAGCATTTTACTATAGCCGATATAATTATGGGCATTAGCTTTAACTTGTGTAAAAAAGAAACATATAAGTAAACTGTTTTAGCTTGAGGAGCTGCTGCATATTTGACAAAGAACTTGACAAATGCTCACACTATCTAGTGTCACGTATTTTCTGTGTTACCTTGGCCCTAATGGCCCTTGGAAACATTACATGTTTTGTCCATGCTCTTCCTTTCTGCTAAAAAAAAAAATCTCTGGGTATGGAGCTTTGCTCCAGCTGGAAAAGCCAAACAAAAACACAGCTACAGTAAAGGGGATCAATGAAAGGTGGGGGAAGAGAAGGGGTGATGCTTGTAATAGCTGGGCAGACAAATGGAAAGATAGCAATGGGTGGACGGAGCCTGGGATGAAACCCATCCAGAAATAAACAGTGGACAAAAATCTGTGGTGAGTCAGCTACAATTAAAACACCTCATCTTCTGACACTATCCCCTTTCCGCCTTAGCGCCTGCTCCATCAGTTACTGATGGGCAAATGGAAGTGACTCTGGTAATCACAGATCACCTCTCTCCATGGAAATAGAAAAGTGACCTGTTAATTTCACACTGAAGGTAAATCATAAGGGAGGAAAAGAAGAGAAGAGAAGAAAATCAGAGGCCATGAATAAGAGCAACAATGTGTTGCACAGCAGAGAAATATTAAATGGGATGTACAGGGGAAGACTAGATCACTTCAGTGTGAGAAGCCACATGTGATTCTCCTCCTGCCTCTCTCCCTTTTATTTGCTCATACCACCATGCTTGTTTGTCCCTCTCTCTTTTTCTCTCTCTTTCTCTCTGTCTGGAGGTGTTTCATTGTTCCTTGAGGCAACCACCCAGACGAAGAGAAAGATCAATACGATTCCTCTATGGCATCTTCCAGCTGGGAGTAGGAGGCTCAGGAGGTTGAATAAAAGTGAACAAAGGACGGCGTGAGAAGAATGAGAGACCCTGAATGAGACTGACTAACAGTGAATGGTACTGTGACAGATGAAAGGCAAAAGAGCTGATGATGAATGCACTGCTTACCACCAGCAAATTCAGAACTTGAACAATTCTAATGTATTTTGATTTTACTATATCATTATATTATTAAATTCTAATGTTAATACATATCATAGTGTAGTTTTTTGTAAAACAAATGTAATAGAAGTATAATACGTGTTCTTTGCGTGGACTAAATTGAGGACTAAGTGATATTATTATTAATCATGAATGAAAAACTATTCAAGTTGATTGCAAAATAATTACAATTCTTCACTGAGTGTCAGTAGTTCTTAAACCAGTGAAAGTGCACTTCGTCTACACTTCTTGCACACGTCCTGAGTTAGTAGGAGGAGGGATTATGTAATAACAGTATCATATTCAAAGGATAATTCAGGCACAGCAGGAAGGGGATATATGGTGCTTTTCATGTTTGAGTGTTCCTTTGGATTTTCTCTACTTTTTTAATGTGTCGCTGTCCACTGAACTGCTCCACAGGATACATACAGTCAGTCCCCTATTCCCTATTTATAATAGCTATAGGTTTCTCCACTCTCTGCCCTTTTGATAATTTGATAAGCCTGTCTACTTGAATATTAAAACAGTACAAAATATAATTTAAGAGAGTGTGTGTGTGTGTGTGTGTGTGTGTGTGTGTGTGTGTGTGTGTGTGTGTGTGTGTGTGTGTGTGTGTGTGTGTGTGTGTGTGTGTGTGTGTGTGTGTGTGTGTGTGTGTGTGTGTGTGTGTGTGTGTGTGTACAGGTATGTGTTTGTGAGGCTAGCATGGGTGGGGCCGGTGAAGGAGAACATTAATGTGCAGGGCCATGGAACGATTTGCCAGGGTAAGGAAAACACAAACACCGGCACTAGTCCTTGCAATTAGCTGAACACACAGAATCGGAGGACTAATTGAATGGAGCATTAAGCTGACAGACAGGTGTTCGTTTATATACACACCCAGAGAAGGGGGCGCACACATGCACGTACACAGCCTATTGAATTTATACACACACTGCAGTTAGGCAAAGGCTCGTACTCACAAGCACATTCACTGACACATATATACGTACCCAAGCGCACACTCTTGTACATGGCATATGCATTGAGGACACACAAACATACCCTTTTATATCTACAAAGAGGCGACAAAACACACACACACACACACACACACACACACACACACACACACACACACACACACACACACACACACACACACACACACACACACACACACACACACACACACACACACACACACACACACACACACACACACACACACACACACAAGCTATTATCCTGCATTTGCTGATCTGTAATTTTCAGCCCAGTGGCACTATTCCCCCGTTGCACAGTGCAATTACTGGATGTTTACACAGCCAAACAATAGACCAATGAAACTTACTCTCAGTCAAACATTCATTAGATGGGCCAATAGAAGCTGAGGTGACCTAGACCATTACACTGTATCACACACAACGCTCATTACCATTGAGCGGTGTATTCTACTGTTGCTGAAGCAGGTTTGAGGTATAATCCGGTACCCTCAGGAGATCAGTCCAATTGAAAAACGAGGCAGTTACAGTGAGAGATACAGTGTAACACAATGCATTTTCAAGTGGGCTATCAGGCTGACAACTTCCAGTGGAGACACCTGGTGAAAGTTTAGCATGACTGTGTACCACTAAAACGTGTGGCACAGTTTAACACAGGAGACATGATGGCATGATGATCATTTTTAATGGTTTTCATTACTCTCCTATTTGGATCAACCAGGCAAACTCAAATATCAAGTACAAGATATTTGGGCTTTTTACCCTCCAATCATTACAAAAATGTTCTGCAGAAGACACATGGAAACAGGCTGCTTTACGAAAAATAGTTAAGCTTTGTATTACCAGTAACTAATTTACCAATCCCTACAGGAAAATTGGTCTTTCTCTTCCCCTCTTTGAAGGACAGGGTCAAGTCCTGAACAGCACCGCCATTAAAGCTGATTAAAAACTGTGTTTTTGTAGCCCAATTTTAAGGTGAATAAATCAGGTCTTCTTTAGACTGGGATTTTTACATTTTTCACAGATTGACCAGAGAATTGATATTAGTGAACAATCACTGGCAAATTGCACTGTGATTATGTCTAAAACACTGAGAACAACCACTCCACTCTTACTTTAGCCATGATACAACAAAAGTGAACAAATTGACCATTCAAATCCCCATCCACTACACTCAGCCAATCAAAGTGCAGGCACAAGATTGCTGGCGGATGACCAAGAGCTGGCGGAAAAATAACTGCCCCATTGTCTCTTGATTTGCAGGCTGATGCAATCATATCAAGGAGTCTGCTCTGGCCTCTGAATGACAAACAAGAAAGGTGAGCTATTTTTACTGTGATGATGCCAGTCAATGCTAGCCTATGTAGGTGTGTGTGTGTGTGTGTGTGTGTGTGTGTGTGTGTGTGTGTGTGTGTGCGTGCGTGCGTGCGTGCGTGCGTGCGTGCGTGCGCGCGACCAACAAATGTGCCTTGATGCCTTATCCCTAATGAAGGTGCCACACTGTCAGTTTGTGTGTCCATGTGTATCACGGAGCCACACATTATCTAGAATTATTCTGCCATGTGAATATCACACTGATAAGGTCAAGCATGATATTAACACTGTTAATGTGTGTGAGTTCACGTGTATACATATATGTGTGTGTGTGTGTGTGTGTGTGTGTGTGTGTGTGTGTGTGTGTGTGTGTGTGTGTGCACATGCATGCAAGGCATTTATCCAGTGCCACATTCACACTACAGAGCCAGACATTTACTGTAGAGGTCAGAGACCTGCCCTGATATTAAACAAGAGAGATGACTTGCCAGACAACATGAACACACTTGGAAGCACACGCACCCCCACACACACACACACACACACACACACACACACACACACACACACACACACACACACACACACACACACACGTTCACACACACTTTTTTTGTGCTTCCCTTTTCCCTCTTGTATTGCTCTTTTTCACATAAACCCACACCTGTGTATGCATGTGCATCCTCCAAACCACTTATACACTCCAGGTAAATTCACTCCAGTACTTCAGCACATCACTCCCTTTATTTTGTATGTCTTTCCTCACTTTGTTTTTTCATGGCTTCATCTTTCTGTCCTCGTTTCCCCATCTCTCACCTTCTTTTTGGCTTCTTCTGAGGGGTGAATGGTGAACATTAAACCACAACTAAAACACCAGAGAGCAAGTTAAGTAAGTGGAGGTACCAAGCTGTACAACCTGAAACAAAAGCAATGGCTAGACAAAAGTGGAAACAGAAAGCTGGGGGAGACTGAACATTTATACCAACAGCAGCCTTAGTAGTCTGCCTGTGTCTACATAGGATACTTTCAGGTACGGCACTGAGTTGTAGTTCAGAGCCCAACATGCATCACTGTAGTTATGTTCAAAAACTGAGGAAAGCAGAATTCACGCATAAAACTATAAAAGCTTTATGCTTCTATATATAAGTATATTTGTTTCATCAGATGCATGTAGGATTCATGACAGAAAAAAATGTCTGAAATCCTGTGACATGCCTTAAACAGTTGGCTCCAAGGCAAAAAAAAAAAAAATACAAAAATGCTTCCCACTTCTACCAATATATTGTCTTCCACATGCACTCCTTTAAAACACAACCCAAGAGTCAGGCCTCTCCAGTAGAACTCTTGTGTTGTTAATCAGGATTGTTTAACCCCTCACCCTCTTTATTGAAAATTGGGTTTCTCATTAACATGATGTAAGAAAACAGTATGCTGCAGAATAAAACACTCAGTAAAGCATTTTGAATAGCCAGTGGCAGCATTTAATCTCATTCTGACATTTTCATCTGAACATAATAGCCATAAACTTGTATTTCAAAATGTGCTGTTGCAGAAGTTTTTTTTATAAACTGTCATTTACCTTCCAAACAACTCCTATAAAGAGTAGGCAGTAGAGCTGCTCTTATACAATATATTATACCACAATACGTGATGATTTGCCTCTGCCCAAGCATTACAGGGGAATTCTGAACTTTGCTTACAGTTCACCTTGAGGTGACTAAACTCTCCTTTGGCAAAGTGCGAGCTATGGTGTGGGCATATTAATATTTCAGAATTGCTATGTGGGCAGTGTGTTTGTGTGTGCGAGAGAGAGGGAGAGAGAGCGTGAGAGCGCAATCAGCAAAGAAAAACTAATAAGCCAGTGATTAGCTTATGCACCTGCTCTTCTTATTAGCTCACAATGGAGCAATAATATAGCACAGAGTGGTAGCGGTTCAGTTTTTGCTAAAAAACGCTGTTCAAGACAACAACATACATGCTGATTATAATGCTAACAATGGAGATGATAACATGAGAAGATAGCAGTGATAAAATATAACTAAGACGACAAACCCGATATAAACTCAAGACATGATCCTGACATTTATATTGTTGACCATGCAGCATCTGATAATAACAATGACTGTGATGCCTTTCTGCCATCTATGTTTTGATAACTTCCGCTATATGCAGGACATTGTGTGTATTAAAGCAGATTATGATGGAACAGGTGAAGGTGGAAGGCTGTAATGATAAAAAAAAAAAAGGATTAGCATTAAACAGTTATGATTATGATATTGATAACACAGAAAAAAGTCATAGGGAACATACTATCTCACAAAATGTCAAGCTGCATTTAAAGATTTAGAAATTTTCCATGTAAGATTGTGTACCATAAAGCTACACAACTGTTTAAGCACACACACACACACACACACACACACACACACACACACACACACACACACACACACACACACACACACACACACACACACACACACACACACACACACACACTTTAAAAGCGGATTAAGTGAGACTAAACACAGTCATCCACTTCAAATAAAATCAGAATGGAGGCAAAAGATAAAGAGGAAGAGAGCTGTGCAATAGAAACATCACATGTTGGAGCTCCAACATGGCTGGGGTCACACAATGTGACAGCGTGCATACTCTATTCACACTGGGTCAACTCAGCATACAGTAAAATGACAGATTTCATAGCAGTGTGCAAAGAACTATAGAAACACGGGTTCTTTCCTGAGAGGGATCTATGACAGCTATTATTTTATAGCTGTGGGTTTATTCGCTACCTGGTATACAGCGAGCAACATTTCAATGATACAGATGACTGAGTCCTCTGAAGTGGTATAGTTTGGTAAGAAAAGTTTTATTTTTTACTTGTTTATCCATTCTTGCAACATGATTGTTGGCATGAAAGTAAAACCCATGATGGAATAGGAGTGAAATTATTAGCTAGTTGGAGCAATGCTTGTTTGACAGCTCTGACAGCTTGTTCGAGATCTATAAAACAATAAAGCAAAGACTTGTAGCTGAAATTGCCACAAATATTGCATCTTCACAGATTGTTTTTTCCCTGATTGTGGTGTTTAAGATTGTATATTTTGTTAAATATCTGTGATTAAAACTGTGTTATGTTGTATTTACATTAGGAGGACAGCAACTGAACCAGTTAGCTCTCCGTTATCTTTTAATGACACTTATTTCAGAGAATGAAATGCAACACAGATTGTGTTAAAATATTCTCCTACAATACCAATCTATTCTGATGCACATACAGTATAAAGAAACAATATCACAAGATTTGGGCCTTAGTTTTGACAAATTGCATTTTCAAGACTGCAAAATCAGTCAAGTGATTCAGGCAAATACACAAAAGGTATAAAATGTACACTGAGAAAAACAAACACGATCACGCATGGATTCACATTCAATAGTTACTGGCGTATGTGCCAATGCCCACAGAAACACACACATGTACTCCACACACACATCTTCAATAGGATAGGTAAAACAACACCAACATTGTGCAATATCTCATACGAGGGCCTGCCCTGCTTTATTTCTTAATTCAACACATTTTTCTCTTTCTTCCCAGATGTCTTTCTTCTATCTTTTACTCTACTCCCGTTATCATTCGACCAAAATTAGTGTTTGACTTGAGTCCCGGTCAAGCATCTGTCTGGCTGACCGGACTGCCTTCATTGATATTATGAGATGAAAGCACATGCACACACAGAGGTGCAGACAGAAATGCACACTCAGACATAGACATACACACAAGACTACCGTCAGCAGGGTGAGTGGAGTTTAAGGAATCACTTCATGGCCTGCAGTGAAAAAGGAGGAGAGAAGATTGATGGAGACAAGGGAGAGGGAGAGAGGGGAAGGGATTTAAAAAAAGAAGAAGAGACTTGCTACTTTAATAGACACAAAGAACAACAGGAGGGAGTGGAGGAGAACTGTGTTTAGGCTGAGAGCAAGGGAGAAAAAACATTGGGCGCTGGATGAAAGCCCGCACCTCCCAACCCATCTTCATTGTGTAGCCATCTCCACCTGCAGAGGTGTGGTGGAGATTTGGAGAGAGAGAGATGGAGGAGTGTTTCTAAATTGAGTCAGCACCCCTAGGATGCATCAGTGTTATTTTATCATGACTCAGTGGAAAAATTGGCTCGACTCTGCAGATCACAAGTGAGGAGGGGCGTGTGTTCATAACCGGAGAGTTTCCCAGAATGAAAATAAATAATCAATTCAATAATGACGTAGCAAAGGCATATCTTTACATGGCAAATTGTAGTTTTCTCTAAACAGTAAATAACTATTGTGGGGTTTCCTGACAATGGCTACCATAAGCACGGTGTCACTAACACATTTATGTTGCTTTAGTTAAGTGGAAAATAGTCATGATTTCTTTTCCAGGAGCAGCCTGCTATACGATCAGTCTCTACTGGTGGAGACTGAGCAGCTCTACTGCAACAGTTGAGGGGTTAAAGGCCTTACTCGAGTGCACTAGAGTGGTGCTGGGAAGAAGTGAGATTGAAATGCTGGTGTTTGACCTCCTCATCCAGATCCAGCCTGACAGTCTGGGCACTGAAAGAATGACCTTCCAGTCATAAGGCTTCTTCTCGGCATCCTAGAGTACTGACAAACTCAGATGAATTGTGGTTTAAGGCCCATGTGACCTTGCATGTCTGAATGTGTTTTTGAGATTCGTCAACCTTCTTGTAATATGTTTTTTTTCTCTCCATCCTGGTACAACATTGAAATAGATTCTACTTTTTTATGAGGCCTCATTGGAGAATTAAAGTGTGAAGATTTATTTTGCAGCAAAGAAGTGATGTGAAATTTCAACTAAATATAACAAAAAGCAGTACTTTAAGGAGATAAAAAAAATTTCCTCACAGCAGCATGTATCTCATAAACTGAACTTAGCCTTTGACTGAGAAAACAGCAGGCTAATTATAATGTTTTTTAAAATCCCCTTTTTTCCAGTCATTTCTGCTCTATCCTGTTTGTTAACTTACGTGTGAGTCAGTCTCCTATAATGAGCAGACAAAAGAGAAATTTAGATTAAGAACAATATTGGTTTGAGCTTGTGTGGGCATAGTGTGTGTGTGAGTGTGAGTGGGCATTTAAGTGTTTTATTTTAGTGAGCGCACTTCCACAGAGTTGTATTATGAGATGACTGTAGGCGCTTTTGGACCACTGAAGCTGGTGAATACCGACACAGCAAAATGGTTAAATGTGAACACATATAACAAGGAACTATTACAATTATAATTTGAAATTAACACAACTACCACAACAAATTTGAGCCTTTCTATACAGTTTCTACAACAAGGATTTCTTTTAAACAAACTGCTGCTTTCTTATTTTTTGTTTGCATTTCCTCATGTACCTCTGTTCTCCCAAAATCAGCTTTTTTGTGTTCTCTGGTCATTGCTGAGTCCCACTGGGTCCAATAACAAGGACTCAATGTTTGATTTCCTGCAAGCAAGTCAGCTGAAAGGTCAAGAGCCCTCTCCTGCACAAGAGATATACAACTCGCTGACCTTCACATCTGCAGCCCCATGCAAGACTTTTGCACAGATAGCAATAGCTGCTTGACATTATTGTCCGGAGTGGGTGTTAAGAAAAAATGTAATCAAGATACATTTCTCTCAGTGTAATGTTGATAGTGCCGAGTTGAGACGGCGCTTAAGTTTGAGAAACATTTAATCTTAGTATCACCGTCTCGGCAGCGTAGTTATGGTGACTGCAATGTGCTACATATGAAAAAAATCGGAACTGCAATATGGACTCATCATAACATACAGTTCAACAAAACATTTTTCAGATGGTTTTAAGTACAAATTAACAAGATCATTTCCAAATCATAAAAGCAAGTGTAAAAGCAATAACGACTTTGATTCAATTCTAGTCGGTGAAAATTAAATTGTATGTTTTCATATTAATTTCAATACATATTACATAAAGATTAACAATCTAACAATCTGTTAAAATTATATCTATTCCTTGTTTCTACCAGTGTACCATCAGGTCTGCAAGCAGAGTATGGTTAGGCTGTGTTGCTCTCAAGTATGAGCTAGTGAAGAGGCAAGGTGAAGTGAGGCGTGGTGAGGAGAGAAGATATATACAGTAATTCTGCTGGTGTGACATTTTCCCATAATCCCTCCCAAATGCCACCAGTGTCAGGAGACAGAGCGGATGGGAGGAGGAGGAGGAGGAGGAGGAGGAGGAATGGAAAGTGTCAATTGCCACATTTCTGTTGACTATAAAGCAGCTGAAAAATCAGATTAACCTTTTTTCTCACCCTATAGATTAGTTTGCATGTGTTTGTCTGCTTCCGTGGACGTACGTAAAAGGTTTGATAAGCGTTGATCCAAGAAATGTCAGTGACAGTAATTACCATAAAAAGCAACAATTCAATGTTTAATTCCAAAGAACATGACTGATTCATTGTCGACTGCAAAAATCACAAGCAAAACACACAAATTGAGAAAATATCCTTCAACCACTCAACAGTTAACACATCTAAATGTTAGCCTTTACCTCCACATATGTGTATGCCATTTTTTGTTCCATTTATTTAAATGTTTGTGTGTATACACGTGTGTGTAAGCCTCATCCACATTTATCAAACTTTCTCTCTTTGCTCATCTTTGTATCTCCCAGGCCACAGATTTGGGATGAAGCTCACCTTAGCAGGGAGGAAGGCAGACACACAGCTTTGTCATTATCCCAAGGTCACACACACATACACACACACACGCACAAACAGATAGGCCACCTCTGAAAAAGAAAATAACTACAATGGGCAATTTACCCAGAACAGGCAGGGATGACGGCCAGGATACGCACGCACGCACGCACGCACGCACGCACGCACGCACGCACGCACGCACGCACGCACACAGCTGTGCCTCAGGCCAAGGTTCTGGCAATGCATCATTACCCTCCCTTGGAGGTGATTCCATATCCCAGCATGCATTTCTCATGTGGAGAGGAAATTACCCCTGGGCCGTGCTGAGAGCCAATAGAGTGTGTCCTCGCTCCTCTATCTGTCTCTCACTCTTCCTTCCTCTCCTTCCCCCCCCCCCCCCTTTAAATCCCTTGCTCACCCTGTGACTGTCCCTTTTACACCTTTACTGTCCTCCATCCCTGAGTCACCCATTCTCCAACCCATCCTTTTATCTGTCTTTATCTATCTCCCATTGACACTTCATTTCTTTCTCCTTCTTCCATTTGTCTATGTCTGATGTAGTACACAGATAAATAACAAAGTATAAAAACACACTGATGACCTTTCTCCTTTCTGTCCAGCCCTGTCTGTCTTTCAGTTGAGCAGTTGTTTACAGTGAGGTTAAACATCCATGTTGCCCTTCTGTTATCCTCCAAAGGCAGGGAACAGGCAGAAAATGGACAACATTTTTCAATCTCCTTCTCAAGTGTTCCTTTCAATATATTCCCTGTTTCATAGATTCATACATGTAGAGTACATGGACAAGAGACATATAAATACTGATATTCACTATTAACACATAATACTAAAATTAATATCTTTGAGTGTTTGACTGCTAGTCAGATGCTACATGAGATTGTGGGAAATTTGAACAAGCATTTTGATTATTTTCATACACATAGACAAAGCAATTAATAAATGAATCAGTAACTTAAAAGGGAGATTAACTAATATGAAAATCACTGAAGACCTAAATGAAGGCATTTTCTTTCTCACCAGAAAAGTATTTCTGAAGCATGTTTCATGTAAAATGGTCAAGAGCAATGTGCAATCTTAGGCTTGAGAGAAATTATTTGAAATTCAACTGTAAAATGGATGAATATGATGCCTTCGTGTCTACAGAGTAATACAGACACCCAGTCAGCTCTGTATTTTGTAATAATCCAGTGAAAAAGTAAAAACAGAAAACAGAGCAGAAAGTTCTGTATTTAAGATTCATGTTAATAGCATGGTAGTGAAAGGTTTTTAGGAAATATTGCATGGTTGCTATGGTTATGCTATGTATAGACAGTAGTCAAAATTAGAACAATTGATACAAGCAGTAGCAAAAGTTGTATTACTTGAGCAGCAGTAGTCACACTTTTTTTGATGGCGCTGAAATGTTCTGACCTGTCAATTTGTGTCTCTGTCCATGGTGCTGAAACGTTCAGACCCAGTGACTTTGTGTCGCTGTCCATTGTGCTGAAGTATTTCAACCCAGTCGAACTTGTCTACTCCTTTTATGACAATGGAAGCACCAATCTGACTAGAACTATGTATCTCGGCTGATACAGGGTACTGAACCAATACCAGTATTTAATTAATGAGCTCACTGTGAGAGACAATTGTTCTTTTTTGTGGAAGGCAACATCAGGGTTGACTTAAACATTGCCTTGCTATTTTTGTAAAACGAAATGTAACAACTAAATACAAAGATAACGGCAGTATTACCGCCACCTCTTGGAGAACTTGTCGGCACTAGTCTGAAATACTTCCAAACAGTTGACACTTTGTTGTTAGCTTCCTCCCATTCTGGATATAATCACAGGGTATACGAGTTTGTTTACACAAACAGAGAGTGGTCACAAGAAGGGAATACAGGGACTCACACACTCACACACAAACAAGTGCATATGAATAAATCTGGATACAAGTGACAAGAATTTACAGGGTATACACTGCCGATGGATAACATAGTTTGTGCCAAGTTTGTGTTGATATTTGAGACACTGCACAATTTATTCCAATTTAATGGGAATAAAGCGAAAAGCACTCTTTACTGACATCCTACAGCTTTGTTGTAATCTTAGGGAGAAACTATTTAAGGAGTCATCGAGCAATCAAAAGAAAAGAATAAGAAAAACCTGATGGTAGAAGTAAAAGGAAGTGGGCTTTACCTACACTACTACAAGAGAACACCTGATTAAAGTCAACATTTTCCTCCACTACTCCCCATAAACAGCATGGTAACCTAATCTGCTTCCAGTTTACACAACACAATCCCCAGGTGCATCGTATGGTAAACTGGGTACTGTGGATGTGAGTGGGTCTTACTTTCACTTAAGTGAGTATGGGATCCCCTGTTTGAATATAATCCAATGTTCAAGACCTACACACACACACACACACACACACACACACACACACACACACACACACACACACACACACACACACACACACGTATACACACACACAGGCTTCCACTGCCTCAATTTCCATCTAAAGCAGGTATTCTATCTGTAGAGTCATACATAAACCATATGTATCCAAACACGCAGAGCAATGCACTTACACAAACAGAGAGTGGTCACAAGAAGGGAATACAGGGACTCACACACTCACACACAAAGAAGTGCATATGAATAAATCTGGACACAAGTGACAAGAAGAGCAATCACTGCATAATATCTCTGTCACTCTCTGTTTCTTAGGCAGACACACACACACACACACACACACACACACACACACACACACACACACACACACACACACACACACACACACACACACACACACACACACACACACACACACACACGAGTGTCCTTTGACACAGCCTTGGACACAAAAATACACGCTACTTGTTCACAGACTCACACACACTCAGGCATGCTTACAGTCACCGCTGACCACTGCAGATTTTCCAAAAATAGAGTGATGTGTTCAGGCTGTGAGCCAACAAACACTGACAATAAATAGCGAGCAGTGACAATGACATGTCACACCACATCACATCATATCAGGCTACTGTAAATAGCAATTTCATGTCAGCAGCTCAATTATATCTTGCAAATAATGGGAGCACAGGGAGTTTGCTTGAAATGCAAGGTTTTTGTACTTGGTTTTTATGCGTTTGGTAAAAGTATTGCTCAAATGCAAAGTGCTAAAAACAACAAAAAAAGAAAACAATCTGTATTGAATCAGTACAACCATTGTTGCTGGGTGAATATATTTGGATGTGAGGAGAAAATGCAAATGAAGAGCGTTTAATTTAAATGAGGGGAATTTGGTTTATCTTATCTTGAAGTGCTGTGTCTATGTTTCAGACTGATTGAGTGTTTGATTAGATAAGTCAAGCACATCCCCACAGTTGAAACAATACTGTAGTCTTGTTTTTGATCGCAATGTTATGACTTTTTCCCTCCTGTCAATCCTGTCAGTATTTAATCCAGTGAATTCCCCTCACCTTCTGCAACTCTCCCTTTATGATGTTTCTCACACTATTACATGGCTCCTAAGCTTCCAAGCTTTGAACAATAACCACTGGCCCCCACCCTCCTTAGGTCCCATCTTCCCTGAGTTAATGTTCATCTCCCTCTCATTCTCCCTCTAAGCCTTGCATCGTTCCCTTCCTCCGTTCTTTCTTCTTCTTTTTCAATCTCTCAAGGTATATCTTGTTCCCTAAACAAATGTCTAGCTGCGCTTCCTTCCCTCATTTAAAAAACTAGTTTATTTTTTCCCCTTCATTATTGTTTTTTGCCTTCCTTTCTTACCATGCTTCTTTTATTGGTTCTGCTAGTCTGTGCTCAAATTTTTTTTCCATCATTTGGTGGCCAACATTGTTTTTAATATTCATTTCAAGAAGTGAGAATGTCTCTTCCCAGAGAGAGCTATTTATTCACCTCCTTCTGTTTTGATCTTCATCTTCTGCATTTTTCTGTTTCCCTACAATTTGCTCCTCCTCTCTTTATTTCCCACCGTCTCTACTTTCCACTCTTTCTCCCTCCTCTCCAGTATTGCGCATTAGCCCTCCCTCTCTTTAGCTTCATCTTCAATAATTCCGTCTTCCCTCCCTCCTCCCTCCCTCTATCTATCCTTCTCCCTCTCTTCCTCCTCTCCTCACTCCCATCCATTAGCGGTTATTGAGTTTTCTCTTTGTGTCGCTGTCATCACCTCTGCCCTACTATACTCACTCTTCTGCAACTGGAATAGCACCAAACTGTGTTACTGCCTACCGAACACACATGTACACATGCGCATAGTGCAAGTTGGGCATAGACATTTTGATAAAAATACATCGTCTCCTCTTAAATACACATTGCATTCCCTCTCTCTCTCTTTTTCTCTCACACACACAGATATAACCTCTGCCCTCACTCACAGTTCCTTGTCTCTAATATCTGCTAACCCATTTAGCACTTCATGTTAGCTCAACTAGATCCAATTACAACAAGGGAGAGAGTGAAGTTTGAGTAGGAGGCCATTTAACCTCCTGACAAGGGAAATGGAACACACGTTGTAGGTCCAATTCAATGATATTAAGTACAGTAAGATGATTGAATATAAACACAGAAAGGTTTTAGAGATTCAAAATTAGATATTTAAAGACATTTCACAACAACTCAGATGAATATTGAGATCACTACATGGGCATAATAGGATAGAATAAAAGAAGATTAACTGAACAACAGGAAATTGACAGGAGATGTTATATAAACATGGGGTATATATATTTTTATAGAATTATATATCTCAATAGTCATATAGTAAGTGGACATTTTTAAATCCTCAGGACTTTCTTCTGGCCTTTTTAAAAACCAAAACTATAAATCAGTACTGTTTGCAAACTAGTATGTTGCTGTATTTCAACGGCCTCAAAATAACTCAGAATAATACATAGGATTATTTAAGTTTGTTAAAATAGTCTTTTTGTATTTGGATGTAGAACAATGTGTTCACATGTATGGGGATATGGTATTTGGGATTCAGATAATAAAACATTGTACTGCTATGGAAATCCATTCATTACTACATTCTCTTTTCTAGTTTTATGCACTTTGGCTACCTGTGGAGATCATGGCTGTCTTAGATGAAAAGCAAACAACAAGTTGAGTTTAAAGCATGTTCACACCTTCAGGCCTCGGTGAATGTCGTTGAAATTTGAATGAATATCTTTGTAACTTCTAATTAAATAAAAATGTATTAAACTCTGCAGGGAGCATTCAATACTACAAAAGCTTTGTGTTGAATTGGAACTGTGTACAAAATGGTTGCATTTCTAAAATGTATTGTTGCATTGTCTAATATGAGGTGTAAAAGGAGGACTAATAAGATTTCTGTCTGGATGTGTGCAGCAAAGTGTATGAAGCCTGAAGCAGTGATGTAAACAAAGTGATCTCCTATGTGTACTTGTGCATAGAAGTAAGTGTGCTAATGACTCCAGTGGGCTGATAATAAACACTTTCTTGCAAGGACAGGAAAAATAACAGTTTGTGTACGCCTGAGTGGGTTTGTAAACTAAATCTATTTGCTAAACCAACTCCTACATTGCCTCATTTTTAAAGATAATAAAATGTATCAAACACTGAGCCTGTGGTGAATTGTGTTATTGCAAACTGCATCTCTGTTTACTTTTCACTCCGAATGTCTATATTTCATATTTTAGCTCTTTCCTTCTGGGTTTAGGATTCTGGAAAAATGTGGGTGTGATGTAAGGAGGCCAAATTTTGATGAAACAGAAAAAAAGTGTATGCAATATCCACACAGAGTTACAGTCTCATATTTTAACTAATATAACGTGATTACATGTTAGACGTTTTTATTTTCTTTGTGCTGGCGGATTAGACAGTAGAGACAGCAAACATTGAAAGACTCTCTTCCATAGTGCACAGTGATGAATGGCAACAAACAAATCAATGTATGAAAACAACAATTTAATCTGTCCAGCTATATCAATAGATTGGCATATTCGGGCGCTAGTATTTTTTTCCCCCATTATTAATATTTTGGTGTGATATTGCAATCTGTGACCTGGGTTCACATCTTGCTCCCAGTGTCTCTTTCTAGCTATTGTTACAACGGTTTATGTTGTTGCTGTCTGACTAATCTGCCTTTGTCACAAACCTGTCTGGTGCACAGACACAGCTGACCCAAAACAAAACATACTGTTATTGCTGCTCTGCCTCTTGCTGCATTCAGGGGGAATACAAACAATAAAATGCAGTCCACAAACTGTGCAGAGTGCAAACAACAAATGGTTCAAAAACTTTGTGAGAAACTGTGTGAATATAAAAACATAAGACAGTTTTGCCTTTTAAAAAGGTGAACAAGCAAAATGTCAGTCAACAAATGACCAGATGACATAAACATTTTGGGAATTCTGTATTATTTGCTAAATTAAATAAACCAGTTACCGCGTGGGAACATTAGAAGTAATTGGTGTTGTCAATCACACTACATTAAAAATAAACCTCCGTCGCCTCATTATTAGTGAGATACTTCATACAACTTCATAAGGCTGAAGAATCTTGCGGGGGATTATACCTTCATCTGACTAGGCACATGTCATTCGATCATTTTTTGTCTTCCCTTGCCATTGTTTTTAATAATTCTCTCCCACTCACTCTCTGTTGTTCTTTCATCTCTGTCTCCTATTATTGCTCTCTTCCTGTGATTGACAGCTGCTGCTGAGACTTGATCCACACGTCTCAGTCCCTCTCGTTCAGTAATTAAAGGAATTATACATCAAGAGTCCTGTGAAATATGTACATTATAAATAAAGAAGGGAGAGTGAGCTTTGCTTAATTGCGGAGACAAGAGGATGGAAGTGATCACAGCCCAGTAGGGCTCTTTAACACACAGCATGACACTAAGGGAGGAGAAAAAGAGCTCCAAAAGCAAACTGTGCGTGACTGGAGTAACACAGTGTTTCGTTAGTTGTTTTTTCTTTGCACATATGAGGAAAGGCAGTATTTAAAACAAAAACAAAAAAGAGTTCAATCTGGCTCAACTTTTGTTGTGTGGCAATGTGACATCTTCTTGACAAATGAAATGTAATTGGTGTTTACTTCACACACCCTCATGCACACAACACACACCCCACATCGCCCCTTTCATCCTACCTGGGGTCTTTTTGAATCGAGTCGATGGAAGGTGAGCGCTGCAGGCTGCCTTCGGGCGGCAGGGCAGGTCCAGACTTGCTGTAGGGTGATTCCACTACCGAGGGGCAGTACTGCAGGGTACGGTAGGGATCCGCCACATAAGGATCTGAGCCATATACATCTCCACCACCTCCGCTGGAGGTGTAGCCTGGCCCCACTGTGGCATAGTTGTTGTTCCCGCCGCGGCTGTAGTTTCCTGTGCCTGTGCCGTGGCTTCCTGTGCGCTGCAAAGGGGCGGAGTCGACACCAGGGGAGGAGGGTGCTATGGTGGGAAAGTAGGGACAGAGGACATAACTTAGGTCATGGACCTGGTCATGGACACGCATGGTCAGGTCTACTAAGGAGAGTGAAGGGGTGGAGAGAAGGAAAGGAGGCGAAAAGGGAAAGGACACGAGCACGGGAGGAAAAGCAGAGGCAAACACAGAAATGAACAGGTTGTTGAAAAAAACAACTAGCTATAGATAGATAAAAAAAAACTTGGGCTCCCGCCCATGATTAGAAGAGAGAAAATAAAGTTTTGTACACAACTTTGAGTTCATGATTTCAGACAAAGAATGCCATAAAATACACTGAAAAACTTACCATCAAATACATGGATATTTTTTTTAATAATTTATGGACTAAGACGTATTAAAACCGTGTCATTTTTGCAGAGCACAGACATCATGACAAAATAGTTCAAAAAAACAGTGGCCTTGTAAAACTCAACAGTTTCCACAACACAGAGGTTACAAACCATATTAGCTTTGTCACACAGATGACTCATTAGCCCGTCATTCCACTGCAATGAAAATTGCATACTTTGCTGCGAAGTCTCTTTGTGAGTTGCAACAGGACAACCTTGGAAACTTTTTCTGCACAATGAGACATCTGCCTGGTGAGAAATAAGGACCAAAATGTACCTAAAATATGAACAAATAAAGAAACAAAACATGAAGCCAATTCTCTTCAGAGTGACTTGGAAATTGAATGGGGATTTGCTTGAGGATGAAAGCAGCCTGCAGGAGCACAGTCACTGTCACCTTCCTTCCCTGTTGTGTTGGAGCAGTGGGATCTGTGATATATCAAGGTCTTAATGTGAGTCTGGGAGCCTCATTTCCCTGGCTGTAAAAACACAGAGTTTCTGTGAGGGGGGGGGGGGGGGTCCATCTCATCTGTCATTAGAACCAAGGTGTATGTACACTGAAACACACACATGCAAAAACACCATAAACGTGTTCTTTGGGGAGTCAGCGATAAATCGCAGAGCCTTGAAATCAATATGTGGCCATGTGATTGACTAAAGCTTTAGCACAGACCAGCGAGACTCCTCTCACAAGGAGAATTAGCCTTTACAACGTGTCTGGATGGGGGAAAAAAAATAAAAATCACACAAACCAGATTACACACGCAACATAAATACGCTAAATCAGCCTGTGGAGAAAATTAACAAGACAACTTAAGGCTCGTGAATACGAGTGTGTGCTGAGGTTGAGGGTCTCATCGTTATGTGACCAACAAACTTGCTCTTTAGCGCTGTCTTGAGTGCTGGCATTTACTTGACCTTCACAACCCTCTTATCGCTGTCTTCTCTCTCTCTCTCACACACACACACACACACACACACCTGATCAGGCCAACCTGTTTGTTACATGAAGCAGATTAAACCATTCCTTAACAATCATTTTCCAAAGCTCTTATTTAAATTATTCACACCATGCCTGGTAAACTCTATTGGTTGTCCGATGGGCGTCACAACCAACCTTGTGGATGATGTAACCACATTAGCATATTTTTATTTCCTGACTCTAAAATC
The DNA here is from genome assembly GCF_029030835.1 of Brachyistius frenatus. Taxonomy (NCBI): domain Eukaryota; kingdom Metazoa; phylum Chordata; class Actinopteri; family Embiotocidae; genus Brachyistius; species Brachyistius frenatus. Next base: position 2,483,626 of record NW_027210656.1, read on the forward strand.
AGGTTTCCGAAAATCCTTTACCAACCAGACAGCGAAAAAAGTCAAGTTTCAGACTCTGCTATGCAATGCCCATGAGGCTAAAGGCTGTGTGAGCTCTTCTACTGATGCCCTAAATTTGAGAAAGATCCAAAGAATTAGGCAGGGAAAGAGAAACAGAGCGAGAGCCTGGGAAAAGAAAGCTGAGAAATGAGGGATAGAGCTGCGGTTTAGAAAAAAAAAAAAAGAGTCAGCCAACGGAGGGGAAAAGGAAGAACAAGCGGCAATGGAGGGAGCGACAGTAGAGGCGCATAAAACAGAGGGTATAGCAGGGTAATGAAGCAGAGTTACTCCCATCAGAAGCAAATCCCTGTCTTTTCTGTACTCTTTAAATGGTGTTTGTGGTGTGTCTGTCTTTCTGAACGTCTCATTAGTAGCCGGGGCTTTAGGCTAACACCACCAGTGTCAGTGTGCACTCACCCAGAGACGTGAGACCCACATAAAACAAACCTCAGAGCAAAAGTGGGGGTGGAAAAACAGTGAAAAGAAGAGAGAAGGAAAAAAACAACAACATACAAACACAAAAAATGTCCAGTCAAATTATTTGTATAGTCTGTGCTGTGACCACTGAATGGGATTGTTCCTGGCTACAAGCTGAAATAGGAAAGTGAAGGAAAGCAAGAGTGATAGAGAGCGATGTTAGGGAACATAAAGATAGCGAAATCCCCCAAAAAATGTTCCGCCAAATTACTGTTTTGAGCCCTTCCTTTTATTTTTACATTCTGTTATTCTGTATTCAGCCTGCCCACACCTCTTTATGCATTTCATTCTCCTTTTCACTCAATCTTTCTGTCTCCTCTCCATCTTTTCTTCTCCTACTTTAAGTAAATGGTGTGCTGCTGAATTTATCATTTGCTCTGGTAATGGTGTGTTCTGACTAATGACTTGACCTGTGGGGCCAATATTGCCTGGCAAATCAGGATGTGGGTGCCTGTTTATCATTCTATGTCTGTTTCTCACTGTGCGTATTCTTGTACTCCTTTCCTTTCGAGAACAAACTGGGGTGGTAGACCTTTGGAGTAAAGACATTTTTGACCAAACTAGATGCAAAGACTGTGTAAATTAGGAGTATATTTTCAGATTAGACTAAATCAAATGTAGGGTTAAAGTTAAGAATGTCATTTCAAGTTAAAGTTTGTATTTGGGGTTATGGAATGATCAAATAGATGAAAGGTCCTTATGAGTATAGGAAGACAAAGGTATCAGTGGGAGAGTTTGTCTTTCAGGAATTTGCTGAACACCAGCACAAGGCAAACTCACTGTGCTGTTTCATGAAATATTAAACAAATCATGAAACGTGCCGCGTGTGCGTATAGCAGTAGACACACACATGCACACCTTACGCTCTGGCAGCGTGAAATTGTGTTTTAGAGGAAATAAAAAGGCGGGTGGGTCTTTGTATTCCCATGCTTCAGCGAAGAGTAAACAAATCGTGGCTGCGCTCCTGCTGGCAGATTAGCGAAGGGAAGGGAAACTCTATTAGTCGTTTGACACAGTGATACCTCTGCAATTAGCCAGTCGGCTGAGGGGCCACCTCGCTTTGAGCACGCCGGGACTTTTTCTTTGGGCTGCTGCGACTTGGGAGCCCGTGCTGAATGTACAAGAGATAGAGGAAATGGGGTGGGTGGGAGAAAGAGACAGGGGAAAAAAACTAGGGGGGGATCAAACCAATCCTTCAAGCTTTCCATGTCCATCCTAACTTCTCATTCTTTCATCACTGACTGCATTTCCTTTGGTCATACTCTGTCTCTGTCACTCTTTCTCTCCATCACTCCCATGCCCTTTTCTCTTTCCTTGCTTCTTTCTGCTTTCCCCTAGATGTGTCCCTCTCTGTCTTTACCGCCATCCATCTTTTTTTTCCTCACGCATTTCTTTTGAAACATCCCCTTTGAATTGAACTGCCCTCCCCTTCTTTTAACTGTAGCGTACTCCCTCCCTGCCTCCATTTTTTTTTTTTTTTTTTTTTTTGTCTGTCATCCTCTGTCCATCATCAAATCATTTCATGTTTTTTTGCTCCCTTTCTTCCCTCACACCCTTCTGTCTCTCTATCGCTCTCCCTCTATTGTGGTTGTAGTAGACTATGTGATCAGAGCTGAGGACATGTCCTTTCTCTCGACACGCTTCAGTGCTCAGCACGATTACACAAAACCCCTCAGTAGAGCCTCTATCTCTCTCAGATACACAAACTCACAGAGACGCCACCAGCGCACAAACATGGGTTTCCAAATATGCAAGTGATTGACATGGACTAAACATGGATGCCTGTAACACATCTTTTTCTCATTTTTTTAAGGACATTCAACAGCATGCATTCACAACCTTGCCAGCAGTAGCCATGGATGAAGCACACATGCGAAGACCAAAACACACTCACAAACACACGCACGCACTGCTTGGATGTGGAGGAGAGTAAGGATTAGTTTCTCCCTCTGTTTATCCCTGGGAGAGCCTCCTGGCCAGCACACAGCTCTTGATGTTCCTGAGCTGGAAGCATTGGAAGACCTACATGCACAAACACCGCACAAAATGCACACAAATGCCCTCCCTTGCACTTTCAATATTATCAAGTATGCAATGTTTTATAGTGTGGAAGCTGTAGGACACTTGTTGCTATAAGTCAAGGTGCCTTGAGTTTCTCCAAGTGTGCCACTTAGACACAGCAGGGGCTCCAGGCCAGTGGCTGCTGCTAAATGTTCATGCTGTGAGGGGACAATAGTGAATGTCAGAAAAAGAGGAGTTTATTTTTTCTCAAACTTAAATGTTCCCCATTCAGCCACTACATGTGATACACACATGTATGGCAGAAACATACTAATAAAACATAGTTTTCTGAAGTTTGCTGTTCATCTCATTTCTCAAAATCTTATTTTTGCTAATTGCCATACTAATTTAAATGTACTTTGTCTCGGAGATTTTGTTATGTCTGTTTTGAACCACTGAGTTGCTTTGCTGTCAATAGATCATGTACACGTGAGCTTTGCTTGCCTGCAGTAGCATGATGTCACTTTTGAAAAGAACATTTGCAGCATTCACATTCACATCAGTGTCACAAGATCAGGAAATGTTTGTGACTTTATAGCTTAAAACTGAATAAACTGCAGTTGCAACACGCCAAATAGGACAAATGGATAGATACCACACTTCACTTGACTTAATGACAGTTCAATCTCTGGTCTAATGAAGGCAGTGAAACTGTAGTATGGTTTGCTAAGAACGAGAAGGTGACGAGGGGCACACACAGATGTAATATACAATGTACACAGCAATAAACAGTGAATCAAAGAATGAATAAAATGTGATTTAAACAGCAACCTTTCTTTTGATTCAATGAAGAGAGTCAATTCTGCTTTTGTGATGACTTAATATCTGTGATCTCTGAGGACAAAAATAAATGAATGTTTCTTTCTGCAGTTATGAATTAATTACGGCTGCAGAATATGCTAATCATGTAAACTGAGATAGCATTGGATGGAAGCATGTGTGTATCTGTGTGTGTTTCTGTGTATATATTGTGCTTGTGGTTGTGACTACTGTGTGTGTGTGTGAATGTGCACATATAAACACTTTTCACATATGTGGGGAGTTTGTAATTTTTTTTTTTTTTATTAGAGGTTGATGCCGGGTGACTAACTTAAAATTATATTTAGGAAATGCCATATGTTTTCCCAGCAGAAAGAATTTGTGCTGATCTGTCGGGTAAGTCAGATGCTTTGAGCTGGTAATTAAAGCTTTCTGAGGCTTCAGCAAAAACCTCACTGTAAATTTAAGCTACAATATAAGTCACCTAGATTCAGCGTATGAATTAAGTTGCCATCCACTTAGTTCAACAGTACTGTGGATTATAGTTGCAATGCCTGTCACAATTCGGTTCATCTGTTTAAAAAAAACAGATTGCTACTGGGGAATTTCAGCTGATAATTCAGAGAAGTAGATACATTTCTTTATCATCTCCTTCTGTAGTCCCTTTTTGTTTCCTGCCTTAATTAAATTGAGATTAGACATTGTCTTTCAATAGAGAGCTGGCTGCATTATGACAGTCTGGGCATTTAACCAGCACAAACACTTTGACAATGGAGTAAACCTCACATTATAAGTAAATGCAAATTCACACCTTCTTTTTTGTTTGTTTGCTGGTGTTCAAAAGACAGTAGGTACATTAATAGACCAGCAGGATGTGCTGAAATTGATCCTGGCTAAACAAACCTAATCTAACCTGACATCAGAGAGAGCCAGATGAGTGGTACACCAAAGTGACTGGGGACAAGCTTCAGCCAATAGGCCTAACAATGTTGCACTGCTTTAGTTTCCTGCACTGAGGATTTATCAGGCACTAACTGAAATAGACCCGGTGATTCACGTCTATGGAGACTTGTCTATGTCAAGCGCTACTTGGCTTGTCTTAACTATCATCAACACGCAACTATATCGTGTGATATGGTTTGCCAGACCGCCAATGTTTCAAAACTGCTAGGCTGATGAACTTTTTAGGTTTACTGAATGAATGTGACTCCTGAAACTGATTGGGCCACGGTGTTACAGATTGATGCTTCTTTTACCTCATAAACAATCTTTGACAGAGTACAGACTGCAGAGAGCACACAAACCATTTCATTTGGGCCTGTCATCAAGTTACTTGTGGATTTACCATGAATTAGTGGCAGTGGATATTGACCTTCCACCAGCAAAGTTTGTCATTTCAAACTGTAAAAGTGATGATCAGCACTTCCTGGATGTTCTGTACACTTTGTTCATACACACTGTAATTTTCACTCACTGCATACTTGCAGTGTAGACTCTGGCTGTCACGCAATGCACAATATATGCCAGGTGAACTGTGGAACAATAAATATACAGTAGAGCCTTGGCCTTGACACCTGTTATTACAGTGTTTACCAAATCATCATGCGCCTTATTTGTTGAAATCAATTAAAAACTTGTAGATGTAAAAGTCAAATAATAATTGCAAATAAATGTATTTAGATATTGTACAATAACAAACTTGCTTGCAGTAACTCATCGTCACCCATTTTCACTTTCTGACACTTTATTTAGTAACATACTAAACTCTGTTAAAAAAAAAAAAAAACATGCAATGTATAGAGCCATGCACATGTATGGAAAAGGCCCAAACAATGTATAAATATTTAAATCTCCAGCTGCAACAAACATACACACACAGACAGTCCAACTGGCTATGATTAGTATTATAAACCTCCTTTGGACACTGGAGGACATGAACCAGATTAAAGGGAGCCTTTCCTTTCTCTTCTTTGTTTTCAAGGATCTGTCACTTTCTGTCCTTAAAAGGAGACCTGAACTTTTCTTGCCTTCTGGTCACATGATGTATGGTAACTGCAGCCTCGCTCCAGTCCTCTCTCTCTTTACCCATTCCTCCTCCTTCTTTGGGCTGGTTTTCTCTATTTCTCTCTCTCTCTCTCTCTCTCTCTCTCTCTCTCTCTCTCTCTCTCTCTCTCTCTCTCTCTCTCTCTCTCTCTCTCTCTCTCTCTCTCTCTCTCTCTCCATCACTCTCTCTGTTCTGTTCCCCTCATTAGGGTGTCAGATCTCATTACAGAAGGGAAACAGCCGATTTAAAGGGAAAAGCAGATTGCTTTAATGGTTTGATGCAAATCCTCCCTCATATTTTTCCCCCCTCCTTTTTACAGTGCATGTGTGTATGTGTGCACACTCAAATGGGCAAAAGGAACCTATGCCATAGAGCTGGAAAATCAAGCAAACATGATCCTGCTTTGGAGAAACGCCACAACACACACACAGACTTGGAATTATGTAACAGAGTTGATTCCTTGTCATGAGAACTGCATACATTTCAGCTCTGAAACCTAATGAGGACGTATCGGTAATATGAGTTCAAATATTTTATAATTTCTCAACCCCACAGCCTTTACAGAAGAAAAAAAAAAAAAAAAAAAAAAAAAAAGGGTCCATCATCCATTAGGAAAGGAGTCAGAAGACTGCTATAGCTAAAGCTTTAGAGACTGGCAGAAGCTACAATGCATCACACGAAAAAGACCGGTCAAACCTGACAGTACATGCCAAACTTTTACACAGACATTAAAAGAAAAAACAGGCTTTGGACACATTATGTCATTTATATAAATGTGGCCTCTATTTGGTTGCTTCAAAATGTTTAATATCGATTTGTGTGAATATGTCACCTGCAAAGCCTCACAGAAACACACACCAAAGAATTGTTTATCTCAAGTAATGTTTAGAACATCCAAGATGAGGCTCATCATTTTCAAAACCTGGAGGAGATGCAGAATAAAGCACTTATCATGGTGCTGTCTGGTTGCCACTTGATAAAGTACAAACATTTAAACCAACAGGTGTGACCAAAGTAGAGTTTCTGTACAGACTGAAAATGTGTTGTAAATTATCACACTTTTTTTTTTTTTAACAACAGCTGGGCATCATTTGGTTTTCTAGTGCTGAGTATAGTTGAGAAAAATAACTTTGTTTTTAGTGAAGCTTAGTGATTAGTGATTTTCAAAGAATTTGTACCTGTCTCATCTATAGATACTGGAAGGAGTGCTGTTAAAATACATAACATCCCTTATCAACAGCAATAGCTCACCCTTGTTACTAGAAGCACCTGACAAATAGCAGTTGCACTGAATCTACCCCATTCCCACTGTCGCCACCTGAGCTACGTGTAGGCCTAATGTTAAGCTATTAAAGAGAAAAAGAGACACATCCATTCAGAGCTGCTGTTATTCCCAGTGGTTAGAGTCATTAATATAAGCCAAGATAGCCTTCATGACACAAGGAGGGATTGTACAAAGCCAAAAATGTAAGAACAAAGGCAGGAGGAAAGGAAGAAAAAGGTAGAAAACAAGGAATGGGAGGTCAGAGAAAAGGGAACAAGAAGAGAGAATGACAGCATGGAAGAAGTAAAAGAAAGAAAATGGGATGTAAAAAGAAGAAACGAAACATCAAAGGCAGTGTGACATATAATCGAGAGAATGGACTGATGTCACAAACAAGGAGAGCAAGTGAAGCAAGAAAGTAAAAGCATAGTGACATAGTGAAGTAGAGATTGCTTTTAAAAATATAGAAAGTCTTACTGGCAATAATTTGAACTTGGTCCAGAATGCATGTGCATGCACAAGAGACGCTGTGGCCTTGCAGGAATAATTGCTTAAAATAGGCTACATTAACCTGCAGTCCTCTGGGGCGCTGCCCTGGTTTAATCCAAGAATGAAACACCACGCGCCATTGCCTACACACACACACGCAGTGCAAAAACGCACACATACACACTCGTACTCCCACAACAATGTATGTGCAAGGGCTGTGCAGAGGGCAAAGGACAGTGAGGAGGGTGAGACAGCAGCCGACAAGAAGGGTGTGTACGTGGGAGAGAGAGAGGTTTGATAAGATAAAGGCATATATATGGAGCAGATGTTTAGGAGCAACTTATTCCAAGATTTCCTTCACTTGTATTTGGACGCAGTGACAATGCTGTTAAAGTAACACTCGCACCAACAATTAGAAGTGAGAAGAGACGAGTTGGGAGCTGACCGGTTAAACAAATGCCAGCGTTGTAAACTCAACCTGACTGAACTGTCAGTGTGTTGTCAAACTGCTGTCCACTGTGCTCGAGGAAAATGCCTTCCAGAGACTACAGAAATGCTGGCTGGTGGAGGGGGAGAGTTGCAGTGAGAGCTCCTCAAAATATAAAATAAATCAGAGCTTTTTTAAAGAGCAGTACTGTGAAAACATGCATCATTGTAGCAGAATGTGTACAAATTATTTGTAACCAAATTAACTGCACCAACAAAATTATTTTATTTTATTTGGAGTAGAGCCTTCACCCCACTGTGTCGTCTTCATGTCCTGTTTGCTCCCTGTCCCCATTTCTTTCCACCTGTCTCTCAGTCCTAAACTGGGTCAGGAAACAGCCAATCAGTACTTGTATAATTAGAGTCCCTTTAATTGATTTTGTTGTATAATGCAGCTCCTCTTCATAGTTAAGTGTCCAGTTAAGTAATGTGATGCCACATGCTCTCAATAAATACTCTGGGCTTCATTTGACCGCCTTGTTTAAAATTAGACTGACTGTGCACCACATAACAGACCCACTGACTACGACTTTTCAATTTTTTGACATACCCACACAAACGTCTCGCTACTCTTTCAAGCAGGGAATGACTTATAGCCTTTATTACATTGATCCATGCCAGCTTAATGAACCAATAATGTGAGGCTGTCATTGCTAAGAAAAGGCACTATGGGATAATTAATGACTTACTGCTCACTATGTCAGCACAGCCCTTATCAATTCATTATGTGCCATCACTCTGTGTATTATGAATCCTTATTAGACAACCTCCCATTCACTGCACATGCTATTCACATGCATTTTAAAACGTGCTGCGTTGATGCCAAGCCTAAATTCAACAGCTCAGTGGATTTGTGCCGGTGTGTTTATTTACCACGATAGTTTCTAGGGCCTAACACAGTGGGGGGAAAATTGCATTTGAGGTAAGAAAAAGCTGATGGACTCTGATGGAGCTCCAACAATATAAGACGATCTATTAAAATAGTGTATCATAGGAGAAGCACATTGTAAATGTCAAGCGTTGCAATTACATCCACACGGTCTAATCCAGTCTATTGATTTCTGTAGCTGCAGTCCAAATTTCCTTTGTGATTTTTCTTATACCCATCTATTGAAACTACAAATACAAGGCGAAGTAAATTATAGCTAACAGTGGATCCTCTCTGTATACTTCTGTCGCACACTTATTTATTCATTTCTGATTGCACAGACAATACTATCAATGTATGAATTGTTCACAATTCCACTCAGATTAATCAAAGCAATACCCCTCAAGAATATGAGCAAACTTGATGACCGAACTCAAAAATGTACTTGAAAAGCTGTGCTCTGCGCTTAAAGGCAATTCTCACTCCTTCCAAGTGAATCAAACTGATCAACTCAAACGCCAGTCTAGGGTGGCATATTTACTGCCATGATTCTGACCCAAATGCTAATGATAGCTATTAAAGCTAGGCTGGTTAATGACATCGAGGGAGCTGTGAACGTGGTGTGACCGACTTGGGTGTTTTCATGTGGATATGATACCGTAATGGGATTAACATGGCGTACCTAAACCCACATTGAGATAAGCTCAATGAGGCCCTATTAAAAATACACTGCTGGCAACAATGGAGTTGTAGAGGGAGAGGGTGAGAATGAGTGCATGTGACTGCGTGAGTTTGGTAGGAAATGTGTCCAAACGTGCTTCATTGCCAATTTCAAAAACGATTCACACATAACTTGGGCTTTTAAATAACAAAAGGTTTGGTTATGGCCTTTTCTATACTCCTTATTCTTCAGCTATTGTGTGTTTTCTTGATTTTGCTCCGGTTGGATACAGGATTGTATACAAAGCACATCAATTGTGTCTTAACTGCAACAGGAACATGATTCTGGAAATTCACATCGTGAAAAATAGTGATATGAAGACTGATTAACAATGGGAAATAAACTAATTAAAATCTTAAAAATTTCAAAAAAAACATTTCTTCTCACAAGTTTAGCTGCTGGATGTTAAAATATGTTTTGCCACAACTTATGTAAAATATTCAAGGGCAAAGCTTCAATTTTAAAATATGGAGAAGTTGTAAGATATATTTTAAGTTAAAAAAAAATACACCGAATTGGTGTGAAAACATTGTAAATGCGTCAACATTGGCTAGTGAAGAGAAAAAAAAAAGCTGAAAAGAAACTGCACAGATGTAACTGATCATACAAATGCAAAGAGGGCTTTACCCGTGTTGTTGCGGTAGGGGCCTGTGTCTGGCCCCTGGCTCTGGCTCAGGCTCCTCATGGGGCCCTTGTTGTGGTAGACACGTTCTTCATAGATGGGATCTATGTGGTGCTCTGGGGACCCCAAGGGCCGAAGGGGCTCTTGACTGTGCTGACTACTGTAGGAGCCACGAGAGCCTGCAGAAAAATAGAAAGGAAGAAAAAAAAGCTGTAAGGATGCAAGGGAGCGACGAGATGAAAGAGACAAGACAAAATGAAAGAGGGTGATACGGAGGAATGGAACAAGTTGATTTTAACGAGGTAAGGAAAAAGAAGGAAGGAAATGGAGGGAGGTAAGAGCAAAGCAAGAAATACAAAAGATGTGAAAGGAAGAAAAAGTAAATAAATAAATGTGGCCTGAAAATGGATGAGACACGAGAAAAGAAAATGAACACGTGTGGAGATGATGCGTAAAAGATGGTAACGAGTGATGACAAAAAAAAAAAAAAAAAAAAATTAAAACCCAAGAGCATTCATTCAACAGCAGCAGGCCTCTGTGATGATTGCTCTGTTTTTAGACCTGCCCATTTTCATCTTGCACCTTTCGTTTGCTGAGAGTGAGATGATGTGTGTATGCTTGTATGATTGGTAGAGAGAGAGGTGAGTGAGAGTTGCACCAAATCAGAAGTGGAGAAAAAAATGGCAGAAAAATAGAAACATACACAGCGACAAATGAGATAGGAAGAAAGAGACGGATTGAGAGAGACGAGAGTGATGCCTCCGTATTTCATTTTTTTGTATCTCCGTGTAACACATTGCTCTTCGTCAGCGATAAAATAATGAGATGCAGTGTCCCCCCACCGCTTGCTCTATGTTTGGCAGGAATCCCACAGACACAGGGCAAGGAAGACATTGACAGCAGGCATTTGTTCATTACACAGCAGAACAAATGTAAGGCAGGGGCCTTCCTCTGAAAACACCAGGACCAAAATTAAAATTAGGGAAGTGTAGAAAAGGAGGGAATATAAAGAGAAGTCAGGAGAGCTTTGGTGACATGGCAGAAGATGAAATGAGAAGACAGATACACACACACACACACACACACACACACACACACACACACACACACACACACACACACACACACACACACACACACACACACACACACACACACACACACACACACACACACACACACACACACACACACACACACACACACACACACACTCATATATACACAGAAAGCTATGAGTGACTGGGAGAAAGAGAAACGGTCCAGTGGAGCTAATGTTGGATCATATCATATTAGTTCTCAGTGGATTGCAAGTCGCGTGTCAAGTATTTTCCAGGGGATGAAGTAGCAATGCTCCAAGATTCAAACCTCAGTGTATACCCACCATCAACTTAACACAGTCAAAACCTCACAACCTGTCAGACCATATCAGAAATCAATGTATATGAGGCACTTTGCCGTCTCAGTGGAATCAAGCACATACAGTAGCTTGTAGCCATGCTACTGCTGCAGCTGCAGGAAAGAGCATTACTCTCTGTGAAGCCTAAAAACAATCTGCATAGTAAAATGGTACAAAGATTCTGTTGTATGGACAAAAGATTGTCTGCACTTTGACAAATGATAAACCACTGGTTTACGTTGTTATGCCTGACTTGAGTATGCAACGAGGCTGCTGACTTCCACGCAACTGTGTCCTCCTTTCAGCAGCATGGTCAACTGACTGACCCGTTAACCTCCAAAGCCAACAAGAGGTAAGCTGCAGCCCTTCACACTCTACTAGCCAGCAGTAGACAGATAAAGAAACTGAAAGACGAAGAGGGAGTGAGAATAAGGGAGCAAATTTGGACATTACAACACCCACTGATTTCAGTTGAAATTAAGTGATTTTAGAGGCAGAGGAAAAAAGCAGCAAGAAAGAGATAGGGATGGTCAGAATATACACAAAGCAGTGCTAATTAGAGTCATGGACACACCCATTAACGGCATGACTCATCCCAGCTCTTTCTCTTTCTCACATGCCTTTCATCTTTGAAGTCTTGGTGAGTCGGTTTTATTTCGTTATTCATTTATTTTTTTGGCTCACAGGGGGCCAACTCGTGGAAGTACTGACCTGTTTCTTTCAAAGGAAAGGGGGGACTTTAAGAAGAGGAGATAGGATGATGCAGAGAGAGAGAGAGAGAGAGAGAAAGAGGGAAAGATTCCCTCCCATGATGTTTCATTCAGTAAAATATTTAAAAAGGATAACAAGATGTAAAAACCAACTCTGGTCCCTTGATGTTTCAGTCGTTTTCATGTAGTTTAAAAAGGAAGCAAACTAAATATCACCTACGCCTACAGTCAGTAAATGAGTAAAAAAGAAAATATTACCTGCATTACCTGCTCCTTTATATGTGACTGTGTACAATGTCTATTGTAATTGTACCAGAAATGATTGTATGGCTGTCAACTTAAGATATATATTGAATATCCAAAGGATCTCAGCTGTGCAGGCATGAGTATTAATCAGCATTCAGTGTTAATGCCAACAGAGCTCAATCTCTAAATAAGAGTCGACTATATTTGCTAAGAAATCTGTAATTATCTGCATTTGGTAAACAATCAGTCATTCATTTGCTGTATATATCATACTACTGCCACCACGGCAATATTTATACACAATGAACTCTATCACTTAGGCCCTTTACACAAAAAGCACAGACAGGAAATTTCTTTTTTTTAGGCAATTTCTGTTTTTATGCAGCTTAACACCACTGTGGAGTAGGCGCTGTAGAGCAGTGAAGTACCTCTCCAAACATGCTACTCAGATGAACTCTACAGCGTTTTTTTTTTTCAGAAGGACATCACTCACTGGGAATAAACCATCCTCTACACAGTGACAACACACCATTGGTTGGTAGGCATGCTTGGAAATGTGCAAAATACCAGATATTACAGGTAAATATGTTGTATTTCCAGAATAAAGTGCCTTTAAGTTGTCCTTATAGGATAAACCACAATGTGCAGATGAAAGCCAATTCTGATAATCATGGAGTGCACCTGAGCTTCGCTAATTACAGTAACAGTGTGCAAACGCTTTTCTGTTGGGACTCATTCCTGCCCAGTTCTTTTCTTTTTTACTTCATTTAAAGTGTTAAGGGAAGATGAAACCCTAGGCGTTGCTTCAACATCACACTTATTCCCTCAGGGTAAAGCATGAAGGGCATGTACTTCAAGTTTAAAGCTTGATCAACTAAACTTACTCCAGCCTTTCAAATCACTACACCTTGGTTTAATCAATATTAATCTATTTAAGATTTTAGATTTAATTTCTGTTACAAAAAAAAAAAAAAAAAAACCTCACTCTGAAAAGCATCAACTTGTGGCAAACAGATGCTGCAACAGAGCCACCAACTTGGTCCAAAACCACAGAGGGCAAAAACAGCCAACATCAAATAAAATGTTACACTACACAATGGTGAACTATTAAAAACAGTTTGACACATTGTCATTTTGGGGTTGACGTTGAGCCAACTCAATTTAGATTCAAGAGAGAAAGCCATTAACTATGCAACTACAAGATCAAATAAAAGTCTGTTTGTCTGACTGCTGGTCTGTACTAAGACCAGTGTCACTCTGATACATGCAGCTCCTGGAAATAGTAAATAGATCTTTTTGAAGGACAGAATTATGAATCCAAATCTATTTAATCTTCTTAAAACGGGTTCTTGTGTGGTCGTTACAGCAGACCTGCTTCATAAACAGCTCATAACTCAAAAATCGAACAATGTGCATTCATTTTGAAGTTTTACTTTTATAAAAGGAAGTTTTAAAGACACAACATCTCTTTTGAGCAATGTACAAGTGCTGCAATATGAAGTCGATAACCCTCCGATACCAAGCACAACCCATTGACATGCTTATTCAAAGACCGGCTAATTCAATGGGCCTAAATGCAGCACTTGACATTTCTTAGTGGCAGTAAGATGCACTGCAATATAACAATTATATTACAAATTATAAATGGTCCTTTGACACAAGATGCTACATCAACAACAGACACACTCAAAGATTAATACAGTTTATGGTGAGAGATTTCCTTATACCGCTTTACTACTCAGTTGGTTTAGGAAGAGTTACACCTTTATTTGGGTTTATGTTTTTGTGCTAACACATGAAACTACACGTGAAATTGCATCAGTGTGTGAACTCCTACCTGCTAGACTTCCCGGCCTCTGCAGTGTAGCAGTAGCGTAGAGCTCATGGGAGATCTTGTACTGGTCAGAAGCGTGGTGAGCTGCCAGACGTTTTGGAGACAGAGTGGCATAGCTCCCTATCCCTGAACTCATCTGCAAAGACAATAAGATATATATATATATTTTTTTTTATAAAGTCAGGGAATGACCACACTGAAGTGTATACACTGATGCTTCCCTCTAGATTAGTTTGTGTTGGCAGCAAAATATGCCCCAGCTGATATGGTTGATCTTTTGATTTGGTTGGTTCAGATTCAAAGTGTTTGTACCTGCATATTTTTCAATTTACTTGGCCAAATTAGTTTTATGTCTGTAGCCAAATGAGAAATGTTTTGGAAATGGGCTTATAAATGGAACGTGGCACTGTGTGAAAAATGTCCAAATCACTTAAACTTAAAATGTATAATTCATGCTAAGAATACCAACTCAAAAACAACAACAACAACAACACAACTTTTCACAATTGCATAGGGTAAAATGTTCAATATATGCAGCCAACAAAAAATACTTAAGAAACTTGTGTTTAGATAAGGTGCAGAATTATCAATGGAGGCAAAGCCTTTTTGCAAAATCTCACAATAATGATATTCAAAAAGACATCTTATCTGAAGAACTAAAACATACTGGCATAGATATTTGTTTAAAAATGAAAAGCTATGATTCAATCTGTAATTGTGCTACAGCTACACTAAACCATTTTTGGACATGACTAAAGATCCAGAAAATATGAAAAGGTACATAATCTCCCCCCAACAGACTGTAAATGTGTAATGTGTGTGTAATAATAATAATAATAATAATGTCTACAATAACTCCTCCAAGCAGTTGGAGATTTAAATAGTTGTAAAACTAGGTCAAGATAACAGTTGGCTGCAGGAAAAATCAACATCATTTAACCTTAGTAGAAGAAAGGAGAAGGTTCTCGTGTACATAAGTTAAATCTCACATGACAATAAAATGTATGCATGTGCATCAGTTATTCAGCAGCTTTTGTATTGATTTAACTTTGAGGAGCAGAGATTATATTCCACTGATTTCAGGACTGTCGCAGTTGCATTCATTACAGTGTTTTATAATCAAAGGCCTATTTAACGGATCCACATGAAAAGCTTCATATTTCATTCAACACTGTAAGACTGTAGCATTCTGTACCTGGTGAAGAGGGGACGACGATGAACCGGCCCCTCCCCCTGCTGCTATAGAGTTGGGTGGAGATGCCACCCTCAGGGGAGACCCGCCCCCTCCTGCTGTTGTCACAGCAACTGTGGTACTGGAAGACAAATGGACAAAGTAACATAATTTGTTTAAAAAAATAAAATACCATTTCAAATGATTCATTCCACTTCAGATATAAAAACAGTCATATGCTTCCTCTGTCATGTGTGATGTATTCACTGAATGCTGGCATTGATTAGCTGACAATGAACTGAAAAGAATGAAGTAATTGCCACTTGTCATTCTATTCTATTCTTTTGGAGCCAGTCATTTATTATTTTTACTTCTCATGCTAGCTGTAAAACCTGTAAATCAATCTATTATACAGCAGTATCAACAATGCATACAAATCAATGTCAGTGTCACAGTGAATGTGGCTCTCTACCTGTAAGACTTGGCCAGCCGATTAGCAGGAGACTGTTTGCTGGGAGAGGAAGAGGAGGAGGAAGGCAGACGCTGGGTGGTAGAGTACCCCGGTGTGTCGGAGGCTGATCCCAGGCGTTGGAGTTTACTGGGAGAACCGGACCCTGAGCCTCCTCCTCCTGCAGACAGAGGGGAGCTGACACGCTGGGCAGGCAAGGTGGAGCTGGAGTAGTAGATACCTAAAGAACAAGGGGAGGGGCAAACATGGTCCCTGTGCATCAATAACCATGTATCTAAAATTTGGGAGAGAGTCTTTGCATGTATCATTTTTGATTTACCAAATTAAAATAGAAGGCCTTGAGTTAAAAAAACAAACAAACTGAAACCAAATATAAAATACTAAATGCACTTTTGTACATATATGGCCCATAACCTTGACCCCAAACCAGAGATGCTCCAGAGATGGGAGGTAATATAGCTTGTTTATGAATTATATTAAAATGTGTGAAAATTATAACAAGTACATGCTCTAAAAATGTTCTCCGAGGAGCACGTTCTTTCTTTTGTTCAGTTTTCATGCACGTTTTTAACAATCACCAAATGTCATTGCTGCCCATCAACTGTGCCTCATGCAATGTCAGACTAATTTATCATGAAGAAAATGCCTCTCCACGGAGACAGGCAGAGAAGACGAGTAAGAGAGGTGAAAGCTTACCGGACCCTGCTCCACTTTGTGATTGTTGATGGTGGGCTGCACGACTGGATGTCACCTGAGGGGTTGCAGAGAAACACAGAGGGAGTGAGAGAAGAGCAGCCATGACAGGGGGAAAAAAAAAAAAAAAAAGAGTAATTGGGGGGAGGGATAAGTTGGGAAGAGGGGAAGGGAGAGACAGATTTCAGAAAAATGGGATAAAAGAGATTAAAGAGTAGTGGCCATCAAAAACTTGTATGCACAATGAGTTCAGTCAAGCCTTTGAGGAGTCTCGAATGAACCTCGAGGAGCTAGTAATGAAATCCCCACAGAAAACAGAGAGGTGATTCAAACAGACTTATAGAAGCAGACCGACATCATCTCTCATAAAGCCCTGTTGCACCACCTACTCAAAGTAGAGGAAGGATTATGCAGTCCATTGTGTATTCATGTCTTAATATGTCTCACCTGTTGTCACATAAACCCCATTATTCACAAACAATTCAAGTAATTGAATCGGTTGATACATTTAGATACAGTTAAAGTGTTAGACAAAGCTTTTTGCTGTTAAATCACCCAAATTGATTTTGTACAGTGAAATAAGCTGTGAATCATTCAATGAAAGTCAGCAGTCTTGTCTCCGTTTGAACAAGAACAAAAAGAAATGCCAATTGTAAACTCACCCACTGCCTTGCGACCTACTGCGTTGACTGCAATATGTACTTAATTCCTTACAGACAAAAACTTGCGTACCATTGTGAGTCAGAGGGAGAGAATAAAAAGCCTTTTTACCACACATCACACGCTGATCTGTCCAAATACAATATATTCTCCACATTCTCAGGGGGCAGCATATGCCGGAGCTCCACTGAGCCTCGTATAGCCTTATGTTGATGCGCGAGCTGTAAAGGTGATTCAAATACATTACTACTAGCCTCACATGGCTGCAGTTGTACAAGGCCACATTATGCAAACACACAGTCACTGAGTCACCTTGGAGCATTTCCATTACTGCATACAGTATACAGCAGTTTAACTTAGATCATCAGAGTAACATTCAAACTTTCTGCACAACACAACAACACATCAGGAGATGCCAGCACAAATATATATTGTTATTTGAATGTCTACCTAAACATGACGTGTGTGTACCATGTGTTTATAATATTTATCTGTCTATTATAGCTTATTTTATGTCAGAAACCAACACTTATGCAAACACACATTCTGATGATTCAACAACCAGCGGTTCACAACATGCAAGCACACACATTGGAGTTGTGTAATAAGGCTATGTATGTAACTGTCTCCAGGTGTGAATATTTGCAGCTGTACAAACGCTGCAGAAACACCCTGGTTGGAAAAAAATAATAAATAAATAACAGGGCCTGCTCAGCAAACCTACCCTGGATAAATATAGCAGCATGCTCAGGCACACAATCTCTCATTATGTTTCCAATGGCTGTCTCTGGTTCTATTTCCTGCTTTGTGATGAGCCACAGTGTGTCTGTTGTGGTTCCAGCACTCCTTTGTTTAGAGAGGGGTCATGGAGCCTGATTTATCTCTGGCTGAGTGGATTAACAGTTCTCTTTCTAGAAAATCTGACATACAGTTTGTGGAAGCAAACAGGAGGAAAAGCAGAAAGGAGACATCGATAAGGACTGAAAGAAAGTTGGTCAAATGTGGAACAGTAAGCTGTGATGCTTACATACAAATTCTGGCATGTTCTTGACTCAGTAACATTTCTGACACAGCATGCGTGTCTACATTTATTTTCTGGAAGTCCTAAAGATCCATCTTGATCTCAAAAGAGAAGAAGTAAATCCTGATGAAATCTGTAACTTAACCTGACTCAACTACAAAGCAGTGGGTGAATTTTACTTTCAAACCGACAATCCTGGATGGCAAATTTACTGGTAGAGTCACTGCTGTAGTCGAAATCTGTGAGGATGAAGTCAGAGATGAAAAATGGCTAAACTACCAGAAACTAAACTAACTCACTCTTAATTCAGCACTGTCAGAGGAATAAACTGTGCGCCTCTCTTTTTTTTAATGACACAAATGACTTTGCCAGTAAAATTTGTTGAGCATTAAACACATGAACAAATCCCATGAATTTGAGCCACATCGTATGACCTCCTCAGAACTCTCCACAGCAAGCTCACTTGCTCAGTAAGTTCCATTCAAATCCAGTGTCATTTTTCTGATGACTTTCATAAATAAGTCATTATTTGTATGACAACCACTTTCAAAAAGCCACGTATTTGTCTTCCATGACAGTATGGCAGAAATAATTTTCATCCTTCCTCAAGAGAAAATCTGGTAAATACGTAGCACCATACTCTGACCATGAACATTAAATTAATGGTTCTATAATTGAGCATCTGCAGTGTAAATACAAATTATATAAATGAATCATGTGTTTCAGTATCCAACATTTTACCAAAGTGTTTCAGCCTCATCTTGGCCTTTTTAATAGTTCAACTTAGCTTTACATGCATTGTTGCAATTAGTTTTTTTTTTTTAAAAAGATAGAGTTTTGGAGTTGTTAAGAATACATATGGTAAGTGCACATTAAAGTGTTTTATGCATACAAAGTCATTTCATCTGTTTGTTTGGATAAAGGGTTACTAGAGAATGAATTATAAAGTGTCTATAAACAGCCCGACAGAGACCTTAATCGGGATATCCAGAACAGTGTAAAACTGTCTCTGTGAGTCCCCTGTGTTAGTTTAGTAGGTTATGAAGCCAAGTGGGAGATCTAAAGCTGATGAGATAAAGGCCACAAAACTGAGTTTAATGCTTTCTGGTACTTAAGGTGTGTTTAACACTGCAAATGTGCGACAATGATTAAGATGCAAAGGCTGATGAGCTGGCAACTGAATAGATGAATGATTATATTTGTAGATGGATGAGTAAATAAATGATGAGTGAAAGATGATTTGTTGGCTGAGTTAACTAACGGATAGAAAGCCTGACACACTCGCTGAGAGAGAGTACTTTCTCGATCCGACTCTTTGTCATCTTGCAGTGCTGCTTCTTTTCTCCTCCAGTAAAACACTGGGATGGTTGAGGTGCCATGTATCCATGCATTATTAAAGCATGGCCTCTCAGGGTTATAAATATCCTACAAAAGAGCAGCAACATGCTATACCTTTCACTTTCTCTCTGGCTCTCCTTGAAACAGTCTCTTGTGCAAATGTTAAACAAAAGCGTCCTTCTACAAACATGCTTATAGGAGTGCATGTAAAAACAGTCCCAATGTGCAAATGTAAATATGCACACACAAGTGCGCAAGTCTGCAAACGCACCAACAAAAACATGCAATGTACATGCATGCAAGCTGCACCTGAAAATCTAGCAGCACTGGCGTGCATAAAGCTATTCATGAGCAACAAACCCTACTGACAGCCCTAGCCCCATTACACTGACAAGCCAAAAACATCAGAGGAGAATACACACACACACACACACACACACACACACACACACACACACACACACACACACACACACACACACACACACACACACACACGCTCACATGGACAGAGATGGTGAGTAGAGAGGACAGAGGAGGAAGATGGGAGGAGGGAAAAGAGGACAGGAACACTGCAGAGAGAAGGAACATTCCTTCTTTTCCTTTTCTGTCCATCCATCTATATCTCTCTCTGTCTGTCATTTTTTTTTTTTAATTTTGTCTGTTACTCCCATGTTTCTTATTTATGAAGAAAAGGAATCTAAACTTTATCTGAAACCGCCTCTAAAATGTTCTTCGGTGTGACTGAGGGGAAATGAGTAAATATGTTTACAAAGACAGATAACACCTCCTTCACCTCTCTCTTTGATCAGACACATGCACAAAAGCAAACAAAAACAGAGAAAAACATGGGCACACACCTTTTCACACAATACATTGAGAAAAGAGCACAAGAGGATACACACACCCATTCAACTTTAGAAATTAAAAACCTTCAAGAAAACATGTGCAAAGACTTTCAAAGATACACAAAAGACAATCACAATAAGGGGTGAGTTACCTGGTTTATAATTATTGATCTAAAACATGTTCTCTTTCATTCCATTCATAATCATCTGTCACAAATGAAATATTTGTCCCAGACACTGGCAATATCTTTTAATGAAGCACTGCAGCTGCTCACTGATTAAGCACATGTGTGGGTGTCAGTTTGAAAGTATGTGCGTGTGTAAGCATGTGTGTTTCCAGTATGGGGATTGCCACTGATATGTTAAGGACATGAAAATTGGAAATAATTGGCTGGTGTAGGCTGTGAAGTAATGTGGTGGGTTTTCTCTCAGCACACTGCTGTTATTAATATGTAACTTTGTGTCTAGCTTTACTTCTTAAGTCCTTCTAAACAAGACACATGCACAGATTTCTCTGTGTGTATTTAATTGTCTCCTCATTTTGGTCTATGATCATCTGTATACTTGTCTTCTTCTTAGCAGCTCTAAAGAATTTGTCTCTGTCCTTCACCTTCTTCAAAGTAGAGACAAAATGCAATGGATTTATTTCAAAGGCAGTTGTAGTGACTGGACTAAAACACTTTGGCAGGGCTAATGAAATGGGATTATGTGTAAATATGTACTTAGTCACTGATCAAATAGACTCAACTATGATGTCAAACAAATCCACATTCGGTGAGAGCAATGAGAATCAGAGGTACATGTAGTTGGAGAAGCGCAATGCAAGACACTGCTTAAAAAAAAAAAAAAAGAAGGCAGGAGAGGAACAACAAGAATGATGATCGTTCAGCTCTCTAAACGAAACATGGAGCAACAAGGAATCTGAAAATCCGCATCAACACTACAAGTTTGCATAAGCAGAAGCGTACAATGCAGCTGGACATATAAACTGTGGTGAACTTACTTCAGGTAAAGTTCGCTTAAGTTTACAAAAACGACTCGTGACAGAATTTTTGTCTGATGTCTTCATCCTCATCCACATTTTCATCCCCATTATTATCTTTGCACAAAAGTATTTCCTACCTGGTTATAGCTGTGCACGGCTCCTCCAACCTGCCCGCTGCGCTGAGGAGTTGCTGCAGAGATGCTGTCGCTAAGGGCGAGGGTCTGGTTGCTATGGTAGCTGGCAGAGTACTGGAGCGAAGCCTCCGGGGTGGAGTTGAGCTGCAAGGAACTCTGGGAAAGAAGAGCCGGTCCTGCCAATTCAAACAGGAGTGGGGTATGGTTGGGGGGGGGGGGGGAGAGAGAGAGAGAGAGAGAGAGAGAGAGAGAGAGAGAGAGAGAGAGAGAGAGAGAGAGAGAGAGAGAGAGATTAAGAGATTAAGAATGAGAAAGAGAGAGGGGGTGTGAAGGGGAGAGATTGAGAGGTGAGGAGTGAAATGGGGAAGAGAGAGAGAGCAGCAATTTAGAGCAGATAGTGCAGCAGTGCAGCACTCCGTGAGTTGGAGATGGCATACATAATTTATTAGCAGAGGAAAGGAGAAACAGAGGAACAGAGACAATGGTAGTAGGAGGAGGAGCAGGGAGATGGAGAGGATGGGAGGAGGAGGGCCGAAAAGAAGAAAGTTATAATAAATGGAACAACAACTTAAATGTTTCCTCCCCAAATATGTTAATTCTTACCTGGAGCTGTTGGCTCAAACAAAACTTCACTTGACCTCTTATGTAAGATATATTAGGAGGGTCTAGTTAGGAATGAATCATTACACATCATATAATTTCTGTATTTCTATAGTGAGCTTTGCAGGATAATGGAAAGTGGCTTTTCCCAAATGGGCCAATACACTTTAATAGCATAAGCACCAATCGACTGTCAATGCAGAGGACGATGTAAACCAAATCTGCTTCACTCAATGATTAGTATGACTGTAACACCACCTTCACCCCCCTCCCCCCACCCCCATTCCTCCCCACACACACACACACACACACACACACACACACACACACACACACACACACACACACACACACACACACACACACACACACACACACACACAGGACAGTCAGATTCAGAGCAGCATTACTTCCACCACCTGATGAGAACATCAAAAGACAGTTTTTATGAAGGATTATCTTCTAAACTGTGAATGATGTGATGCCGTGAACTGGAGGAAACTGTTACAAGCCACTAAGTAATCGGTGGCGTGTGTGTAAGTGGTTATATAGGTTACCAGTGTGTGTGTTTGTCTCTGTGCTTTGGTTTTAATGAAGAATAGTTAGATCTGTAACATGTTCACTCAGTGGGGTATTCATATTTTATTAGTTTGCTATTTTTACTCTTTCCCCCTCTCTGAATACAACTTTCAACTACATAACATAAATTTGGAGCTTAAGGACACCAAACGAGGATCTCTTTTTTCTGACTTTTCCAAACTAAAATGTCAAACTATCATGAAAATGTCTTAATAATGTCTACAGTAAGTGTCTTCAATGAGTTCACGACTCGTTAGCTACTTTCTTTCACTGAAAAGAACAATGGCCCGTTATTATTCTTATCCCATATCTATTTGCTTGCTCTCTCCATCTCTCTCCTCCTCTTCCCCCAGAATCCTTTTCTCCCTGTGAGTCTGTGTGCTGTGAACCAAGATCAACTCCTCTGCTTCTCGCCTTCACAAAAGACTTGCCTTCTCTCATTTTGATTCATCCCTTGCTTTTTATGAATTATTAAACAGCACTTTGTGTTACGCAGTCTGAGTGGGAGCTCCCAAACTCATCATCACTCAGCCTTGGTGTTTGTTACATTGTGTGTGCTGTATGACGAAAACGTCTGTGTTTGTTTCTGTGTTCGTGCAGGCGGCAAGAGGAGTGTTTGTGCTGGACGCTCGGAGGTTAGAGTTATTAGGTTGGACGACGGACATGTGTGACATTAAGTGTGTGCATGCTCAAAATATGTGTACTAGTTGAGTGTGAATGTGTGAGAGGGTGAGGGCTTTAAGTTCTTTCATGTCAGTATTGAGTTTCATAGAGTCTGCTCTGACATGGAAAATATTAATATTTTAGAGGCTCAGTCACATTATGAGCATCCTATTCTTACTCAGTCTACGAAATGTTTTCCCATCACCACACACGGGTTATAGCTTTTTAAGAAGCTGGGTTTTAAGATAGCACAGCACAACCCACCAAAGCCCCACAGTAATTGGTTTGACAGGTAAATTTCATTTCCTAACATTGCTGTTTTTAGAATTTGTGTGTCTCTGTACACTTATCAGTGTTGTGTCACTGTGCATTGACACCCAATCAACTGCTATATTAGCTGAAAGCAAAAAGCCTCCCTGTTTTGTGCAACCTTTCACTGAAGACAGCAACGTGTCACTATATTATGTATTTACTGCTGAGTTATTTGCAGTACTCCCTTTTCAGGGAAATCACTCTCACACACACACACACACACACACTGAAAACTATGCTGAATTTATCTGGACCCAAACATTGCGACCCTTTTGGTAGAAGCCAATTCCCGAAGTGGGAAAACACGTTGCGTGCGGAACTGGAGTGCACACAATGAGAGTTCCATGTCTTTGGACAGGAGTGACAGAGGTTAAGGCACTTCCTACAAACAAGATAAGAATCTAATTATAGAACATGTCTTCCAACTGTTCAGAATATGATTCTATTTCTCATCAAAGCAAACCAGCAACAGCACATTGTAAAACCAGCTTTCTAAAGTTTATCCTGTCCAACCATTTGCCATCATGCATAACTGTGTGTTTGTGTGTGCTTCACACTATCTGCCCTGTGCTACTAGTACCCAAATCGACAGGCTTAATGTGTAACATGCGAGTCCTCACATAAAAATGTGCTGAGCGTCACTTAAAGTGCGAGTTCTTGAAATGCCATCCATTACAGCAATATCAACCATCAAAAAGGTCAGCAGACAATAAGTGAAATGGGAATGCAGTGTTCCAAAACCAATGACCTGCAAAGAAAATGCCAAGCACATTTAGCAGGACCTCATACACAGGCTGCCTCTCAATCATTGTTTGAAGTTGTTTATCAGAATCCAAGGTCCACACGATGGAAAAGCTATTCAGGACGGTTGTTTTTATTAACTGTAATTTTATCTGCTCATGGATCAACACTCCTAAGAATAAATTAGGTCTTAAAGTTTCTGGTTTTACAGTCATTTGTATTTCAACTGCGATCTCTTTTCAGTGCCAAACTGCAACTGCATTCTTAGGAAATGTATATCTCATTTAATTTCAACTCTTTCTCTCTAAAGAATTTGTTCACATTTTAAAATATCCACCTTACTTTATGTAATTATATGCTTAACTATATACCTAATGCCTAATCTGGAACCAAATCCTCCCTCGACTCAACTTGCTTACGGTAAGTAGAAATTAAATCAGATTGAGAACTCAATATTAAAGGGAATTGCTATACTTGTGCCACATATCAAATGGGTTGAGGGGCTGATACAAGTACATTTTCTCCTTTTCCTTCAAGAAAACAACAACTGTTACCTAGCATACTGTAACTCCTCAATATCTAAAACAACAAGACGTTTATGTTGCTGTTTTTTGTAAGATTGTCTGGTTATTCAGTTGAAGTACCTGCTCCGGTTAAGCAACAGCCAAATTAAGGTTAAGCAGACCTTGATTTTGATGCATCGACTGTTAAAATTCAGAAAAAAGTAATTTCCCATCAACAAATCAAATCCCTCAAACGTAAATGTTAATAAACATGAAGATTAGACACTCACAGGACATTTGGTCTGTCCCTTTTTGCTCTTACAAAATAGTTTGAAACAAATGAAATTGAAACAGACACCAACATCCCCCTCCAACACACACACACACACACACACACACACACACACACACACACACACACACACACACACACACACACACACACACACACACACACACACACACACACACACACACACACACACACACACACTTACTGAGTATACTTACGTTCTCCGCTGTCAAGTATTCCTGATTCCTGAAGGGAGCGAATGCAGGAATCCACCAGCTCCAAACCTGTGGTCAACTCATCCTCGATATCCTTTTGTCCATCTACTGTGGAGGACAAAAGAGGATGAAAGGCACAGACAGACACCAAGACAGAGAGAGACGGAGCGAGAGAGAATGAGGCGAAGAGATGAATAAGAGCTCTCTGGACTGTAACCTCAATCCTCTCACACTCCGTAAAGCCCTACACATTATGACTTGCTTATGAGCTGTAGGACATTTTGATTATATGCTGGAAAAGGCCCTGGAAGCTGCCTGACTGGAAATGAAGCTGTTGGTAATGAAAAAAAAAAAAAAAAAAAAAAAGGATTTGATTCACTGTTAACTGTGTGTAAATGCATCTAGGAGTTTGTGTGCATGTAAGCCGCAGATGAGAAAAACAAGCAAATAGTACATACTCGAACACATGCCAACAGTGGCCTTGGTCTGACAAACTGATACGTTTTGAGTGTGTGACTAGGCTTCTGCGTGTGTGTGTGTGTGTGTGTGTGTGTGTGTGTGTGTGTGTGTGTGTGTGTGTGTGTGTGTGTGTGTGTGTGTGTGTGTGTGTGTGTGTGTGTCTGGATCTGTGTGAGCATGCAATCATCTTTTAATCTATTGGGTATGTGGGCAGGTGCATCTGCTCATACATTAGTGGGCTGCAGGTGGAAATCCGAAATGCCCCATGACACACTCTTGTCCCGGTAGGTGAATCAGACATATATCCAAACAGGCCTTAACATGTGTTACAAATATGAGATAAACTACCTCTTGTAGCTGTTAGAGCTTTCGCATTCCAGCCTAAAAGGTCTTTGACTTGTATGCATGATCAATTTAGTTTTTGATAATAAAAACAGTAATAAAAAGGTCTGAACAGTCGCTTCATGCAACAGTGCCTTTACATGCATGTCTGAGAGGTTTGTACAAACATGCATTGTGAATTTACCTTGAGAGTTCCAGCGAAATTGCTCATCTGCTGAACTGCAAGAGATGAGATAATAATAATTTTAAGAACAATAAAAACACCAATAGCACAAATCAAACAGGGTGCAAATAATGTCAGCATTTTTAAATTGATTGCATATTACAGTGACGCTTCCAAAGCATTTAACAAACTATAAAGAGAAGTTAAACAACGGGGTATTTTCACTGATTAAACCTCTAAAAATTAAGTAAAACTCACTCCTAAATGTCATTTCAGTTGTTAGTCAGCCCAGAACAATTGTTTACAAAACTGTAACATTTTACAGAACGAACTCACATGACAGTCCTTTCATTCTCAAATGTACGATGCTGCAGACACATTCACAGCCACATAACCACAAACACACATTCACGCACCTGTACGAACACAATTTATTTTATTTTTTTCCATACTCTTGATGAGTGTCCATCAGTGATTGATGGGGGTTGAACAGAGAGAAAAAGACAAATCAAGATGGAAGCAGACAGGCAGAAAGAAAGCTGGAGACGAGTATTGAACTGCATGCCGTGTGATCAATCCAGACACCGACAGACTAACTGATACATATAGATTCTTTCATCTGACTTCATCTACACCATTAGACTGGCCGTCTGGGATAGTTGGCTTGTGAGCATTTGTCCCATTTCGTCTGTTTGGTATTCCACATAGTCAAACTTTGTAAGTAAAGTCGGTGTGCTTATATTTGCACTTTCGGTGTCATTGTCCAATTTGTGTCGCAAGTGTTTATTTGCCCTCAGGTAGGTTCAAGTTTGTTTAGTGAGTGAACGCATTTAGTGTTACTTATATGCCTGGTTGGCTGGGATGGTAACAGTCATTGAGAGACATGGTATTTTCTCCAGCTTTCATATGCTGATTTGACTGGTTGAAGCGATGCTGAATTTAAAACACAGTAGCCTATATCTGAAGATGTATTGTATTATAATCAAGAGGCAACCAACATTGGTTTGTGAGCTGCCCTTCTGAAGCTTTGAGTTCAGATTTTTGGTCGTCACCATCTTGCTATTTTGGAGCCAAGAGGACACTACGCCTGACTGTAAAAACCTGACTGTATCACAGGACTGTCAATCAAACACACATGCCCCCGAACATACAACTTTTTGAGGCCTAATATCTAATTAACAAAGGAATTATTTTCAGAAGGACCGTCAGAAAACTAATAAAAAGGAGTGACTTCAGCGAATGACACCATTTTGACCAGTGGAAAAAAATATATTGACTTTGTGTTTCATAAGCCAAGTTGAATGGGAGTTGATGAAGCCAGATCCTTTTTGTAGCCAACCCGTAGTGGCACTTAGTGGTATTGCAGTTGAATGCACTTCCGCATCGGCCTGATTTTTCAGACCTGGAAGCTACACCCACTTATATATCTAGTCTATGATTACAATGCCAGCAAGTGGTTAACACTCTGACATGGAAAATAAATTATAGCTATGTATAGCTACACCATTGCAAAACTGTCATGTCCAAACAATACTTATATACCATCGATGTATCTAAATGATTAGTGAAACTTGCTTAGAGTAGTATTGTTCTTGAAATAATTAATTTCAGTGAAATATAGACTTTACAATTTGTATGCATTTAATCTTTTCAGCTGGCCACCCACCCACACTAACTGTAACTTATGTAAATCATTTACACTGGGCATGTTTTTTCAGCAACTTTTGGAAACAACATTAGCCAGATTTTCTGATTTGTCCATGCTGTATGTTCCTGTTGTGATAAAAGATTTAAAAAAAAAAAATGATTCAATTCAACATTGACTTTTATTATTCTAAGCTAGATCTGACTTGAGTAATTTAAGTAAATGCCAATTGACTTTAAGAGTTTACAGCTTACTAGGCTCATGAAACAGCCATCAAGGGAGCAGCAGCTGCCTGAAGGACAGAATCATGGCTCTGAGACCCAAAGGTCATTGGTTCAAATGCTTGAACAAGTCGAGATAAGTAAAGTAAGGTAATTTGCGAACATACTTAACCGTTTCAATATGAGCATTGCTCAGAAAATCTTTGCTTAAAAGAAAAAGATTAAAATAAATACTTGACTCGTGCTTTCCTCCTGTAAGTTCCCTGCATTGGGCCACTCATAGTCCCTCTGTTACAAGGTTTGGTGCAGGTTAAGCTTTTTTAGTTTGATTCTGATATAAGATTCTAGTAAACTATTGGTTGTTTATCCAATATCTTTATTTGATTTAAGACACCGCGAGTGTCATTTACTGTTTTTCACTTCTTTTTCCAGCTGATAAGAGCTGTTTGTGTGACAGTATCATCATAATTGTAAAATTGAAAAGGCTGCATGTGTATACCATGCGGCAGAAAATATTCATCTCATCAGATGAATTTAGGATTTTTCTGTATCACTGACATCTTTAGCCAGCACCAACTCAGGGTATCTTATAAATAGTAGATACATGTTGCCTGAAAAATGCCCATCCTTGATAAGTGGAATCAAAAAGCATGTTTCATAAACAGTTTTCACAAATTTGGAAATGTTTTTTAAAATTCAACCATATAGTAATTATGGGTGGAGTGATTGCAATGCAGTCAAAATTTCAATGTGGCTGTTGCAGACAGCGAGTGCTGCGGAGCTTACTGCAGCTGACAGTGGTATTATACAAACACACACACACAAACACACAGACAAAAACACCCATAAAGGAGAATGATAACCAGGTGGCAGGGAACTGTGCTTCCATGTGCCTGAAGGAAGTACAACAGGATAACAGCAGTAAACACTGTGACACACTGTTAAAGTGTAGTTGGAAGCAAAGAGGTGTGTGTGTGTGTGTGTGTGTGTGTGTGTGTGTGTGTGTGTGTGTGTGTGTGTGTGTGTGTGTGTGTGTGTGTGAGAGAGAGAGAGAGAGAGAGAGAGAGAGAGAGAGAGAGAGAGAAACTTTGCATGAGAAACTCAGAGAGCTGATAGAAAGGAGAGTTTAATAAGCACAGCATTATTCCACAACATTGCACACTCTCAGCTGCAGTGCCACAACGCAGCAGAGCCTCACTTTTAACAGCGAGTCTGTAGTCAAGAGACATTTTAAATTCACTGCGCCACTCTCAACTGCTTAAATCAACAGAGAGCGTCCTCTACCGTTTCCAGTGAAATCCACATGCATGCACACCCACACGATATACTTAGCATTCACAAATGTGAAGTTTGAAGGGAAAATATAGTTTGCTCTTTAAGTATAGTCCCAATTTATGCAATGGTATGAATGCGTATGCCTCTTGGAAATACAGAAATTCAAGTACTTTAAGTCCAACTAATGAATTCATTTTTGACATAATTAGCAAACCTTTGTGGTGGTATGGAAACCTTGGGATGACAAAAATACTTGGTAAATGTATAAATTATAGATTAATTTAAGAGTAAAGATGTGTATATACAGATAATGCTCCTCCAAGTGCTCTCTGGATAAACTACTGGGGAGCTTTTGCCTAAATTAGGTAAAAAAGTGCACCCATAAAAACCTGGTGAACATGTTGTAAACATGTTTAATGGTACAACTATGAAACCATTCAGACACGAATTCCAGAAGCATCATCCTTCATGAGTCATTAGTCCTCAGCTTGCATTACTCAACAGCAACATTACTCTGAAAGACTTGCACACCACCACACAAGGTACTGCTCAAATCCTC
The DNA here is from genome assembly GCF_029030835.1 of Brachyistius frenatus. NCBI lineage: Eukaryota > Metazoa > Chordata > Actinopteri > Embiotocidae > Brachyistius > Brachyistius frenatus. The sequence goes on from NW_027210656.1 coordinate 2,513,533, forward strand.
CAGCTGCCTCCCTTCACAGATAGTAGCACTTAAGAACACTTGCCCGTCATGATAAGGCCATCAGTGTGGACATGTGGATGTATGTGTGTGTGTGTGTGTGTGTGTGTGTGTGTGTGTGTGTGTGTGTGTGTGTGTGTGTGTGTGTGTGTGTGTGTGTGTGTGTGTGTGTGTGTGTGTGTGTGTGTTTGCGCAAGCTAAAACACAGCCACAGTTTGCTTTCACACAAGAGTATACACACACAAGCACAGGCATTTAGCTACTGTTTCTACACGGATGGAATTTTAATCCACTTTTGGTTGCTTGTATGTGCACACACACACACCGACATATGTGCACAGACATTTACATACTTACACAGGTGTCAAAATGATGCCAATATTCAACTAAAAGCGCTTTATGTCTTTGGTAATTGCTATCCTGTCAAGTTTGAGAGAAGAATAAATGACAAGCCTGGCGTGCAGTCCCGAGCCATTTCATTACTGCCAGCCTTAAAACAGGAGCCTAATCGACCATAATGCCCTGTCTGCCTTTTACTAATGCCACAGCAAGAAGTAGCCCTGAACACATCCTGGCTTTTCGAAGACTGGTTACCTTTACAGGCATAAATCCATATCTCATTATTTGTGTTTTTATTAGGAACCCAGGGATGTCACTTAATTTCACTTTCTAATGATTTATTTCCAAGAATAGGATAGGTATAAAAAGAAAATTGTCTTTTTAACAAACAGTGACACTTGGCCTTCAACAGCATGTCTAATTTAGTACAGCATACACACCAGCAGCACCCTGCGGAGAGGGGGATACAAGAGAATGAAGCTAAAATCGTCTGAATGAGACTGACCAATTTCAGTTTCACAATTTTTAGTTTGAAATTTACACTTAGAGGAATGAAATTAATAAGACCGAAACTGTTCACTGTGATAGTCTAATTTCTAAACTATTGCCATCAGAATAATGATGTAATAAAATCTAATACAAATTCTATATTGACTTTAACGTTGGACAGGCTGTCAATATGAGCCATTGAGAATAATTCAGAAGTCAGAAAGGTGCTGATGAGTGAGAATTAATCATTCCTACATGACTTCCATGAGGATATGCAAGGTCAGATATCAAGGTCAGCTACGGCAGCCGGGAGCAAGGGGGAATCAGTGTCATGCTCAAGGTTGCAAGCATGATGGATGGAGTTTTTATTGTGTTATACAAATACAAATAAACCAGAATACCAAACCTCTCATGCAAAACAAGGAGGAAGTTTGTCATTACAAAGCAGTTCAGTCTATTTAATCTGCTTTTTTCATTATGCTATAATTACCGTGAAAAGAGGTTCAATGATTGCATCTACTACTTAAACACATACAGTAACAAACTTGTCATTTGAGAAACAGATAGAGGAAAATGACATGGGCTTTGCTAGAAGACATTAAATGTTACCTTCATTGTCAACAGCACACAAAAAAAAAAAAAAAAAAACTACGTTCCACTGTTGCATTTTGGTAAATTACTCAAACAACAAAAACTATATAAAATAAAAAACAATGATGCTACCCCAAAATGAGTCCCTAAGTCTTTAGTTGTAGATTAATTTAATAAACTTGCTCAATTCTGTGTGTTCAACAGTTGGTAATTACAGGAATACAAACTTGAGTCTCTATTTACAAGACAAAATTATGAATGCAGTATATCACTGTCTTGACTTTGCATGTCCATTAAGTATTCTAAATTTTGAGGACTCTGACTGACAGTAAAATGAAAATGTTGAAAGACATCTCAAGGACATTCAAATAATTTGACTACAGAAACATTTGGCAAGTGCACATGGATTGAGTGATTATTTGATATATTAAAAAAATTATGTGCATAGTGTGTGATTGATAAAATGTAAAATTGGTCAAATTTATCCATCCTGGAAAAATGACAACATTAACATTGGTAATTGGTAATATACTGTACATTTGCCTCATTAATCACTAAAATTACAAACAACTTGATCGATAGATCATGTCATTGCTAACAAACTGTGGGCAGTGAAAGAGGCAGTGCATATACTTTTTAATTATTCAATATTAATGACCAATTAATTCATTATTAGTGAAATGTCTCTCTTCTTTAGAGCTCAATATCAACCTCAATGATGAATACATTCTTCACTAAATTATATTTTAGAGAAGTTAATTATTTGGTATCCAATTGAAAGCACTGTTTGGAATCAACTTGTTATCTAATGTACACTTGCTTAGCAGAACTCTAATTTGTGAAATCTTTCCTGTAGGGTTGAGCCAACTGTTCACATGCAATCAACTAAAACTGATCTCAAGCATTCACTTCAATACAGCTTCAGTCCAATCTGTAGGGAAAAGCAAAGTCTGTTAACAGAAATGTTTACAATGCGAGTAACTTGAAGTCGAGACTGAAGGGTGGTCTCAAGACAAACTTCTGACCTATTCGCTAATGCAGGACCACAACCAACTGATATGGTGTGAAACTTTCACGAGGTGTCGGCGATTCTTTTGAGGAAGAAAACCACCAAGAAATGTTAAGCAAAATTCTGTCTACTGGAGTTTGTTGGGGAACCACTCTATCATTTTTGTAAATGTGCCTGCTGTATAGATACATATCCACCCACTGGTGGTTGTCATAACAACATTGTACTTCATCATCGTCAGCATGACTGTGTGACACCATAACGGTTATCTGTCAGTCAAGGCAAAGCAGTGGGCTTTTATGCTCTGCAAAGGATGTGGGGGTGAGGAGTGTGTCGGCGCGCGTGTGTGTATATGTGTGTGTGCGCGTGTGTGTGTGTGTGTGCGTGTGTGTGTGTGCACGTGTGCGAGAGAGGTAGAGATACTTAGAAAATGTCTTTGAGTTCGGAGTGTGTGAAACGACATTGTGAATTAATAGAATAAAATCAAAATAAACTGCATCACACTCAAAGCTCAGACGAACACAAAAATATGTCAAACCATTGATGCTGTGTTTTTGTTTATGTGGATGCATGCTTGGCTTGTCTATGTTCACTATATATGTGCGTTTGTGAACGTGTATGTACATACATTTGAGTAAACTCTCTGATAGTCTATTCAGAAAACAGTCTATTGTGCCTACAACAAGGCTGAGGACAAACCTTTGTGGATATGACAGCTGAATGACAGTTCAGCAGTCAGGCTGAAAGAGAATTGTCTCGTCAAAGTGTTCTGAAATAACTTCTAATGCTTGACTACTGACAGCTCCAACAAAACCTGTATTCCTACAAAAAAAAGGGGAAAACAATGCACCATAGTATTGACATCTCAAATGAAGATATTTCCACTCTGCAGCTTTCTCCACTCCCACTCAGCCTCTCTCAAGTCACTCAGATGCAGATGTTTGGCTTACAAGTATGCAAGTCTGCACCACCATGTAGTTCAAGTGTGTATGTATGTCAGTGTTTTTTGTGTGTTTTTGTATATGTTCCTGTGTTATACAGATTGAACCCAATGTTTAAAATGACCACACTAGATCTAGCTTATCATGCAGCTTTAAATTCATCTTACCCTCTATATGTCTGTCATTTTTCTAAGCGGGTGTAGTGTTTTTCAAAGGACAGCAATATGAAAGTTTTAAGTTCAATAGTTGTAAAATTTAGAGTCAACAATAACTGTATTTCTTTTTAACCATTGCCAAGACCTGTACATCCTGCAGTCAGAGTTAAAATAGACTACATATGCATGGTTCTTACATGTGTACCTGGGTGTCTACACGTATCTACTAACACACATTCAGTCACAGTTTGTGTGAATGTGTGTGTGAGCACATGCATTAAATTTGGGTTTCTACTGTGACCAGCACCTGCTGGTTGCATCATTTCAGTTCAGGAACATCTGCTCTGTGTGTTTAAATCACCAAGCTATTATAGCTATTATGATAGGTGGGCTATCGTCGTTTTGCACCGGCACAGATAATGACAGAATACCCCCATGCATAATTCACCAGGGATGGGTGGCCTGACACTGGGTGTGCCCTGTATTATTGTGCTCCACACAGACAGGGGCTGTCTAATATTTATACTCATCTAACAAGACTCACTGCAGCAAGACTGCTGACATGTTACTGAACAAGTGAAAAAAAAGCTCTACTGCACACAATATGAAAAACAAATTTGTACAGATGCAGTTTTTAACTATGTCAATGCTAAATAATAAGATTGTTTGCAACATCACTATCAAACTGGAGTAGTTTAACAGTTTCTTTGCCAAAAGCAATCGTACATTGACACATTGTGTATAAGGGCTGGTTTGAGGTGGTTGTTTGTTAGTGCATATTACTTTTTATATGTAGTGTTTACAGTTTTCACCGGGCCGAGCACAACCCCAGAGAGCTCTGAGAGAAATGTGTGCACCATGCATGTGCTCAGCAGACAGTTAAGTACTGAATAAATAAAAAAAACAAAATAAAAAAACATGCAGCCCCACTGAGCAACCGTGCTTCAGGAATAGACTCGATGACTTACTTAACAAAATGGCAACAAAAAGGAATAATAAACCATAAGAGTGATTCAGTTACCCCCAACAACAGAGATGGGACGTGATAAGATTTTATTGATACTAATGCAGTCCGTTTTTGTTTTTTTTCATTTTCAGTGTGGGGAAATAAAGGTTTTCAGCATCAAAGCAGCTGTTTTATCATCTCTGAGTCTGAACACAGTGTGGAATGTTTATTAAGAACATTTGAAGATATTGGAATAAATTGCAATGCTCCTTTTCTTAAAGGATATAACTTGAAAAACAATTATAAAAGAAGATTCAACCTTGGTAACAGATGTGCTGTCTTTTTTGTGAAGCAGTGGCAATCATGCATAGAGTGTCAAATAAATAACGCTCCTGGAGTTTTAGCCCCTGTTGCATTGAAGATGTTTCAACTTGGTGATGGTGTTTCCACACTTTCTTGAAATGATCAATTCAAGAACATTACAAGTAGCATTGCAGTGTTTCCCACCAGTTTAGATTTTATTTGCAGTGGTGAGTGGCACAGCATGTGATAGATGTGCATGCAGATAATCATGCATTTTAGAGAGGGAGAGAGTCACCGAGATTACTTTTTTGGAGGTACAATTTACAAGTGCCTC